>NW_027493745.1:0-336270 GCF_021521415.1 Bidens hawaiensis | reverse complement strand
GTATGAATAAATTGTATTTGTGTAAGATAAAATTTTCGTGTGTAGGTTATATGTTTTTTGTTGCGTAGGTTATATGTTTCGTGTGCGTGTGTATTTTATTGATGATGAATTTGTGTGTAGGTTAAATGTTTTTCGTGTGTAGGTTATATGTTGTCTTATTCTTAGAACAAGTGTAGATTATATGCTTTTGTGTAGATTGTATGTTTTTTGTTGATATCTAATGCAAACAAATGAAAAATTGTTTTTTGGTATTATTCATCATAATGTAAGTATGTGTTGATGGATATTAATATATTGAGTTGGAAGAAATTAGTTTTGGATAGAAAGAAATTTTAATGTATGAATAAATTATACTTGTGTAGGATAAAAATTCAAGAAACAAAAAGTAAGTTATAAAAATAAATGAGTTCTTAATATTTTTTAATTATAATAATTTAATTAGTTATATTAATTAAATAAATAAGTATTATGGTTTATTAGTTATATTAATTGAAGAAAGATTAATAATTAATAGTTTCTTTATTTAGCTTTAAGCATTTAAAGCTTAAAACAAAACTAGTGGTCTATATTCATTTCTTACATTTCTTGCAATAATATCATTTCTCTCTTGACCATCCCATATATATATATATTATATATATAGGGTGGGGTTATAATAAAAAGTAAGGTGTGTCTAAGAAGTGTATGAAAAGATCTGGAGCGTTGGATCTCTTGATCTAGTGGTTGTGAGAGTTTGGTGTATTTTTCGTTGATGTGTTTTTATTTTAAAGGAATAATTAGGGGCAAAAAAAAGTCCATGCTGTATTAAATATATTGTCACACCCGCCCTTAGCGGCGGAAACAGCCGGGCGCGCGCGAGTGGGGATTGATAATTAAGCACGGGCCATTGCAAACATTCAAAGATTTTCATTGCGCATGAAATGTTTAATACAAATACATTACATTGTTTAAAAATTACATAAAACATCCAAGTATAGAAACTGTTGAAGATTTCCACGCCATATCCCCTTGCGCGGCGGGAACAACCACGCGCATCGAAGGGATAGAACTAAAATCTTCCAAAAAGCTAGTTTTAGATGTTCAGCGTGAGGTGCTCTAAGTGTGACTCCATGCGCTACTTAGTTATCTCCTGAAAGACACGTAAAACATTTGAATCAGTATAAACTGAGTGAGTTCACAAGTTTTAGTAACTGGATAAATCGTATTGCATCATAATCTTGATAAAAATCATTCTGAAACATTAATTCTGATAGCATCATTAAAACACATGCTTGGTAAAACATAGTTCTATCAACATATTCTGATAAAATCGTTCCGCGGGTTACGCGCGAACATTTCTGGGAACTGTGCTCGTCTGTGTAAGTGGCGCTGCCACTACGAGCGAAATAAGTAATACTGTCCCGCGGGTTACGCGCGAACGTTTCTAGAAAACGTGCTCGTCCATGCAAAGTGGCGCTGCCACTACGAGCTAAAATAAGGTAATGCCGTCCCGCGGGTTACGCGTGGACATTCCTGAAAAACCGTGCTCGTCCATGCAAAGAGGCGTTGCCCCTACGAGCTAATCAATAATACCGTCCCGCGGGTTACGCGCGGACGTTGTGCCGGAAAACAAGGCGCTCGTCCATGCAAAGAGGCGCGACCCCTACGAGCGGGCTCAAACCCATAGTACTGCCCCATGACCATACTAGGCACTCGTCCATGCAAAGAGGTGCGACCCCTACGAGTGGGTGGATCAAACCAGCAGTCCCTACCCTTAGAGTTCCAATGGTAAAGTGATCACTTACTCGAGTTCTAGCGCACATACATCGAAAACCTTAGATAACCGTTCGCATTGCTCATCATGAAATATAATTTAAACACATAATCGCTTGCATAGCTTGTAAGTATACCATGATAAAACATTATTTAAGTACGTGTCCCTCGCCCCGAAAACAGTTTAAAAACAGTGAAAACAGCGAGAATAGGGGCTGTGAGACTCACCTGTGGTTCTTGTTAAGGGATTAATCGAGATTCGGGTTTTCTTGGTGTTGGCCTCGGAATCGAAGGTCTAGAATACGATTAAATAACAAGAAGTATATATATTAAGATCAAGAAATGGGAGAATATAAGGGTTGGAAAGTAGATCTCAAGGTTACATTCTCGGCTTACCTAGTATCAGGATCGGAAATGGAAACAACGGATGCTTGGGAGAGGATTAGTGCAAGTTTGCAGTTCTTTGAAGTGTGTTTTGGGTGATAATTTAGGTTACATATTTATAGGCAAACTCAAGGGAACACAATCCCTTGCTTTAGGGGATTGTAATCTCTTCATATCTAGGTGTAATGATGATAAAGTATGGAAATTATTATTATTTATTTAAGAGTGGAGTAGTGGATAAAAGATTTTGATTTTGATTTGGTCAGGACATGCAGGTCTGGGGTTGGTGAGAATAGGGTGGCTGACAGTTGACTTTTCGTGTTACAGTGTGCTTTTTCAGGTACTTTTGTCAGTGTACAGTAAAAAGTGGAAAATCTCTGAAACACGCTACTGTTTCCTTTTGGGCGGGAGTAATCTCCTTACGTCTGGAGAATAGACTAAGTGTTCTGCGCGTATTACTTTGTGCGCATAGCTTTCTGCGTGAAGGACATTTCTTTGCTGCGGGTAGGTGCGTGACCTTCTCGCAGTCAGGGACATTGAGTTTCATTTGTAGATTCTCCAGGTGGTCTTGGTATTTCAACATAGTGATCAGTTATGTTGAAGTCAATTCCATCTTGGAGCTTCAGACAAACTAGCTCTCAATGTTCCCGCCATGCGGGGAGGTTAGTTCCCTTCCGCACGCGCATAAACGATTTAGGGTGCACCCGCCTTAGCATCATGCGTGACGGTCAACCCATTAGACAACATAACGTTAAGGTACATGAAAACATAAAGCCAAAACATTCGCGCATGGCACATATAACATACGCTCACGCTGGTTCTTAACATGGCGCGCTCGCACAGGGCGCACATAACAAATGCACGCGCTGACTAACATGGCGCGCTCGCGCAGGGCGCACATAACAAATGCACGCGCTGACTAACATGGCGCGCTCGCGCAGGGCGCACATAACAAAATTACCTAATATTTAGGTTGATTACTTGGTTTAAGGGATTGGGAATTTACCGGGTGTCACATTCTCCCCCTGTTAAGCGAATTTCGTCCCGAAATTTAGGAGACGTTGCTGGCAGAAGCCATGCTCTGAAAGAGGTGTGGGTATTTCATGCGCATCTGGTCTTCTCTTTCCCAAGTGAATTCAGGCCCACGCCTCGAATTCCATTGAACCTTTACTAACTTGATTCTGCTTCTGCGCAACTTTTGTTCTTTCCAATCGGTTACTGCTATAGGTTCTTCTACGAAGTGCAGCTGTTTGTCGATGTGAATCTCTTCCAACGGTAAAATCAACGTTTCATCAGATAAACACTTTTTGAGGTTGGACACATGAAACGTATCATGAACTCCACTGAGTTCGGCGGGTAAACGGAGTTTATAAGCAACCGGACCGATCCTTTCCAGGATCTCAAATGGTCCAATGTAGCGTGGATTCAACTTTCCTCGCTTGCCGAAACGGGGGACTCTTTTCCATGGAGAGACTTTCAAAAGTACTCTATCCCCTACTTGAAACTCCAACGGTTTCCTTCGCACATCTGCGTAGCTCTTCTGTCTGTCGCGCGCTGTCTTAAGGCGATCCCGTATCTGAAAAATCTTGTCTGTTGTTTCTTGGATCAATTCTGGCCCAGTCATTTGCTTGTCACCCACTTCAGCCCAGCACAGTGGGGATCTACATTTGCGCCCATACAAAGCTTCGAACGGCGCAGCCTTGATACTTGTGTGATAACTGTTGTAGTAAGAAAATTCAACCAATGGGAGATGAGTATCCCAGCTACCTCCGAAATCGATTGCGCACGCGCGTAGCATATCTTCCAATGTCTGGATTGTTCGCATCGCTTTGCCCATCCGTTTGAGGATGATAAGCTGTACTCATATCAAGGCGAGTACCTAGAGCTCCTTGTAACGATCTCCAAAACCTTGATGTGAACCGACTATCTCTATCAGAAATGATGGACACTGGGACCCCATGTTTTGAAACTACTTCTCGAATATACAATCGGGCTAACTTTTCCATCTTATCGGTTTCCTTGATCGGCAGGAAGTGCGCTGACTTAGTTAGCCGATCTACAATAACCCAGATCGTGTCATAACCCCCAGGTGTCCTTGGCAGTTTGGTGATGAAGTCCATAGAGATTTGTTCCCACTTCCACATGGGAATTTCTGGCTGCTGAAGTAACCCCGACGGCTTCTGATATTCAGCCTTTACTTTTGAACACGTCAGGCACTTACTGACATACGTCGCGATGGCGCCTTTAAGATTGGGCCACCAATACAGCGCTTTAACATCTTGGTACATCTTGTCTGCGCCAGGATGTACGGAATACCGCGTCTTGTGAGCCTCGTTTAATACTCGCTCACGCAATCCTCCCTTGAGAGGGACCCATATGCGGTTAGCGAAATATAGATTGCCGTTCTTAAGTTCCAAATTCTTAATCATACCCCCAAGGGATTCGTTTTTAGCAAACTCTGGTTTCAAAGCTTCTTGCTGAGCGTCTCGGATGCTGGTAAAGAGATCTGCGCGAATGGTCAGCCTTAGAGCCTTGACTCGTAGTGTTTTTATTCGCTCCTTCCTACTTAGCGCGTCTGCTACCACATTCGCCTTTCCAGGGTGGTACTTAATTTCACAATCATAATCATTCAACAACTCCACCCATCTTCGTTGCCTCATGTTTAAATCCTTTTGATCAAATATATGTTGAAGGCTCTTGTGATCCGTAAAGATTACACACTTTGTACCATAGAGGTAATGGCGCCAAATCTTTAGCGCGAAGACAACCGCTCCAAGTTCCAGATCATGCGTTGTGTAGTTCTTTTCATTGGTCTTGAGTTGGCGCGAGGCATACGCTATGACTTTGTCTCGCTGCATAAGGACACATCCGAGTCCCTGATGTGAAGCGTCGCAGTAAACGACGATGTCGTCCGTCCCCTCGGGCAGAGACAAAATTGGCGCACTACATAACTTTTGTTTCAACATTTGAAACGCTGCTTCCTGATTTTCGCCCCAAACAAACTTCTTGTCTTTCTGAGTTAGCGCGGTCAGAGGTAGAGCTATCTTGGAGAAGTTCTCAATGAAGCGTCGATAGTAGCCAGCTAGTCCTAGGAATTGCCTCACCTCAGTTGGGGTTTTTGGCGCTTCCCAGTTTTCGATGGCCTTGACTTTGGAAGGATCAACGTGTATTCCTTTCTCGTTTACAACGTGACCGAGAAAGTGAACTTCTCTAAGCCAAAACTCGCACTTGGAAAACTTTGCATACAACTTTTCTTTCCTCAACAATTCCAAAATCAATCTCAGGTGTTGCTGATGCTCGGCCTTGGTCCGAGAATAAATCAGAATATCATCTATAAATACAATCACAAACTTGTCCAAGTATGGTTTGCACACGCGGTTCATCAGATCCATGAATACAGCCGGCGCATTAGTTAGCCCGAAAGGCATCACTAAGAACTCATAATGGCCGTATCTAGTTCGGAAGGCTGTTTTCGGCACATCTTCCTCATGGACCCTAAGTTGGTGGTATCCGGACCGTAGATCTATCTTCGAATAGTAACTGGATCCTTGCAACTGGTCAAATAAGTCGTCAATCCTCGGTAAGGGGTACCGATTTTTGACTGTCAGCTTATTCAGCTCCCTGTAGTCAATACACATCCGGAACGAACCATCCTTCTTCTTAACAAACAGTACTGGAGCTCCCCAAGGTGAAAAGCTTGGGCGTATGAAACCCTTATCCAATAGTTCCTGTAACTGATTGGATAGCTCTTGCATCTCAGATGGAGCTAATCGATAAGGCGCTCGAGCTACTGGCGCAGCTCCTGGGACTAAATCAATACGAAATTCTACTTGTCGCGGCTGCGGCAATCCGGGCAAATCTTCAGGAAAAACTTCTGGAAATTCGCGCACTACTGGTAAGTCTTCAATTCTTCGCTCATCTCCTTTCTTCTCTACGACATGCGCCAGGAAGGCGTAGCACCCTTTCCTTAGGCACTTAAGCGCCTTTAGGCACGAAATTAGTTTCGTCGCAACTCCCCTTCTTTCCCCTTGAATCACCAAGGTTTCTCCGTTCAACAGTGGGACCCGAACCTGCTTCTCATGGCAAATAACTTCCGCGTGGTTCTCGACTAACCAATCCATACCTATCACAATGTCAAAACTTCCCAAGTCTATTGGCAACAAGTTAATGTTGAACCCGTGACCTCCCATGACTATTACACATTGTTCAGTTCTTTCGTTCGCGCATAACTGCCTACCATTGGCTAGTTCTATAGTATAAGGTGTGTCTAGCCTACTGGTCGCTAAGACTAGGGAGTCTTTAAACTCAGCGGATATAAAACTTAGGTCAGCGCCAGTATCAAATAAGACAGATGCAAAATGTCCGTTAAGCAAAAACGTACCGGTTACCACATTCGGCTCTTCTTTAGCTTCACCCGCGCCGATCACAAAAGCTCTCCCGCGAGCTTGGTTTCCCTTTTGCGGGCAATCCCGACTAAAATGTCCTGGCTTCCCGCATGCGTAGCAGTTGTCGCTCGCTCCAGCTTCTCTGACACGGCAATTCATCGTCTTGTGCCCTGGTCTGCCACATTTGGCACATTCGATTCTTGCGCATTCACCCTCGTGGTGATACTTGCATTTGTTGCACCATGGGCGAGGCCCGCTGTATCCTTTCCTTGATGGCTCCGCGGCTTGGATCGCGTAAGTCCTTACGCTCTCCTGCTTCTTGAACGGTGGTTGCTTGGAGTCGGACCCTCGGTGGTGAGAGTTCCACTTCCTCTTGGGATCAGAGGTTCGCTGCTCGATTCCGCGCGTAGTTAACATACCCGCATGGACCGTATCCCTTGTAAGGGTGATGGCCCGCGCTACCGCCTCATCAAAGGTTGGAGGTGCTGCGGCGTTGAGCGGAACCCTAACAACAGGAGGTAACCCAAAGATATACCTCTCGATCTTCTTTTCCTCCGTGTTTGCCATGTCTGGCACCAACTGGCAAAGCTCGTTGAACCGGTTGTTGTAGGCGTCGATATCCGTTCCTACCATTGTGTGGTTCCAGAATTCCTGCTGCAGACTCTGGATTTCTGCGCGAGAGCAGAACTTTTTCATCATCATTTCTTTCAGTTCCTCCCAGGTCTTGTGAAGAGCAACTTCTCGCCCCAAGGTTTTCACTTGAAGCTTCCACCAAGACGAAGCTGCTTCTTGGAACATGCAGGTCGCGTAAAGGACCTTCTGGTTCTCACTACATCCGCTAATGGAGAGAACTGTCTCCATCTTGTCAATCCAGTTGTAGAGCCCAATGGCCCCTTCGATACCCTTGAATGGCCAAGGCTTACAGGCCATGAATGTCTTGTAGGAGCATCCTTTGTCCAAGGCTCCTGATTCGGGTTCTGGGGTCTCATTCTGACGACCCTGACTAGATTCGGCCTTGCTGGCCTCATGTGTTGCGATCGCTTGCGCGATTATTTCCGCGAGTTCCTCGGGTGTCATGGTAATTCCCTTGGCTTTAGTTGGAGGCATTCTCGCTTTAAAAGAGTGAAAATATATCAAACTTAGCGCATGTACTCTGAGCACATAAAGTTTTTCTTTATTTACTAGACACTGTGTGACCCATGTTCCTAAGTGTGTGTATAGTTTCTTTTGAAAATATTTTCTTTGAAAAATATTTCATGCGATTCCCCAACGGTTATAGTCTAGGTTAAAACTTCTTTTCCTAGTTCGCTATAACCAGTGCTCTGATACCAATCTGTCACACCCGGCCCTTAGCGGCGGAAACAGCCGGGCGCGCGCGAGTGGGGATTGATAATTAAGCACGGGCCATTGCAAACATTCAAAGATTTTCATTGCGCATGAAATGTTTAATACAAATACATTACATTGTTTAAAAATTACATAAAACATCCAAGTATAGAAACTGTTGAAGATTTCCACGCCATATCCCCTTGCGCGGCGGGAACAACCACGCGCATCGAAGGGATAGAACTAAAATCTTCCAAAAAGCTAGTTTTAGATGTTCAGCGTGAGGTGCTCTAAGTGTGACTCCATGCGCTACTTAGTTATCTCCTGAAAGACACGTAAAACATTTGAATCAGTATAAACTGAGTGAGTTCACAAGTTTTAGTAACTGGATAAATCGTATTGCATCATAATCTTGATAAAAATCATTCTGAAACATTAATTCTGATAGCATCATTAAAACACATGCTTGGTAAAACATAGTTCTATCAACATATTCTGATAAAATCGTTCCGCGGGTTACGCGCGAACATTTCTGGGAACTGTGCTCGTCTGTGTAAGTGGCGCTGCCACTACGAGCGAAATAAGTAATACTGTCCCGCGGGTTACGCGCGAACGTTTCTAGAAAACGTGCTCGTCCATGCAAAGTGGCGCTGCCACTACGAGCTAAAATAAGGTAATGCCGTCCCGCGGGTTACGCGTGGACATTCCTGAAAAACCGTGCTCGTCCATGCAAAGAGGCGTTGCCCCTACGAGCTAATCAATAATACCGTCCCGCGGGTTACGCGCGGACGTTGTGCCGGAAAACAAGGCGCTCGTCCATGCAAAGAGGCGCGACCCCTACGAGCGGGCTCAAACCCATAGTACTGCCCCATGACCATACTAGGCACTCGTCCATGCAAAGAGGTGCGACCCCTACGAGTGGGTGGATCAAACCAGCAGTCCCTACCCTTAGAGTTCCAATGGTAAAGTGATCACTTACTCGAGTTCTAGCGCACATACATCGAAAACCTTAGATAACCGTTCGCATTGCTCATCATGAAATATAATTTAAACACATAATCGCTTGCATAGCTTGTAAGTATACCATGATAAAACATTATTTAAGTACGTGTCCCTCGCCCCGAAAACAGTTTAAAAACAGTGAAAACAGCGAGAATAGGGGCTGTGAGACTCACCTGTGGTTCTTGTTAAGGGATTAATCGAGATTCGGGTTTTCTTGGTGTTGGCCTCGGAATCGAAGGTCTAGAATACGATTAAATAACAAGAAGTATATATATTAAGATCAAGAAATGGGAGAATATAAGGGTTGGAAAGTAGATCTCAAGGTTACATTCTCGGCTTACCTAGTATCAGGATCGGAAATGGAAACAACGGATGCTTGGGAGAGGATTAGTGCAAGTTTGCAGTTCTTTGAAGTGTGTTTTGGGTGATAATTTAGGTTACATATTTATAGGCAAACTCAAGGGAACACAATCCCTTGCTTTAGGGGATTGTAATCTCTTCATATCTAGGTGTAATGATGATAAAGTATGGAAATTATTATTATTTATTTAAGAGTGGAGTAGTGGATAAAAGATTTTGATTTTGATTTGGTCAGGACATGCAGGTCTGGGGTTGGTGAGAATAGGGTGGCTGACAGTTGACTTTTCGTGTTACAGTGTGCTTTTTCAGGTACTTTTGTCAGTGTACAGTAAAAAGTGGAAAATCTCTGAAACACGCTACTGTTTCCTTTTGGGCGGGAGTAATCTCCTTACGTCTGGAGAATAGACTAAGTGTTCTGCGCGTATTACTTTGTGCGCATAGCTTTCTGCGTGAAGGACATTTCTTTGCTGCGGGTAGGTGCGTGACCTTCTCGCAGTCAGGGACATTGAGTTTCATTTGTAGATTCTCCAGGTGGTCTTGGTATTTCAACATAGTGATCAGTTATGTTGAAGTCAATTCCATCTTGGAGCTTCAGACAAACTAGCTCTCAATGTTCCCGCCATGCGGGGAGGTTAGTTCCCTTCCGCACGCGCATAAACGATTTAGGGTGCACCCGCCTTAGCATCATGCGTGACGGTCAACCCATTAGACAACATAACGTTAAGGTACATGAAAACATAAAGCCAAAACATCGCGCATGGCACATATAACATACGCTCACGCTGGTTCTTAACATGGCGCGCTCGCGCAGGGCGCACATAACAAATGCACGCGCTGACTAACATGGCGCGCTCGCGCAGGGCGCACATAACAAATGCATGCGCTGACTAACATGGCGCGCTCGCGCAGGGCGCACATAACAAAATTACCTAATATTTAGGTTGATTACTTGGTTTAAGGGATTGGGAATTTACCGGGTGTCACATTCTCCCCCTGTTAAGCGAATTTCGTCCCGAAATTTAGGAGACGTTGCTGGCAGAAGCCATGCTCTGAAAGAGGTGTGGGTATTTCATGCGCATCTGGTCTTCTCTTTCCCAAGTGAATTCAGGCCCACGCCTCGAATTCCATTGAACCTTTACTAACTTGATTCTGCTTCTGCGCAACTTTTGTTCTTTCCAATCGGTTACTGCTATAGGTTCTTCTACGAAGTGCAGCTGTTTGTCGATGTGAATCTCTTCCAACGGTAAAATCAACGTTTCATCAGATAAACACTTTTTGAGGTTGGACACATGAAACGTATCATGAACTCCACTGAGTTCGGCGGGTAAACGGAGTTTATAAGCAACCGGACCGATCCTTTCCAGGATCTCAAATGGTCCAATGTAGCGTGGATTCAACTTTCCTCGCTTGCCGAAACGGGGGACTCTTTTCCATGGAGAGACTTTCAAAAGTACTCTATCCCCTACTTGAAACTCCAACGGTTTCCTTCGCACATCTGCGTAGCTCTTCTGTCTGTCGCGCGCTGTCTTAAGGCGATCCCGTATCTGAAAAATCTTGTCTGTTGTTTCTTGGATCAATTCTGGCCCAGTCATTTGCTTGTCACCCACTTCAGCTACCTAATATTTAGGTTGATTACTTGGTTTAAGGGATTGGGAATTTACCGGGTGTCACATATATGCAGAATCCTCAACTTTTTATGGCAACTCCTATTTTTCAGCCACAATAATGAGTTTTTTTGTTGTAAAACAAACCTAATAACCAAACATGTGAGAAAGAGATGTAGGGAGAAAGATGGAGATTTCATTAATTATATGTGTATTACAAGGAGGTACAATGAGATGTGTGTGTGTGTGTGTGTGTGTGTGTGTGTGTGTGTGTGTGTGTGTATGATAGAAAACCTTGAGGAGAAAGCTAATCTATATTAGGTATTGATAACCATAATATTAATATATTTATAACACTCCCCCTTGGTTATCAACTTAATACGCTTGGTGATGCTACCTCATTAAAAACCTTGCTAGGAAAACCCAATGGGACAAAACCATAGCTAAGGGAAAAAGAATGCAGTGCGTATTGTCTCCCCCTGATTTATATATTCGTTAAAATAGTAAATATCGACTTCTGTGAAAGTTGCCCAAAACTTTTGTAGTCAATCATTTGCGTCTTCGTCCCTTGACATTTGAATCCTCAAGTTGAATAATGTTGTATTATCTTTACGTGAAAACTTCTATTGCTTCATCTGGTAAACACTATGATCCTGTTGTGTTTCTTTGCATCAACAAGACTAACCAAACTTGTTTTGATGGGTTAGTAAAATATAAACACATATCTTTCATACCCAAAATATATGTTTTAACCCATTCTGATATCTCGAAGAAGGACACCGGCCGATAAATATACATAAAGAAATAATAATAATGTATAGCTAACGGTACGACATAATGCATATATGCATTTAATTATGGTATTTCCGAACCAATAATATTCATATTCAGGTAGACAATGATATAGAGTCATTGTTATACATCCTTTAACATGCTAAATATGATTAAACATTAGGTACAATGTAAAATGTCTCAACATTTTCTAGATGCACTTTGATGAATTTATAAGCATATAATTACACATCTACTCGAACTATAAGTCGAACAATAATCACATTATGTCAAGGTCTTTCAAAAATAATTTTCTCTTTAAAAGCTCATAAGTTTCTCTTGGTGATATGTACATCATTGTAAATTGTGATTATAATGATCTTTTAAGAGTGAAATTTTGATAAAAGTATGGTTATATCCAACTTATCTCCCTCTTTATCTAAATATTTGTTGATTTGTATCAATTTCAATCCGAATAATTTAATCCATACTTAATAAACATAAATCCATGCATTTACCAATCCATCATGGACTTCTTTTGAACTTGACAAATTATGCATACGGATTCACTTTTCCATGATTTTTGCTGCATAAACTTGCTCATTAAAATATCATTTTATATTACATATCAAAAATCCATATTGTACAATCTCTTTGTTTATTAAGATATTGTAATCATCATGTACATTCTCTTCTATGTGTATACTTATTGATGCACATAATCAATTAATTTTTGAAGTATACAATTACCTTAGAAAACTCTTCACGAGTTCCATTTATGTTCAACATATTCAATAATCATAAAGTATTCAAATATAACTCTATACACAACAATCATTATGTTCTCGAGAACTTACTTTACATGATTGATAATTCAAAGACTTCATAGATTTTCTTGTAAACTCTCAGTATCAACAGAATAACAATATTTATTGGACGCATATCAATTCTCTCTTTATATTACCAGACTGTTTAGTTATCGGAATGTAACATCCCGAAATTTTGACCCATCATTTTTAATAGTGAATTAGTAATAATAAAATATATCATTTACCATGCTCCGGTTTTAATGAAACTTTGGTCGAAAAGTAGGTAATGACGAGCGCACCTCAAAAACGTATTTGTCGTTTTAAGAAACGCTATATTTTAAAAGTTATAAGAGAAAAACACCATCTCATTTAAATTAATTATATTAATTTAATAATAGTAATAAAATAATAATAATAATAACAAATACCTTCTGGTGTGCACCGAATTCAAAGAGAAAAGAATAATAATAATGATGATAACAACAAGAAAACAAAAATAATAATAATACATATCTTTCAAATTGAATGATTGATAAACTCAACCGAGAACGAAAAAAAAGGATGGCCTACATGTTGAATTATTCGTCCATTTATATCTCACCATATGCGTGATTCAGTAAATCATTTAAGTGCCAGTATGTAAACGACATAAGGGTAGATCACCTAATCCAATTAATAGACATCCAAACAATTGGACTGAATTATAGATTGGCTATATAAGCGAATTTATCATTCGGCCGCTTCCAATCACCCATACTCATTCACTATCAAAGATATTCTAAACATGCTCCTATATATATTGATACGATTTAAGGAACTTCGGCAAGCCCCAATTTGTTTAGCCGTTCACCACCTTCGCGACATAGAATCTGACTCGAGACAATCGATCAGGCAGAAATCTATAAACCACAAAGGAGACAAGTGAGTTTCATGATGCCCCCTTTTAACTCTTTTTAAGTTTTGGGCTAGCATGTACACTTAAACAATTTTGTTTGAGGAACCGTTTAAATTATTTTGCATAGGCTTATATATATAGGATAGGCCTTGAAATGATAATATTGAATGATGTATGGATGTGTATGTATATATATTATTGAATGGCCAATAATTGGCGAATGATGTAGTCGTTATCGATTACGGATGTTACGCATGCCTACTTCGTGTTTGCACCCGTTAATGGAATGTTACGTGTTGGGTTTGTACATTTTCTCCGCCCTGAATGTTATTATTGAATGTATATATATATATATAGGAAAGCATGTATAGAGATGTTTATATATGGGAATAATTGCCTATTATTATTGTCTATATGGTTTTTCTGCAGGGGCTACCGTAGCTTACGGTAGCCACCATAGCATGCTGTGGCTTCTGAGGAATAAAAATCTATTATTATTAAAGATGTTATTCATTTAAACTTGAACTCACTCAGCTTAAGCTGACTTTGTGTACATGTTAGTGTGAGTTTCAGGTTAAGAGGAGGATGCTTACCGCTTGGACGTGCTCGAGACTACTCGGTCGGTTGAAGGCATATTTAGTCAGAAGTTTCAATAAAATTAAAACATTCTCTTTTAATGTTTTATTAAATACATTTCAATTTGATTTGGGAATTTGTTTTAATAATTTTCCGCTGAACCTATACTCTGAATTATTATTTTAATGGAACAAACTGTTTAAGTTTAAGTACTTTTGTAAATATCTTGTATGAGTACCAACTGTGGGACCACTGGGAGTCGGGGTCTTACAAGTTGGTATCAGAGCCATGGTTCGAGGGATCTGAGCATCCCCGAATGCTTGGACTCGAACTGTAACGCCAAGAGGTAACTTTAATTGTTTAGTCATTCTTTGAATTTTAAAGTTTTTTGAATATGATAAATTGTTTAAGTGTTAGATGGTATGCTAATATGGTTAGGAGCAGGGGGTGCTTAGGACGGGCCGGTGAAGTAAACGACTAATAACACTTGATCAACGTTATTAGCAGTTTACCTTTACCTTCCATGTTCTAAATACTACTTGTGTCTGACTATGTTAAGGTTCTGTCTTAGTATGGATAGGATATGGCCAACTCTCATGGCGTTAGCGTTAAAGTTCAGTGACCATGTTACAATCCTGTATTTGTAGGGATAAGACATGGTTATTAATCGTGCAACTAAGAGAGGACGTCCTGGTGTCCGTGGTCGTGGTCGTGGTCGTAAGCCATGTGCCGAGGCCGAGAGAGGTGATCCAGCCCCGCAACAAGGAGAAACCCCTATCCCTGAGAAAGAGGGTAACCCTGCCCTAGATCCTGCTATGCGCGCGGCTATCCGGATGAGGTTTACCAGGTTCTCCATAGTGCCACTCCCGAAATCGTTACTGAGGCTATCAGAGCCATGGAAAAATCACTACTGGGTAAGAGTTCGGATAAGGAAGGGATGAGTAAGGAGATGCCAGCCGGGGAGGAAGGGGTGTTTGTGCCGAGTCAGGATGAAGACGAGGTCCACACCTTTAGTGCATCTACCCGAGACTGTTCGTATGGAGATTTTAAGAAGTGTGACCCTCCTTCCTTCGACGGTACTAAGGGTGCGTTGGAAGCACATCAGTGGGTGAGAGAAATGGAGGCCATATTGAGGGTTAGTAAGTGTAAGGGGAGGAAATGGTGACCTTCCCGACTGCCTCGCTTCGTTCTGAAGCGCTATGTTGGTGGGATAATCTGGTGCAGGCTATGGGTGATCATTCTATTAGGAGGATGACTTGGGATGAGTTGAAGAAGTTGGTTCTTGATCAGTTTTGTCCTCCACACGAATTGGATAAGATTGAACAAGATTTCTTGACCTTGGAGGCTGGCAGTATGACGCATCGGAAGTACACCACGAAGTTTAATAAGATGGCTAGCTTATATCCCGATTTGGTTACTCCTGAAGCCAAGAGGATTAAAAAGTATGTGAAGGGTCTTCCGACGGATATTCGAAGGGGTGTGATGACCACCAACATGAACTCGTTTCATTCAGTGGTTACCCTAGCCGGCACTTTATACGACCAGAGGGAGAAATTACCGCCAACCGAGACTAGGAGGACGTGGAATTCAAATTCGTACGGTAAACGGCCCGTGGAAAACAACTTTAATTTGGCCGAGAAGAGGGTTAAGATTGAGAATTCGGATTTTAAGAAGGCTGTGGCATTTGTAAAGTGCAAGAAGTGCAGGAAACAGCACAAAGGGGAATGTAAGCATGGGTCTAGTTCCTGTTTCCGTTGTGATAAGGTTGGACACCCCATTTCGAGTGTCCGACGTTGACTTGTTTCCGCCGTAAGGGAGCTGGCCACTTGGCATCAAACTGCCCTACTATCAAGACTGGGGGCGACTCGGGAACTTCCTCGATGGGGAAACTGGAAGAAAAGCCAAAGGTCAGGGCGAGGGCCTTCAATATCACCAAGAAAGAGGCAAAGGATGATGCGGATGTTGTTTTGGGTACTTTTCCCAATACGTCATTATAATTTACCATTTTGAATTTCTTTTCCTTTGGAAACGTTTGTGTGTTCAAATAGCTAAGTAAGTAGTATAATATTATACCAGGTACCTATTTACTTGATGAAATACATGCAACCGTTTTATTTGATTCGGGTGCCAGTAGAAGTTTTGTGTATACCACTTTCTGTTCCTTGTTGAATAAATTACCCGAGCGCATAGTTGATGTGTTTGATGTTGAGGTCGCCGTAGGAAAGTCTGTATCCATGTCTAGGGCTATTCAGGGTTGTACCATTTTGTTGTCTGGGTATAGATTTCTGGTTCGACTGTACTTGATGCCGCTTGGCTATTTCGATGTGGTGCTTGGGATGGACTGGCTTATGAGTGTTGATGCTCAGATCATTTTTTGTCAGAATCTAGTACGTCTAAGGGCCCCGGATATGACCCAAATTATGGTGGATGGTGATCGGAACGGTGCAACTCCACCTATCATATCCATGCTTAAGGGGAGGAGATTGATGCAACGGGGGTGCGAAGCGTATCTGGCGTATGCTATAAACGTAAAAACCGAGGATGCTACTGTCGGTGATGTTCCTATTGTTCAGGATTTGCCGGATGTTTTTCCTGATGATTTGTCAGATATGTCTCCGGATCGCAAAGTCGAGTTTCGAATAGACCTTGTTCCAGGTGCAAAACCTGTTGCTCGAGCCCCTTACCATCTAGCACCAAATGAAATGAAAGAACATATGACTCAATTGGAAGACTTGCTTGACAAGGGCTTCATTCGATCGAGCATCTCACCTTGGGGTGCCCCAGTCTTGTTCGTCAAAAAGAAAGACGGTAGCATGCGGATGTGCATTGACTACCGTGAATTGAATAAACTTACTGTGAAAAATCGATACCCTCTACCAAGGATCGACGACCTATTTGATCAGCTCCAAGGAGCTAGTTGGTTTTCAAAAATCGACCTTAGGTCCGGGTATCACCAGTTGAAAATTCGTGAGGAAGATATCCCTAAGACTTCCTTCCGCACTCGTTATGGGCATTATGAATTTCTCGTGATGTCTTTCGGTTTGACTAATGCACCAGTTGCGTTCATGGATCTTATGAACTGGGTGTGTAGGCCGATGCTTGATCGTTTTGTTATTGTGTTAATCGATGACATTCTTGTGTATTCCAAAAGTGAGTCCAATCACGCTGGTCATCTCATGGAAGTTTTGGAAGCTTTGCGAAAGAATTAATTGTACGCGAAATTTTCTAAGTGTTCTTTTTGGCTACGCGAGGTTCAATTCTTAGGTCATGTCATTAACTCGAGCGGTATTCTTGTCGACCCTGCAAAGGTGGAATTCGTGAATGAATGGGAACCTCCTAAGTCTACGTCTGAAATTCGTAGTTTTCTGGGATTGGTGGGGTATTACCGCCGCTTCATTCCCGACTTCTCAAAAATTGCTTCATCGTTAACCAAGTTGACTAAGAAGAATGTTAAGTTTGTGTGGGGTCCTAAGCAGGAGGAGGCTTTCCTTGAATTAAAGGACAAGTTGACGCATGCTCCGGTTTTTGCTCCACCCGATGGCACCGAGGATCTGGTTGTTTACTCTGACGCCTTTTATCAGGGGCTTGGATGTGTTCTGATGCAACGAGGTCGAGTCATAGCATATGCCTCACGACAGTTAAAGCCTCATGAGGCGAATTATCCTACTCACGATTTGAAACTATCGGCGGTTGTGTTCGCGCTCAAGTTATGGAGACATTATTTGTATGGTGTTCCTTGTATTATCTATACCGATGATAAGAGCTTAAAGTATTTCTTCGAACAAAAGGAACTGAATATGCTTCAGCATCGGTGGTTAGAATTGATTAAGGACTATGATCTGGAGATTATGTATCACCTCGGAAAGGCTAACGTGGTAGCCGACGCGTTGAGCCAGAAGAAGAGACCGAATCCTATTCGTGTGTCTTACCAGCTTATCCTCAGACCCGATATTTTAAAACAAATAGCCAATGTTCAGAACGAGGCCTTACAGGTGGAATGGATTATGTCAGAACGTATTTAGGGTCAGGAGAAATTTTTAGAAAACGTCGGTGACGGGGTGAAGTATAAGGACGGTCGTTTATGGGTACCCAAGCATGGAGGATTCATGAGCCAGATATTGGATAAAGCACATAAGTCGCGCTATTCCATCCATCCGGGCGCGACCAAGAAGTACCAAGATCTGAAGAAGAATTTCTGGTGGCCTGCGATGAAGTATGAGGTGGCTCAGTACGTGAGTAAGTGTTTGACATGTCTACAAGTTAAGGCTAAACACCAGAGGCCTTTCGGGAAGCTACAACCCCTAGAAATACCTGAGTGGAAGTGGGAGCATCTTACGATGGACTTTGTGACTAAGTTGCCTCATACTCCTAAGGGTAGTTATGACACAATTTGGGTAATTGTGGATAGATTGACTAAGAGCGCTCATTTCTTGCCAATTAGAGAAAATTTTAATTCTGAGCAGCTGCCCGATGTGTTCATTCGTGAGATCATTTCTAGGCACGGAGTGCCCATATATATTGTTTCGGATAGGGATACGCGTTTTACCTCCCGATTTTGGAAGAAATTCCATGAGGAGATGGTACCAAACTTCTTATTAGTACCGCTTATCACCCGCAGACGGATGGTCAATCCGAGAGGACCATTCAAACTCTGGAAGATATGTTGCGGGCTTGTGTTATCGATTTTGGTGGTAGTTGGGATCGTCACTTACCGTTAGTCGAGTTCTCGTATAATAACAGTTATCACGCTACGATCGGATTCCACCGTTTGAGATTTTGTATGGGCGTAGGTGTAGGACTCCGGTCTGTTGGGGCTCCATTGGTCAAAAACAATTGGGTAGTTTGGAAGTGGTTGAGGCCACGACTGAAAAACTCGATAAGATAAAGGATTTTATGAAGGCCGCTCAAGATCGTCAAAAGTCTTATGCGGACAAAAGGCGGAGACCTATTGAGTTCGAGGTTGGTGACCGTGTTATGTTGAAAGTTTCTCCTTGGAAGGGTATTATTCTTTTTCGTAAAAGGGAGAAACTCAGTCCGAGATTCATTGGTCTGTTCCGTATCTTGTCACGAGTAGGTGAGGTAGCGTATAGACTGGATTTTACCAAACGAACTCGCGGGGATTCACCCTACTTTCCACGTGTCTCATTTTAGGAAATGTTTAACAGATGAGGAGGCCCATGTGCCTCTTGATGATATCGAGCTTGATAGTAAGTTAAACTACGTTGAAAAGCCTGTCGCTATACTTGACCGTTAGGAAAGGCGTTTGAGGAATAAAGCAGTTAGGCAGGTTAAGGTGCAGTGGAATCACCGTAAGGGTTCCGAGGCTACTTGGGAGTCCAAAGATGAAATGATGAAACTCTATCCGCAGTTGTTCGTGTAGCATCGGGATTCAGGGACGAATCCCATTGTAAGGGGGGTAGACCTGTAACATCCCGAAATTTTGACCCATCATTTTTAATATTGAATTAGTAATAATAAAATATATCATTTACCATGCTCCGGTTTTAATGAAACTTTGGTCGAAACGTAGGTAATGAAGAGCTCACCTCAAAAACGTATTTGTCGTTTTAAGAAACGTTATGTTTTAAAAGTTATAAGAGAAAAACACCATCTCATTTAAATTAATTATATTAATTTAATAATAGTAATAAAATAATAATAATAATAATAATAATAATAGAAATAATAGTAACGAATTCCTTCTGGTGTGCACCGAATTCAAAGAGAAAAGAATAATAATAATGATGATAACAACAAGAAGACAAAAATAATAATAATACATATCTTTCAAATTGAATGATTGATAAATTCAACCGAGAACGAAAAAAAAAGAAAGGATGGCCTACATGCTGAATTCTTCGTCCATTTATATCTCACCATATGCTTGATTCAGTAAATCATTTAAGTGCCTGTATGTAAACGACATAAGGGTAGATCACCTAATCCAATTAATAGACATCCAAATAATTGGACTGAATTATAGATTGGCTATATAAGCGAATTTATCATTCGTCCGCTTCCAATCACCCATACTCATTCACTATCAAAGATATTCTAAACATGCTCCTATAATATATTGATACGATTTAAGGAACTTCGGCAAGCCCCAATTCGTTTAGCCGTTCACCACCTTCGCGACATAGAATCTGACTCGAGAAAATCGATCAGGCAAAAATCTATAAACCACAAAGGAGTAAAGTGAGTTTCATGATGCCCCCTTTTAACTTTTTTAAAGTTTTGGGCTAGCATGTACACTTAAACGATTTTGTTTGAAGAACCGTTTAAATTATTTTGCATAGGCTTATTTATATATGATAGACCTTGAAATGATAATATTGAATGATGTATGGATGTGTATGTATATATATTATTGAATGGCCAATAATTGGCGAATGACGTAGTCGTTATCGATTACGGATGTTACGCATGCCTACTTCGTGTTTGCACGCGTTGATGGAATGTTACGTGTTGGGGTTGTACGTTTTCTCGGCCCTGAATGTTATTATTGAATGTTCTATATTTATATATATATATATATATATATATATATATATAGGAAAGCATGTATAGAGATGTTTATATATGGGAATGATTACCTATTATTATTGTCGATATGGTTTTTCTGCAGGGGCTACCGTAGCTTACGGTAGCCACCATAGCATGCTGTGGCTTCTGAGGAATAAAAATCTATTATTATTAAAGATGTTATTCATTTAAACTTGAACTCACTCAGCTTAAGCTGACTTTGTGTACATGTTAGTGTGAGTTTCAGGTTAAGAGGAGGATGCTTACCGCTTGGACGTGCTCGAGACTACTCGGTCGGTTGAAGGCATATTTAGTCAGAAGTTTCAATAAAATTAAAACATTCTCTTTTAATGTTTTATTAAATACATTTCAATTTGATTTGGGAATTTGTTTTAATAATTTTCCGCTGAACCTATACTCTGAATTATTATTTTAATGGAAACAACTGTTTAAGTTTAAGTACTTTTGTAAATATCTTGTATGAGTACCAACTGTGGGACCACTGGGAGTCGGGGTCTTACACGGAAAATCATTGCTTCCACCATTAGAGAATGTGTCTCATAATATTTAATCATGGGTCTTTGCAAAATCCTTGTGCCATCAGTTTTGCCTTATACCACTTGATGAATTTTTTTAACTCATATACAAGACCTGTTTGTATCTAACACATTTTACAACTTTAGTTGTACGGACTGCTGGTCCAACAAACTTTCCGTTTTTTAGAGAATTCAACTCTGCCATGTTTACGTCTTTCCACTTTGGCCAATCATTTTTCATAGGCATATTTAGAATCTTGATCCTCGTCATCATTTCAAGCGCTAATTATATATATAAATAAAAGTATAACGACGACGACTTTATTTCGATTCCATATATCTTTATAGACATGATACAATATAATTTACTAAGAGCTCTTTTTTTACATATATCTGAGGTTTTTCAAGAACCATCATGACTAATGTCTTTTAATAGACCTTTTTATTGTATCTCGACTTGACCATCTTTATTATTTGCTCCAATTTGTGAGGAAATTTTACCTTTGGAATCGATTGGTCTACCATGTTACACGCGTGTATTAGACACATTATCAATATTCTTTTATCATTCTTAGACAACTTTAATTGGAGCATTTGGTATGTGTCTTAGAATAGAATTGAGTCATTAAGTTGTATACATGAATTATACTTTGAATTTTCTGTTTATATAATTTAGTTTGAGGATCAATGATAATTCATTCCAACTAAATTCATTTTCCAACTGCCTTATATCTACCCCTGATGTTGGGAACATCGATTCACTAAAGTGAAAACCAATGAGCCATAAGAAAATATCTCATTAATAGCTCTAAGTATTTAATCATATATAATATTTAATACCGGCATAAATTCCCAACTTCCTTTGTGTTCTCATCTTTGTGTCTTCTGGTGGATTAATTTCAGTATATAACACACACGGAATATTAGATAAGAAATATTTGGTTACTGACAAAAAACCAATTGCAATGGGGAGGAAATATCATAACTTGTTGGCTTGATGTGAATTAGTTTAAAGACATGTAAAATCATATGTACTCAAATACAAAACATGAACCTTTGCTCTCAAGATAATTGCCTTTGCAACCAATTACCGACATTGAGTAATCGTCTTTAACAAAACAATTTATGTAAGAACATAATCTGCTATGAAGTTCAGTACTTATTCCAATGATCATTATTAACTTGGGAATCAAATTCATTATTATAACCGAATGTAAATATACCAATTTGGAATAATATGCTTGCTATCTTATTAGCTAAGCTATAGATCATGCAAACATGAAGTTGCGATCTTGATAACCATTTAGACGATGCATCGATTTTCAAAACACTAAATGGTATCATGTTAGGATATGTGTATCCTTTTCTCAATTCCATAAAACCTAGGGATTCACACCCTCCTTCAATTGGTAAATAAATGGTTTCCCTTGAGAGCAATATTACGTGTATAATTATTATGAAGTATTTTTTGGTTCCTCAATAAATTTCACATCATTGACTCGGTGTGGTCTAGCCGGCCGTGCCATTAGATAATCATGATCCATAAACTTTAGGTTTATGATCGTATATGTATTATGATTTTTTAATACATGACTACATTTATGAGAGAACATTCTATTATCATTTCAAGCGGTCGATCACATGATTCCAATTTTGTATTTTCATATTTTGTTCTCATATATGATCAATCTCTTTTGTCACTTTTAGTTGTCGATCTCATTATTAGCATGCCATCATTATAATGTTGATGATTGATCTCGTCATTAATATAATCATCATTACAATATTCTCAATTGCAATGATCAACATTGTCAAAATTCACTTCTAGAATGGTATAAAAACCAAACCATTTCCATGGATTATTCATAATCACTTCAAACATTTCATGCACTTTTAATGATACGCTACTTCAGAAGCATATTTGAGGTTGACAAAGAAAAATTGTCTTTTCCATTTTTTCCTCATAATAAATATTCTCTTCATATAACAAATATTGAAAAGTAACTACATGAATGAGTCATGTAAGTTTTATCATATTAATATATTATAACCGTTAATAATGAGATTTAAGAAGTATGACACTGCATGTGTCCTATTACTCTAAATAAATATCATTTACTGTAACCCAAAATGATTATTATACTTTATGGTAATAACCCACAACATTGGTTTAATTGTTCCATTCAATATTGCATATATAAAAGATTGATAACATACACATATTTCGTACTTTAAAAATAAATAATACATGATCTTATAACATGTCTTCATATAAAACAAGTTTTAAAACTGTATGAAAGAAGATGTTCTTTGATTCATCTATTACACACAAATAAATAATTTATACATTATTTAAACTTTATATTTTTTTTGATGTGTAACTAATGCAATATAGCTACTCAGCTTTATTTGGCTCACATAATAACAAACCAAATAAACAAACAAATAGCCATATAGACAAATTTTATATGCACGTACGCGTAATTCAATAGAAAGGAAAAGAAGCGGATAAACATTTTTTTTCTGATTTTCGTTAAGTTTATTTTCTTAACTAGTTTTCAATTTCTTTTACTTTACTTAAAAGTAACAAGGTAGCGATATTCATGTAACTTATTATTCAAATCACTATTTTGTTCATTATTTAAGCATTCATACAAAAGATATGCAAATATTGTTAATTCTTTAAATATAAATCATCATATTCTAATTCTTTAAGTGTTATATTAATCAGACAGATTAATAGCATAACTGATCATCACACATAAAATGAGGTAAATACAATAATCAATCAATATTATTTATGAATCAACAATTAGCACATTTTTCCTTTTTTCTTTGCTTTTATTAGAAAAACAAAAATTATTACAACAAATATCAATATTATTTTACAATATACATTACCAAAGATAAACAATACCATTGTAATAGCTATCATATTAATACCATAATTATGGTACATCTTTTAATATATCAATACTATAATTAACTATAGAATATACTTACATAATACTTTAAGCCATAATTTATATAATAAAAAATAATCAAAGAAGGTTAATACACATAAAAGAAATCAAATAATCAATGGACTTTTACATATATCCCCTTCTTAACTTCATTTATTACATATATCCCTAACCCAAAACTTAAAATTACATATATCCCCTCTCTTAAACATAAAAATATCAAATTTACCCATTTTAATTTATTTTATTAATAATAAACTATATAATGACAATTTTACCCTTTTTTTAAAACTTAAAATTTACAAACTTAAAAGTTTACTTATGTCTTCTACAAAAGATGGATAATGAAGTTAGCAGTTCAAATAAACAAAAAATCTACAGGTAGATCGTACACCTCCATGGCTCCATGCCTACCATGTTATCATCATGCGCTCAATTAGACGATTACCACCAACCTCCAGGAGGCTTTAGGTTCGCCGGAAAACATTGAGCTTGGCGGAAAAACCCTATGCGCCGCCGTCTCCGCCAGTCGCCTTCTTCGGTCTCGTCATCCCACCATCGTCATAACATCACCATCATCGTAAATCATGTAACATCATCTCTGTTCTTCATCTGTCGCTGCTGTCGGTGACGTGGCAGTAACCGTCCGTCTATCTGCCTTGTTTGCGTCGTCGGAAACGAAGGCAAACCAATTTTATGTTGGAATTGAACATTGGAACATCGGAAACCCCATTGCTTGCTATATGAAAACCCATATAATAATTAACAAAATTGATTACCAATTTGCCATTTTCAGATTAGGTTTAGATCTTTGTTAAGTTTAAAAGGGCATTTTTGTTATAGAATGTAAATTATAAATGAAGGGGGACATATGTAATTTTAAGTTTTGGGTTGGAGATATATGTAATAAATGATGTTAAGAAAGGGATATATGTAATTCTCCCAATAATCAATTAAAGAATGCATCGTTTTATATAAATTAAACTTTAATTTATACTTGTAGTTTGCAAACTGTTAATAATATTAATTCTCTAATATTGCAAACATTAAATACCAATATCATAATGTATTACCAATCACAAAGCTGGCGATTTATAATTAAAATCTTATTGAACTCAATTTTTTTTAATAAACAAAGGATTTTATAGATTACCTTAAAGACAACCATTAATAAAAAAGCAATCTGTAAATTAAACTTCAATGATTTAAACATAAATTAAATAAATACCTGATTATATGATTAAAGCATCAACGTTGATTTTGTCACCATGAATTGGAAAACGATCCTACTTTATGGACGAATCTCTTATAGCAACTTTGATCGTCAAAGCCTAGTGAACAGCTTCGTGCTGATAACGTGTTGTAAAACAAGCCTATTTTCCAAACATGTGAGAAATAGATATAGGGAGAAAGATGGAGATTTCATTAACTATATGTGTATTACAAGGAGGTACAATGAGATGTATATATATATATGATAGGAAAATTTAAGAAGAAAGCCAATCTATATATATATATATATATGATAACCATAATATTAATATATTTATAACATATTTAATTTATTGTTATTTAGTTTCTCTCACCTACCTACCATACGTTAATCATCTAAGTTTCTTGAAGTTACTATACCCTTGTAAGTTTATGGATCCCCTTCCCTTAATTCCCACGTTCTTTCTTCCAAAAAATGGAGGTGTGTTTTCAGAATATAAATCGAATTGTGCTCTCCCTGTTTGTTTATCTTCATCTATGCTTCCAGAAAGTTCAAAAGTTGGTGTGTCGTATCACTAGGAAGAAGATGGATAAGCAATCAAAAACTAATGCTTTTAGTTTATTAATGAAGAAGAAGCAAGGTGTGTTATTTAATTACACTTATTCAATCGATTTTTTATAATCCCCCAATTTCTAGGGTTTCGTTGTGGTTTGTGTGGGCTTAATAATCACTAGCGGTCTGCTGAAGAGTTTTTTATGTTCTTTATTTTTGAAACATGGGCTGGTTATTTTGCTTAATTTAACACATTCTCTCATTTTTATTGAAAAAGATGGAGAAGAAATCACTTACAAATGTGTTTAGGTTGTTGATGACGGGGCAAGGTGTGTTATTGTTTAAATTTAAGTTTGATTTTGAAAACCCCCAATTTCTAATGTTTCGTTTTGTGTATTTAGATGTGTTGTTCAATCGATGACTGGGTGATGTGTTTTATCACTGGCTTTGTTGATTTGAACAAAAAAGACAACCATAAATTGTTTGGGTGTGTTATTCTTTAATCTATATTCGAACAGTTGGGGCTTCGGGTGATTAAAATAAAAAAAAACTCAAATTAGTGTGTTTGGTGACTGGTGTTACTAACACAATTTTATTATAGTTTCTATATATTTTGTGGGTGCGTTTGTAGTATGATAAAAACTTAATTTTATACATAACGTTGTATTGATTTGTTTGGTGTGTTTTGTTTAGTTGGTTATTTAGTTCTCATAACTGTTTATGAAAAGAGCATACTGTTATTTAGCATAAAGCATAAAAACTTAATATCATTTGTTGAAAATTTATATTTTGCGGTTGGTATAAGTCTAGTTTGTTTATTTTATTGATTTGTTTTGTTAGGAAAACCCCAAGAATTGCATATAATCGAAGTTTGACATACACAGAGATGGGGCAGGGGTGAACAAACTAGAAACGTAAAAGGTATTCTTTTTGTTTAAATGTTATTGACTATTTATGTGGTTGGTATGTTGGTTTACCGGTAAATTGTTTTGTAGATAAGGAAAACCATGTGTGTAGACACATTGATAAAGAAAGAATGCAAAAGACTGCCCCCAAAGAGAATATACCAACGTTTGAAGCTAATTTGAGTGGGAGTATTGGACAAATGCATGGTTAAATGGGTGTTGGGGTATTTTGTATTATCCATGTTTTCCATATGTGTGTGCTGGTTTGGGATAGTATTAACTTTGTAATTATGTTTTAATTTATATTATAGTTTAGTGTTTCAAGACATGGATTCTAGTAATTTGGGTAATGTCAATGTTATGTTATGGTTATATTGATTTAGATTTAATATACACAGTTCTGGTATAATGTTCTTTGTTAAATTTGTAATAAGATTGAAATTGTGGTTGTTTGCCTTTACAGTTTAAATATATTAAATGTAGTCTGTTAAATTTTAGATTATTGTCAAAGGCGATTATAACACATTGACACATGAAAAAATATGTTCACAGTATGTTAACACCACCAGAGTAAATAAAAGTCAAATAATAATTCAAATTCCAAACATTAACTACATGTTTTATAGGATAATTTAAATTAAGCTTAAAAGATAAGCAAAATTGTCCATAAGATCATGTCCAGAATATTAGCAAAATTGTCCATGAGATTATATCCAGAATATTAGCAAAATTTTAGAGATCGCATTAACAATTCTGATTTAATCCATAATCAAAAGATTTGGTTGATTACCATCTTGCCCATGTGTGTTATCTTGCATCTAACGGTTCAGATTCCTTCTTACACTTCTTAAGAAAAATCTAGCGCTTATTATAACATTGCTATACATATATATAAATATATATATGTTTAAGTTCATGAGAGAAGTCCATTATTGCGAGAAATGCGATAAGTGGATCTAGCTAATAAGAAATTTTCTATTTTTTTTTCTTTTTAATTAAATGTAGGGGTAGGATAGTAAAATCTCATAACTCTTTATTTGCTACCTATTACTAATTAATATTAAGTTACAATTTTAAATAGTTAATTTTTATCTAATTTCTAATTCTATTTTTCATCGTTATTAATCGTATTAGCATACTGAAGTTTTTTTCCACCATCTCCAAATTCAATAATTCCAAGTTTTTATTTGGTTGACTAGCCAATCAGTTATTGCAAAACTATAAAATACAAAATTCACAATCATATTTCAAACTCATTTAATTAGTACTTCAAAATGATCCTAAATTCATAAACTAGTCGTATATACTTAACCAAACTATAGGCATAATCAAAACATAAAGGTTGGGAAAAATGGTTAAAACCACCAACATACTGACTTTATCCTTACTAAACCAAATGATCATTTTGAACTTAGAACACCCATAATGTCGGATCTTTTCGTGCTTATGTCCACGCAAAATCTTGGTCGCATGGTTTGCTTTTAACTTGAACGTTACTTATTTATGCCTTGTTGACTCCACTCCAAAACCAGAATCAATTTATTTTCCCCATGAAGGTCGCCAACCATAATCGAAAGATTTTTTATGTATAAAACACAACAAATAAATGTAATCAGTAGACGAAATCGGAAGTAAAAACATAACAAGTGTTGTTCATAAACATAACTTCACAGTTAACAACCAACATACGCAGAAAACATTGCTACATACATAACAAATATGATATCATACACACCAAACAGGTCATCCTACATACTCAATGACATCCTATACAGTGACCAAAAAAGGGAACCTACATACAGAACAAACATCGCCTACATATGTAACAAATATGGTATCACACACAACAAACAAAACATACTACACACAATAACATCCTACACAACAGACAATCAATGGACACATTAGGCATTAGTAACAAGTAAATGCATATTACAATATGTTATACAGAACATAGCATGTGCATATCATCATATTATATGACTTTCAAATAGTACACTATGAAGTTGGTCATAACATAACTTCACATTTTTTAGTTTGCCTTGCATAATACTACACATAATCACCATAAAAGCTTAAACATGAACTTATACAGGCCTAGACATAATACAATTTAGCTAAAAGTGTGTTATGTTAATGTGTATTGCTAAAAATTCTTTAACTTTCAAATTCCGGTTCCGGCGGTCCCGAACCACTTTTTTCTCACCCCAACACACTTTAATCGATGAACTTACACAATCCTACACAAAATAGGTACTAACCTACACATGAACTCAAATAGTCCTACACATAACAAGAACACATGAACTTACATAGGCCTACACATAACACATACTACTGGCACATTTTATACTATGAACTTATACTATCATATACGGAATACAGATTACCTACATATTTTACACTATGGAAACCGTATGAATTGCAGTGTAGGAAAAGTGGAAAACCATGTGCAGTGTATGTAAAACTATCTATACAACCACATTAAAAAAGGAACAGTGTAGGATATACTGTGCAGTGCATATTAAGCTTAAAAGACACACATGAACAAAGCAATAAAATAATAGTACATTTGTATAAATGGACTTCAACAAAATTGAACATAGATACTTCAAAACTAAAACATCCGTACTAAGATAAACAATAACTTAATCAACAGTATGAACCTTACAAACAACATCAAAATGGAATTTTTAACTAAAAAAACAATTGAATGAGAATCTCATCTCATCATACTATGTTTCACTAGAATAATGTAGAGGTATCCATACTTCTAGTTAGTGTTTACACCTTCAATTAAATCATCAAAATAAGAAAAATCTATCAACAGCAGATAACTAACCTTCACAATCGTGGCCTACTACACCTCCGACTCTAAACACAAGTTAGGGTTCAAGCAAGAAACACCCCTTTTATCTAAAATTGATGATTAAACTGTAAAAAATAAAAAACTCAACGAAGAATCGACAACCGATTTGTGAAGATTGTGTTGCAGTTTTTATTTTAGGGAGTTTTAGAAACATGGATGATGAAGGTGAAAGCATGAAAACAGGGATTCTCATTGACAAATAAGGGGGTTTCTATGTTTATCATAAGAATAAAATTACAAGCATGTTCTTTTTTTTAAATAGGCATTAAAAGTAGTTACAAATAATTACAAAAATGTCATAAGGAATGTAGGCCATAGATCAATAATAATTAAGGGTTAGAATTCACTTCTCACACTTCTTGTATTAAAATGATTTCTCTCTTGAACCATCCCATATATATATAAATATATTTGAAATTGATAAATGTTAAAGGTTTAAAAAGGTTTTATTTAATATATATATATATTAATTATTGTATCTATACTAATTAATAAATAAAGGTTTTCTTACGCCACGTGTCATCTTTTTAGCCCATCATTCCTCTCAAATTCCCGCCTCCCACCACACCCCTCTTACAAACCCGGTTCATATCATTACCCGACCCAATTAGCTACTTATAACCCGAACAAACACATTGGTGATTTTCCAGAAACCCTATATTTTGCCCCTTTCCTTATATCTTTCAAATTAATATCATTACCAATTATAAAAGTTTCTAAAATATTTTACACCCACCTTTAGCCATTTCCGGTTTTCACCAAACTTGAATCCTTTTAACCCCAAAAGGCAAAACCTAAAACTCACACCAAAATGAAAATTCAAATCTATTTAAAACCCTCATATAATCAAACTAATCTCTCTTTCAATCAATCAAACTAATCATTCCAATCCAACCGATGTCTGATTACACCGCCAACCGCACAAAATCCAATCTCTCTTCTCATTGATCTGACAATTCGTTCCCAAATTTCAAAATCACCGGCTACAATACTTCAAATTTTATATGTAGAAAACCTAAATAAGAAACTTCTAATTTCATCTTCAAAATCACTACGACCAAAACTAATGGCTTTCTTTGATTTCTCTCATATATGTGAGAAACCCTAAATCATTTTTCTAGAGTTTGGTAATGTTTCTTTAAGAAACTGTAAATCAATAATTATTTAACAAACACACATATCAACAATTATAATAATCCGTTTCAAATTTCAAATACAATATATACCATCTATAAATAGGTATTCTAATTTTAGTATCTTATCATTCTACACCTTAGTAATAGTGAAATAATTTAAACATACAATGTAGCTTACTTATTTAAATTTACAATGTTGTTAGAACGCATCAATGTTGATTTGAAGTGTACAACATTGACGACTCATTTGATCTATCGTCAACTAAATCGCCGAAGGTTCACTCAAAGGATGTGTCTGATGCAATTTGGAATAACAAACTGTTGATTTCAAAAATGAAGTAGATGTTTTTTATCGTTACAAACAGTTTCAACTTTTTATTATCCTTTTTAATTGTTTGCTCATATTATATTTCTTTACGATTTGTTTTTGGGATTGTGTTTGTGTTTTCCTTTTATCATATGTCTGACCTTATGGAGATTATTTTTTATTGATCAAATGGCATGATTGTTTTATAAAAAATTTTCTCTTTACAGTTTTATATCATCTAAACATTTGATGTTATATGAAATGAAACGCTATGTTTCATATTGTTTGGTACTAAAACATCTTTCGAAATTTTAAAATATAATAGCATCAATTTTATGCACTTACTATCGTTGTTATAAATACTATTAGACAGCACCATATTTATTTATACACGAAAAAACATATAGTAAAATTATTTTATTATAATCCGATTATAAAATTTAAACATCATTTTCTAAATGTTTATAAATTACTTATTTGCTACATGTATGTTATACAACATTAAACTTCTAATTGCTAAATATTTTATTGTTAAGTAATATGGTTACAATAAAAAAAATCTAATTATTATTAAAAACGAATTGTTGGAATAAAATATAATTATAAGTTTACGTATATATTTTTTATTATTTTAACTCATGAAATAATTAATTTGTATTATATATATTGTATTCGATCATTATATTTAGCATGTATTGCGATCAATGTATTAGTAAAAATATACAATTTCACTATAATGTATGTTTCTATTTTTTATATTTAATTCTCAAATTTTCTTATCTTGACTTTTTATAATTGATATTTCAAATATTTTGAACTTATAAAATTAAATTTGTTAACCCGTGTTATACACGGGTAGCTAACCTAGTTTTAAATAAATAAAACCTTTTTAAACCTTTAATATTTATCAATTTCAAATATTCATTATATATATATAGGGGTGAGTTATTGTACAATAATGACTTATCGTACATTACGTATGCGACACTCCTGATCATCTATTTCAATTTCACGCGGTGGCAGTTTGGTAACTAACCCAAACAGTAGTTCGCGATCAAATTCATCGATTTAAAATCGATTCCGATCCAAATTCAGAACTCCTTAATCTATCTTATCCAATTTCTAAACTCTAATCACAACTTACAGTATAAACAAAATTGAAATAGAACGTCACTAAACATTAAAAATCTACAAATTGATCAAAAATTGATGATTTAATCAATCGAATTAATGTGTAAGAGGCTTTAGAATCATCAGTCGATTATGAAAATACATATTAACACACTTAATTGAGCTATGATTAGAGTTCATGTTTAAATGTTCTGCTCAAAGTTTATACGTTCTGTTAATACGTTCACTTGATATCATCATATTGTTTATAAGTACTACTTGTTTATTCATTCCTTTAATACTTTCTACTTGTTTATACGTTCTGTTTATACTAACCCATCTTCAGTCACATCAAGCCTGATTTACAATTCATAATCCCAAGTTAATAATCAGATTGTTTATACGTTCTGTTAATATATTCAAAGAAGATCTGGGTGTTAAAAAAATAAACATCTTTAAACATTCTAATACGTTCTAAGAAGTTCAGGTTGTTTAAAAAAGTTTAGAAATTCTGATAAAGTTTAGAATTTCTAAGAAGTTCTGGGTGTTCAAAAAAGTTTAGAAGTTCTAAAAAGTTCTGGGTGTTCAGAACTTCTAAAACTAACAAAAAAAAATTAAACACATGTAAACATGAAATTGAACACTGAAATCACTTCATATAATCTCATAATCGTCAAACAATCGTCAATCGACCGTTAATTTGATCATTGATTCGATCATATGAACAAAATATGGAGCGTCTGCAACTGGGTTTCTACAAAACTCAAAATTGATTAATTGAAACTTCAAATTGATGATTAATTGGACCAATTTCAAAGTTTAATTGATCAATTAGTTAACAATTTCAATTTCAATTTCAATTGGGCAATTTTATCAACTGACATGTGAGCAACGATTGATGGTTGTGTCAGAAGAAGATGGTGGTCGCGAAGGTGGATGGTGGATAGAATCGTTGAACGGCGATGGTGAAGGTGGACGGAATCGACGGGAGAAGAGGTTGACGGAGGCCGGCTCGCATAATTGTGATTTTAGGATTAGGATGGTTATTGAAGATGGACGTTCCAGAATGTTGCGTGCCTATTGTACGATAAAGGATTTTCGTATTCTATCCTTTATCTATATGTGTGTGTGTGTGCGCTTCAACCAAAATTCGGTAAAATGATCTGATAGTTTGTCGGCTTTGTAAAAATATTGAATTAATTATGAGTTTTATAATATTATTAATACTAAATATTGCTTTAATATGATTTATAATAATTAAATAACAAAACCAAAAAAATAAAGGGGGTAAATATGGGCTGCCATGGATCGAAACTGCGCTGGCAGCCGGTTGACCACACACACACATAAAACCAACTGTGCTACCAAGCCAGTTGGTTATAACATGAGAATAATAACTTATAACCGGACAAACTGATGAACAACTTCATCAAAGAACCATATAAATTCAATCGTGTAATACGTTATGAGTTTGGTTAATTAACGTTAGGGCTATTGATCTTTGATTATAAACGAACACGCTACATGACATAATTACCTCCAATGATGACAGACTTGTTTAATTGATTACTCAAGAACCGGCCAGGTCGCGACGGAGATTAGGCATCAAACGTCAACTATGATATAATTAATAATGGGGCTTCAGTAGGCGACGGGTAGGGGATTGCTCCTGTAGGTTTAATTGAGATATGGTGTACGTAAAAGGGTATAATGATAAACGGGTTTCAGACGGTTTAGTATTATAGTTAGTTCGTATCTCCATTAATCTAGTCGGTTAGGCCGATATTATGAGAGGATAATATGCATAATTAAAATTTGAATTATTGACGAAGATTAAGATGCAAGAAAGTTAATCAGGTCGTGAATATGGGTATACGGGCTAGGGTGATTGGGTAAATGGGTTTGGGTATTATAGTAATATAACAGTAATACAGATCTTGCAGTTTGGTCCCTACAGTTTGAGGATGGAAGCATATTAAGTTAATAGTTTAAGTTTGGGTCAAAATTGCCAAAATGTGAAAGTTATAAATATATAATATATAATTAATTAAATAATAATATAATAATAGTTAATTTACTTAATAAATGCGGAAAAAATTTCCCGAACATCGAAATGGGTCGGGTTTATAAATTTTGAAAAGTCCGTGTTGTTACAGTCCATGTCTTTCGCAACACAAGATAATTTACAAGAACATGTGTAACCTAATTGGGTCACGCATCATGAAGAACAAGGCTCATGTCTTTCTCAACACGCGGCGTAATGCTAGATATGCTGAAACGATCTTAATCATCGACCGGTCTTATGCTTGGCTGATTTTCACCCAATTCTTCGCCTTTTAAATCATTTAGACATTACACACCGAACCAAGACCAATTCTTTGGTCGAAGATGATCAATTGTATTCATTTTAGCTTAAACTAAGCCTTAGGGCTAGCATTGACTCATTCATCCGGTTTCTACCTTGTAATTAACGAATTGAGAGGATAAATGCAAGCCTCTACCTCTGCTCACTAGTTGCCATAACTAATTTCACTCTCACTTGTGTTCTTGATCTTCAACCGGTGCTCAAGCTTACTTTGACTTTCAAAAGTCAAGCCTGAACCTAAATCTCTCATTCTAGTTTATCCTATGGGTAATTAGTCATTTTTTTATCTGTCTATTCACCTCTGGAATACAAACCCTCCATCATTTCTATTTGATTGAGGTGTTTCATCATCTAATTTTTCAAGTTCCAGTTCTAGGGTTTATGTGGGGCTTTTGAACTAGTTATGTTAAAATTTAAAATCTAACTTTTCACAAATTAATAAGTTAAATTTAATTTATCATTTCAAGTGTGTTTTACCCGAACCTGCCTTAGAACCGAGTTCAATTCCCAAACAAACACGCTCGTTTAAACAAACTTTTTGATTATATACTAACCGGTTTGTTGACTTTTACCAAAGTTGTCACACATAACTTTTATAACTTTTTAATAAAAACCAAAAACGTTGTTATCTCGTTAAAACATTATAAATATTTCTAAACTTGTTTATAGCCATTTTAACCATAAAAACCAATCATAAACCGAATCCTTGAATCTTCAATACTCATTATTATAGTTCGTTTAGAATCCATCTAGAACCTAGTTTATTTCTTATCTAGGATCAGTAGTTGTTGAACTGAACCAAACCGGTTCGCTCGCTTAACTCATCCTCATAATCGAACACACATATTTTCAAGTGAGTAATCATAACACCATTTTTTTCTTTGTATTTCTTTTGGGGTGTGGCATATATTGTCACACCCCAACTAGAAATAGCGGAATCGTAAAACGGGAATGCAATAGACACCTAGGGTAGCAAACACATTGTTTATAAAGAAAAATTAACAACTAATTTACATCATATTACATCATTTTAACTTCAGTTACACACTAGGTGTTTCACAACATAACCGGTTCTTTAAGTCGCTTTATTTTTTATTAGCATAACTGTATCTATCTACAGTGGTATCCATCTCACTCGAACACTTAGCATACAAGCATCTTATTCCAACTTTGGTATACCTGAAAAGCATGTTAAAAGGGTCAACTACGAATAGTTGGTGAGTTTCACAAGTTTAAACAGATTCAGATATGCGTGACCATAGTAATCATGATATATATATGTGTGTGTGTGTGTGTGTGTGTGTGTGTGTGTGTGTGTGTGATGTAATTATACTAAGTCACAAGTGAAACCTTGACGTGTTTTTTTCCAACGTGGTATCCACTGCCCACGCACTCCCCGTGGCCTCTACTACCCACGACATGCCCCGAGTAGCAATGAATAACACCACATAGTGTGTATGTATAAATATATGGTCATATACGAGAAATTGTAGTGTGTCTCGGCATCCACGTCGCCGGCCCAATTGCGTTTGTCAAACCAATAGTACTATTAACATGCCATCGGCTCATAGTTAATCACTTTTTGCGGGGACTTTTCAAGTGTTAGCACTTAGATAATTCACATCATAATGGGTTTCCAGATAGATAGATAGATAGATAGATAGATAGATAGATAGATATACTAGGTTACTTACCCGTGTAGCACACGGGTTAGAATAAGTAATTTTTTTTAAATAATAACATAATGTGAAATACAAAAAAATGTATCACATATATAAAGATCTATTATACGATAAAAAAATTACACATTACGCAATTTGGAAATAAAAAGTTGTTAGTAAATTCATAAATCATAAATTATTTATTTGTTATTTTCTATATCAAAACTTAGTTGTGAATGACTATTTTTTTAAACCAACCCGTGGACCAAAACTCATTCTAATCTTAAATTGTTTTGACATGAACAATGTTTGATACTCTAACCGGTTAAAGAAACCCACCCGTTTCGTATTGGTTACTTATAAAAATCTAATATTAATAATTATTGCAATATATTTTATATTAAACAAATTAACATATTTATGATGGTATTAATTCTTTTAAATTAAGATGAAATTATTAAAAAGAGAAATGTAATTAATATGAGAGAGAGGAGAGAAAATTTTGTAAGAATTAATATGATGATGACATGTGGCATTATAAAGCTTTATTTATTAAATATTATAGATATATATATAAACATGCTTTTCACTCCAGATGTTCGTAAAGCAGTTTAAAAGATGGGTCATGAAACTCACCTTATCGTGATAGTGTCAGCAATACACTTCTATAGCTAGTATGTCTCAATTATAGTTTGATTCCTAAAATAAGTATTTTACTATTAATACAAATATAATCTTTAATCGAATTGGGCTATATATCTAGGCTAGGTACAGCTATTTCGCCTAAAACATGTCAGCTGTCTCATATTGTGATGAAGTACAATGTCTAATGTTCAAAATCGATTTTATTTGTTATTTTTAACCGATAATTCATCCGTTCATACTAAACGATACCAGAAAAATCCGATTATTTTTTTGAATGGTCAAAATATCTTTAAAAACTCCATGTAAAATTTCCATAACTTAACTATTTGACTAAAATGCATTTTTAAGCTTTAATCGAATGTTAAAAATCAATTAGACAAGATTAATGAAACCATATCTAGGGTTCTCCAATGGACCCAATACTATATTTGTGATCTTATACAAACTTACCTGAGTTCTCCAAAATATTTCAGAAATTTCCAAGCTGGTTGCTATTTTTCATAATAAAACATCAATAAAGAGTAATAAATCACCAAATATTCTCAGTGTATCGAACCATTCTCAAATATGAACAATGACTCATCCATATAGTATAACTCATTCCCTGTAAATTTTAATATGCTAACAATAAGCACATCACAATCTAGACTCAAACTGCCCCTAAACGAGCTTTTCGGCTTACCTTTGCGTTTTTCGCTTGCAAAAGCCCATTTCTTGCGTTTTCGTGATCTAGGCTAGCTAGATTGTATATCTACAGGTCTAGTACAACATAACCAAGCATGTAACATCAATAATCAAGCCTTGTAACATATGTTTTCGGTTAGGGTTCTAAACCGAGTTTTTAATCTATAAAAACGTGATTTGAACTTTCTAATCCGTGTTTTACACCAAAAAAGTTCATGATTCAGTTTAGTAATCATGTTTAGCTTCAAAAATTGTTTAAAGTTCCATTTTGAAAGTTTTTCATGGTTAAGCATCTTTTTTCTTAATCAAACCTTAATCCTTTGATTAAAAACATGTTAAAAACTCATTCAAGGTCAAGCTTTTACCTTATGATTTTGGCTGGAATTTGGTAGAAAAGATGGAGAAAGAGCTGGACCAGATTTGTGTATGAATATATTTTGTGAGTTCGTTTATGGGAATGCTTAAAATAGGAAGAAAAACAACGGGGTGGGGCCCTTGGCCCCTCTTTTTCTTCTTTTTCTTGTTTTCGGGCTCAAACGATCAATTTCATGTCCAATTAAAACACGGGTTTGGTTTTTGGCTAAAAAAATTAGTTCGGGTGTGGTAAACAACGCAAAAACGAGTGTTTTTCGTCTAAACTTTACAAATTAAAGAAAACATACTAACTTGTTGTAAAACTCCAAAATATTTTTATAATTTACTTAAAACATCTTAATTAAGTATTTCATAAGCCTTTTTTGGGTTGAAGGATGATACAATATTTGTTTTGGTACTAGCATTTACGTTTAATACAATAACGTATTGTTAACCGGAAATCTTTCCGTTTAACTAGTTTTCTACATACTAGGGCCTTAATATCATTATATTAGTTACTATTATACATATTTCACTTATATATGTCCCCTCCCCACCCCTCGATATAATCCGAGTCATAGCCACATATATTCTTACAAACGAGTTCATAATTATTTCATTTTTCAAAACACTTCACGGATATGTTTTCGCGTGTTTTAGTTCTTACTTTGTGTTTATCGTTATGTGGTATGTGTTTATGGTTATTATGATGGTGGATGCTCATGCTCATACTCACTCATACTTATACTCATACTAAAAAGTATTCCTTCTCAACAATGAATATGTGGTTGATCGTTCGTGTTGCTGATCCCACACTTATTTGTTACATTTACACTTATGTTTGAACTAAGGAGCAACCCGGCGCGTTGCGGTGATGGACCGATTGACACGAATTCTGTTGATATTAGCCAGGTTTGTACCCATACATACTTTAAACTCAAACTATAAATTAGTAAACACCTAGAATAGTAGTGATACTTGTATAGCATATGATACAAAAACTTTACTTACTTAAAACAACTTTTATTCGGTCAGTAAAACACAGTCGTTGCATTTTGTCGGTATAAGCAATGTTTGTAACGTTTCGGAACTAAACCCAAAAATTAGTTATGTCAAGTTAACATTATTAAAACAAAAACATTTGCGTTACGACGAATCGATGCAAATTCTATAGGTATAATTAGGTTCATTACATGTATGAGAACTAAACCTAAAAGATCGTCATATTTAAAAGAAATAAACAAATATAACATAATTAAAAAAAACTAATACAACAATCATTACATAGTTGGATAACAAAAAAAAGGCAAATAAATAATTCCAAATATGGAGACTTGAACTTGGGTTGATTGGTATATCAAGAATTATGAAACATTTCATCAACTATCAAACAAATTCAGCAATTTAAATAAATCTTGAAAGTAATTACATAAATAGTTAAAGTCACAGCCTTAAAAAAAAATTTGTGGCATCAAAGTTCTCAAGTATACAAATTTATAATTATGCATCGAATGACATGTGAATTGAATTTTCTCATATTTATATATTACAAAAACTTATGTTTACTTACCAACTTTATAGTTGACATTATTTTCGTTCATGCTACATGTCGTATGGGTTGAAGTATTTTCAAGAGATGGTGACATTTAGTACCACTATGGACTTAGGCATAACTAAAACAAATATTGTTTGCTAGTTATATTATTTAAATTTCTCCAGTATAAAGACTGCATTAGTTCGTAAAACGATTGTATACCACCACTGATAAACACCAGAATAGGCGATATTCACACTGTAGACCAACAGAAGGGATGTAGCACAGCTTGGTAGCGCGTTTGTTTGTACAAAATGTCACGGGCTCATATCCTGTCATCCCTACCTATTACTATTCCTTTGAGCAGTAATGAGGTATTTTTTAAGATCAAATCACAATGGACATATCATATAGAATCTTTCATTCTTATGACACTATATAGTATGTGTATTGGCCCTAAATGACCGCTCAGTGATAAAGGAGGTAGGGGTGCAGAGACAGCCAGGAGGTTTGCCTAGAAGCAGTCACCCTTGAAAGAGTGCGTAATAGCTCACTGATCGAGCGCTCTTGCGCCGAAGATGAACGGGGCTAAGTGGGATAGCGGGTTATGGAACTTGGGTGTGAGTCTTTTGTCGAAATGGAATGGACTTTTTATTTAATATTTATCGTAAATGAGTTAAGCATTACACATAGTATGCGTATGCCCGTCCCCCATTAGCGTATTTTTTTGTTTTACGCGCCCGTAACTCTTCCTCAGCCAGTATACTTGTATAAGCCTTTTTCAATTAGTGTGACATGAATAATATTGCGACTTTAAATAGCGTTATGTGCTATGAGTGTTGATCAGTTATTCATGTATGTAATAGAAAACATGAATATTATGATAAACCTACGACTAAAACATACTTACTATAGTAGAGAGAGAAGCCATGGCTGATGAGAAAGATCCAGACTACATGATAGTCAGCTTGGTCGAGTTCCCCTTTAAGATGTATATTAGTGATGGGGATTAGAGTTCTTGAGAAACCGAATAATATATATAGAGAGAGAGGGTTACGAAATTATTATGTAAGGTTTAGGGTTATGTTGTATGATGTTAATTAGCCTCTCCATATATTTATATACACCCAAGGGGAAACCCTTGATTAGTAAGAAAGGGTAATTTTCTCCATCAACAATTACCTAGCTAATAATAATGAGGTATAATTAATTAACTTTGATCTATTATAATATAAATGATCATGAGCGCCATACATATATATATCCATATATTTATTCTTACATTCTCCCACTTGGCTAAATAATCATTTATTATGAGCATTAGATTAGTCTGCAGATTTTAACACTAATTTTAGCTTTAAACTCAAACTGGAGCAGAGAAATACAGTCATTGAATTGAATATCAGTTTAAGACCCACATTAATCATACTGCAGTCCTTGTTTAAAACCTAAGTAGTTATAATCAAAATTTTATAAGTAAGCCCTTCAAATATTTGATTTGTATAATAATTTGTCTATATGTCATTACGCCTACAGAACATATTAAGAGACATACAAAATCAAAAAACTGAGGAAATTTTATTAAATAAAATTTTAATAAGTACAATATGCAATTAAATAAGGTCTTCTGTAAATCCCATAATAGCAACATGTTCTTCAAAAACTTTAGGTGGGAGACCTTTAGTCATCGGATCCGCTAGCATATTATGTGTACTAATATACTCAATACAAGTTTTATTTTCCTCAACTCGTTCATACACGAGCAAATACTTTGTATCAAGATAAAAACCAGCTCCAGTCGAACTGTTACTATTCGAGAAATTAACGGCAGCTGAATTATCACAATAAAGCTTCAATGGTCTAGAAATAGAATTGACTAATTTAAGTCCAGAGATCAGATTTTTAAGCAACATTCCACAACATGTAGCATTATAAACAACTATATATTATTCCATCATAGTGGAAGAAGTCGGTAACTATTGCTTATGACTCCTCCATGAGATGGGCCCGCCTGCTAACATAAAGATATAACCCGAAGTGTACTTCTTGTCATCTTTGCATTTAGCAAATTCATATTCAAAATAACCTACCACTTCTAAATTATCACTTCTTCTGTAAATCAGTTTGTAGTCTTTCATCCTTTGAAGATATCGAAGCACCTTCTTAGCTGTTTCCCAATGTTCAAGGCCAGAATTAGTCTAATAACGGCCTAACATTCCAAAAATATAAGCAATATCCAGGCAAGTACAAACTTGTGCATACATAAGGCTCCCGAATACTGATGCATAAGGTATCAATCTCATTTGCTCTTTTTCAACCTCTGTTTTCGGACATTGGAATGCCCTGAAAATGTCTCTTTGCAGTTGGGTTACAATGTTACATTTTGTAAAGAGTAAGGACACGGTCAATGTAGGCCCTTTGAGATAACCCTAAGATCCCTATGTGTCTGTTTCGGTGAATTTCGATGCCAATAACATAAGAAGCATCTCCGAGATCCTTCATGTTTAAGTCATGCGAGAGTAATCACTTCAACTCATGCAACATGTCTAAAATATTACTTGCCAATAAAATATCATCTACATAAATGACAAGTATAGTAAACTTACTCCCACTCATCTTGAGGTAGGTGCATTGATCCACTTGATTCTTTGCAAAACCTTGTTTCTTCATGACGTCATCAAACTTTAGGTACCATTGACGTGATGCTTGTTTCAACCCATATATTGACTTCTTGAGCTTACAGACTAGATGTTCTTGACCTTCAGGTTTAAAACCTTTAGGTTGCTTCATGTACACCTCTTCATCTAAAGTGTCGTTAAGGAAAGCGGTTTTCACATCCATATGATGCAGCTCTAAATCAAAGTGAACTACTAGGGCCATAGCGATATTTAATGAATCTTTTTGAGAAACATGTGAAAAAGTCTCTTGATAGTCAATTCCCTCTTTCTGAGTGTAGCCCTTTGCAACCAATCTCGCTTTATAGCGTTCAACGTTCCCATTTGGATCAAGTTTTGTTTTGAACACCCATTTACATCCTACGGGTTTGACACCATTGGGCAATTCTACCAAATCTCAAACGTCATTTTTCCTCATGGAGTCAAGCTCATCAATCATTTCTTTATTCCATTCAGAAGACTGATCACTGCTTATGGCTTCGTTATAAGAGATAGGATCATTAAGTTTCCGGCATCAGCTTTAGTCAGGTAGGTGACATAATCATCAAAGTTACTAGGTCTTCTAGACCTGGATGATCTCCTGAGTTGATTAGCATGTTCAGCATTGTCTTGGTTTTGAGTGTTTGATGTGCCTTCATTTTCTGTTATAACGGGTTCTGAGTGTGGAGAAGGTGGTGCAGAAGGTTCAATTGCATGGGGTATAAGAGGAATAAATGGAGTTACAATAATCGACGAGTCTCCCCCCACATCTTGTATTTCTTGCAATTCTTCATAAGGGTTAGTACTGCTCCCACTGATCTTGTAATCCTCCAGGAACACGGCACGCTTGGTTTCTACAATCCGAATGACATGGGAAGGACAATAGAAACGATAACCCTTTGACTTTTCAGGATACCCAATAAAGAAGCAGGTAACAGTTTTAGGGTCAAGTTTCTTAAGGAAAGGGTTATAAAGTTTTTCTTCAGCAATACAGCCCCATACTTTCATATAATTAAGACTCGGTTTCCTTCCTGTCCAAAGTTTATAAGGAGTTTTACGGAAAGACTAAGAAGGAACTCTATTGAATATATGAACGGCTGCTTTTAAGGCTTCAGTCCAGAGAAATAGAGGTAAATTAGTGTTGGCTAACATACTGCATACCATATCCATAAGGGTTCGATTTCTCCGTTCAGCAACACCATTTTTTCTGAGGAGTACCTGGCATGGTATATTGGTTCATGATCCCATGGCCCTTACAAAACTCATAAAATGGACCAGGGGCCTGACCCACATCAATACGTCTTCCATAATATTCACCTTCTCTATCTGATGTGACAACTTTTATATGACGATCTAATTGTTTTTCAACTTCAGTTTTATAATCTTTAAAAGTTGTAACAGATTCAGATTTTTCTTTAATGAGATACAAGTACATATATCGGGAATAATCATCAATGAAAGTGATAAATGAAGTATGTCCAGCTATGCCAGCAATGGGGTAAGGACCACTAATATCAGTATGAATGAGTTCTAATAAATTAGAGCTCCTAATGGCGCCTTTCTTATTTGCTGATGTCATTTTGCCTTTAAGTCATTTGACACATGTTCCAAAATCGGTGAAATCAATATGTGGTAAGACTTCATTCTTCACAAGGTGGGCTAATCGGTCTCGTGAGATGTGGCCTAAACGTTGATGCCACAACATAGAAAAAGTCTCTAAGTCTCGTTTCTCTTTAATCTTTGTGAGTGATACTTTAATATTATATGACAACAAAGATTTAGAAAAATTATCATCTAGTTCTAATCTATAAAGACCATCATCCAAAAATCCATAACCAAAAACTTGAAAATTTAAAGAAATAGTAAGTTTTCCACGACCATGAGAAACAACAAAACCGTCCATGTCTAACTTTGGACCAGATACAAGATTTCGAGTAATCTCAGGAATATATAAGGTATCATAAAGTATAATACATAAACCAGCTTTCATTATTAATTGTAAAGTTCCCATAGTCTTAGTGTTCGTTGGTTTATTTCCAGCTTCCGGATTGAAAGGAATCCCTGAGTAGAATTGGTCACATGAACCATAGAACCTGAATCAAACCACCATGTATTAGCATGAACAATTAAACTATAGGACTCAAGTATCATAAAGAGATCACTACCTTTCTTAGCCAGCCATTCTTTATAGTCTGAACAGTCCTTCTGCTTATGAATGTACTTCTTACAGAACTTGTAGAAAGACTTTCCAGTGGAGTTCTGAGAGCTGGTTGAGGCACATGTATTAGTCTTCTGAACTTTAGCAAACTCCTTTATTGGATTAGGATTAGTGTTCGTCCTCTTCTTGGAATTGGTGGCAGGGTAAGCAACTTCAGGTTTGTCCATCTTCATACACTCTTCCTCTTTCACGCACATAGCAATTAGCTCACTCATAGTCCATTTGTCCTTTTGGGTGTTGTAATTTATCTTGAAAGCTTCATATGTAGCTGGAAGAGAGGTCATGATGAAGTGCACCAGAAAACCATCACTGATCTCCATGTCTAATCCCTTCAGCTTATGGGCCATGTCGTTCATCATCAAAATGTGCCCAAGAATGCCACTCCTTCCATCATACTTAGTAGTCACCAGCTTAAGAATAAGAGTACTAGTATGTGCCTTAGACGTTCCTTTGAATTGTTCCTCCACAGAAGCCAGATAGGTTTTAGCATTTTCGAAGTCTGGAATGGATCCTCTTATGGGCATGCTAATGAAGTTTTTCATAAGCATTAGAGACATGCGGTTACATCTCTTCCATTTTTCGAACAATAAGTGCTGAGCAGGAGTGCTTTTAGCGGTTAGTGCTGGATGTTCATCCTTGTTTAGAGCAAAGTCAAAATCTAGGAACGCAAGATTAAGCATAAGAGAGTCCTTCCAGGCAGCAAAGTTATCTCCAGTTAATGATGTGATTCCACCATTCAGAGATGTTATTGGAATTTATATGAGAATGTTAAGATACTAAACTAGAAGAAACTTAGAGTGAACTAGGGGCAATTTAAACTAATGCAGACAAAGATAAGAACCATTTAAATTATGATGCTGTGATAATAAATGTCTATTATTAACATCAAAATAATAGACTAATATAATTAAAAAAAATTCTACTTAAATAAAAGATAAATCACCTTTGGGCATTATTAAATTTTATTCTTAGTATATGTGCAAAACAATTGTAACACATCACCTTTGGTCAGAAGTGAGACAACCATTTTAATCATGCACGAGTTAGTCTTGCGTTGATATAGATGTATCGCATCACCTTTGGGCAGAAGTGATACATTTAAATCATGTTTAAGCTAAACTAACACAGTTTGTATTTAGACTGGAATGATATGTTAGATGTATCACATCACCTTTTGGTAGAAGTGTACATCATCATTCATTCAAGTTAAGAATTTTATATGTTTTGTAAAATTAATTAATATGTATGTTTATATTTTAAGTATTTACAAAACATTGGTTTAGTTAATAGCAAACCAACTATTAGTGTACTGTTCACGAAAAAAAATTAGTCTCGGGAATTTTAGTTTTCTGGTTTGATGCATTAGCGGGTTTTAGTGTTATCGGAAACTCAGTGATTTCCGAAAACTATTTTAACCGTAAACACTTACACCCATAAGTTGATGAACAGTTACTTGATAATGATTGATATGAGTTCTTAGGGATTGTTTGTTTATCCAAGATTTAATTATTTTCAAAATAATTCCTTTATTAAGTTTACAAGATTCAAAATATCTTGGTCTAAAATCTTAATCAAAAATTTAGTAAAACATCATAACAATCCAGATCTTGAACCAGATTAAATTAAATTTTCAAAAAACTGTGATGAACACGAAGATCATTAATTTATCAGATTTCGAAAACTGTAAGTTTATATCAGATACGAGTTTTAAAACCAAAAAAATTGTTAGAGTTTCTTATATTCGGATTTTAATAAAAAATAAAGCGAAATAATAATAAAACCGAAAATTGTTAGGGTTTATCAGGTTCTAGTCCATGTCTTCCAGTTTAGATCCTGAGTTAATGGAAGACATGAAGAACTGATTAATCAACATCGCTCTGATATCACATGTTGATCAGTTCTTGAGAAACCGAATAATATATAGAGAGAGAGAGGGTCACAAAATTATTATGTGTGGTTTAGGGATATGTTGTATGATGTTAATTAGCATCTCCATATATTTATATACACCCAAGGGGAAACCCTTGATTAGCAAGAAAGGGTAATTTGGTCAATCAACAATTACCTAGCTTTTTATTTGAAACTTCACTATATTAACAACAGCAAACAACGCCCGGAGGCTACAGAGACCAAAGAGACATTTCACCAAACTGAAACAACACCAATCTGACCACAATACTGGTTTTAACCGAGGCCAATTTCTATACCAAAAGAGCCCCAAAGCCTTAATGTCACTAATAATATCTACAATCCTTACCGAAATATTAGAGAACACTAGATCGTTTCTAGCTTTCCACATCCTCCAACAAATCGTTATCACTAAACTTGAACAGCCTCCTCTTTACCTTGGGGCAAACCTGCCATCAAATGCAATCTGGAGAGCTTGAACACACTGCTGCAACCCCCGAAGAAGCCGAGATCCAAGATTCGAACCAACTCCACACTTGTCCAGCCCTTTCACAACTAGAAAAGAGATGATTTGCAGTTTCCGGAGCTAAACAGCAAAGACTGCAAGAACATGAACTAACCTATATACCTCTCTTCATCAATTCGGTTCTCGTAGGAATCCTATTCAACACCGCTCGCCACATAAACACAAGACACTTCTTCGGAATCCATTTGACCCAACCTATCATACCCCCAAGTTCGGCTCAAGATATTTACCGATAATTCTTCTGGCATCCGCCACAGAAAACTCGTAACCTCTAACACCTCTTCACATCCACTTATCCGAACCATTGGATCCGAGAATCGGACTAAACAATCCGAACATCTTCTCCCATTCCGACACCTCTTCGCCACTTCTCGGATCCCTTCTCCAATTCCAGCTCCATTCTATCCAATTCCCCACCTTTCTATCCCTTTAAAAAACCGTACAATGTTTCTTTTTTTCAAGGGAAAAATAAAGCGGGAAAACAATTTTAACGGGCCACACTCGTTCCACGTATCAAGCCAAAACTTAATACTTTTACCATCTCCAATCTTACCAACAAAACATTTATCTAAACTCTCACCATTGACCTTAATATCTTTGATGGCGGAAGCAATATTTTTCCAAGTCCCCGTTATTTTCTTATTAACCGGCACTAACAATTACCTAGCTAATAATAATAAGGTATAATTAATTAACTTTGATCTATTATAATATAAATGATCATGAGGGCCATACATAAACATATATATATAGGGTTAGTATCATTTGAGAACTTCAAAAAGGTTAAGAACTTTTAGGAACTCATAAGAAACAAACATTTTTTTAATTTTTCTCATATATTAACATTGTTTAAGACTAGTTTTACCATATTTTATATATAAATTTGTTATTACATATATAAATTACAAGTTTACATATGTGCAAAATTTATGTAATAACAAATTTACATATATACAGAAAAAAGTTTGGATATGTGTAAAAACTATTTTTCATAATTATAATCGTAATTATAGATATAAAAAATGATAAAACTACACTCAAATAACACTAACATACAAGTAAAAAACGTTAATTTTCAATGGTTCCTTCAAGTTCTTAAATAATTTAAGAGTACTGTAATGATACTAATCCTATATATATATATATATATAGGGTTATTATCATTTAAGAACTCTTAGGAACTCTAAACAACCAAACATTTTTTTAATTTTTTTTATATATTAACATTATTTAAGAGTAGTTTACCATATTTTATATAAAAATTTTTGATTACATGCATTAATCACAAGCTTGCATATGTGTAGAATTTATGTACCAACAAATTTACATAGGTGTAAAACAAAACATATTATATGTATAAAAACTAATTTTCAAAATTTTAATCGTAAATATAGATATAAAAAATAATGAAGTTACACTCAAATAACATCAACATACAAAAATTTTATAAAAAACGTTAGTTTTCAAAGGTTCCTTTAAGTTCTTAAGTTATTTAATAGTTCTGTAATGATACTCATCATATATATATATGTGTGTGTGTGTATGTATTCTTACAATGAGAAATCAACGTTACACCCTAACATATAATACGTCGTTAGTTGGGGTGTTAAAATTAACATCACCATACTTTCATGAGACGATGAAAGTTCTTTTGTGACCATAATGAAACTTTTCAATATCCAATCCTCACGATTGCAATCAACATACGGTATAGAGCAGGAGATAATCTTCAATGAAATTACGTTACTCCACAAAACAACACCATTGTAAATTTAACTTATGAAAGCCTTGCAACGTGTAATATCTCAATTACACAAATACCCATCTTTGTATTTCTCATGAAATTACTGAACTTTTATGAGGTTTGGATAGAGTTAGCTTTTTTATTTATAATGGTGTTTTTGTGGAGTATGTTCCGCATTGGCCTATTGAGTATAATCGCCATTTACATTTGTGGGGAGGTTTGAAGGTATTTGAGAAAGAATTTGTACGTTACCCTTTTCAAAGCAGCTCTCGGATTCGTTAAGTTAACAAACGCAAATCCAGTGAAAAATATAATTTAAATGAACCATTCATCTACACAATGGATGTGGATACTCAATTAATAGCTGATAAAGCAAATCCTGTTAAAAAATTCACATGAGCCATTATGTCATATAATGGACATTATTATTAGTATTATGGCAATGATCTAGTGTGGCTGATGTTCTAGATTATGTTGCGTGGAAAAATGTAAGTAATTTAGTATAAATTGTTTTTCATCAAATGCTGCTGAGATTCATCATCATTGTACTCAGTATATCTCACTACTAGGAAAGTTATGGTAGGTCTGAGGATGGTAAGATTTAGGCAGCCTTACATCTACCATTTATGAATAGAGAGGCTGCTTCAGGTGAGACCCCCGGCTCGATAGTAGTTTTGCATCAAGCCTTGAACCACATAACACTCAACCATCGACACGCCGCCGATTGGTGCATGTACCCTTGTCTTTTGGCTATCAACGCCACCACATGATGCCTGATTAACCTTCCGCCACTTTTAACGTAATTTTCACGAGATTATAAAATAACATCAAACGCTGAGATTCTTAACTCAAAAATATTCTCTTTCTCTATTCTTGCGTCCCTCTACTCACAAAGAGGGTTAGATTTTCAACCATGTAATGGCACGTGATGGAGGAAGATAGTTATCAGTTAAGTTTACGCATATGTATGATGGAGCACGAAGGGCGAACGTAATTGGATCCAGGTTTAGAAGCTCAAAATATAGAGGCATTATATATATATATATATAATCGGCTTTATATATATATATATATGTGTGTGTGTGTGTGTGTGTAACATATCAAGTACAATTACCTACCACACATGATGAGATATCATAGGCAGAAATCAATTCACTCTCATTAGTGGAGCTCCCGTCTTACCGTCTAGACGTTGGTACTCCGCTTCTTCACGGAGAATTCAATTTCACGGGGTCCATGTTGGAGACAGTAGGGCAGTCGCTACACCATTCATGTAGGTCACTACTTATGCGACAAGGAATTTCGCTACCTTAGGACAAGTAGAGTTAGTGTCATCGTTTACTGGGGCTTCCATTCAAAGCTTATAACATTTCTCCTTCTGACTTTCCAGCACCGGGCAGATGTCAGACTCTATACATCGTGTTACCACTTAGTAGAGTCTTGTGTTTTAAAAAAAACAGTCGCTACCCCCTGTTATGTGTCGCTTTCCTAATCAAAAGAGACAGGAGGGTACTCCTTCTCCTGAAGTTACGGGATCATTTTACCGAGTTCCTTCGAGAAGGTTCTCTCAAGCGCCCTAGTATACTCTACATGTTCACCTGTGTCAGTTTGGGGTACGATCAGTTAACCGGGAGGATCGCCCTCGTCAAAGTTTTTTCCTGGAAGTTTCAACCTTGTTTTGACTATGACAGCAGACTCGTAACTATGGTAGGGCAGTACACTCTACTCTCTCACGACCCCTATACTCTCTCTAATCAAAATACTAAACAATTCAAAAAGCGAGCACTGAAATGAGAAAGGCTTGTATACTCGACTTCGATTGAACGAGACATTCGAAAACTAAAGCAACGCACACTAGAAAGTGCTTCGAAAAGTCTTAGCAGGTGCGCGGGGAGCCCGATGGCATGTTCGCCCTAGAGAGAGTGTTCGGCCACTTCCGAATACAAGATAACAAAGCCTTATTAGGTCGCCAAATTACGACGAGAGTTTCTCGCCTATTGAAGCGCCAGCCGCATAGGGCACCAGGCCGAGTCAGAAAGGCTTTGATGACTCCTTTTTCATATTAGGGAAAGGAGAGTGAAGGGGAAGAGAGGGAAGCCCTTGTCTAGATCATCCAATCCGTTCCAACATACAGGCATGATTATGTATCAAAGCAACTTCGTCACTTTCGTGTACCCATATCGGACACATCAGCCCTTTCGGTGGTTCCTTACGCAGAAAACCTTCCACTGGCAGGCGATCGTGTTTTTCAAATGATTTGTGTTACTCATGTCAACATTCTCACTTCTGATATATCTCCCGGTCTTGTTACTAAAACCCTTCCCGGTTGATAGAACGTTCCGCTACTGACACTTGAATAAGTTGCTTTCAAGGTCTCGTCGCTTCGGTGAATCACTTGAGCCCTAATACATTTTTGGTGCCATGGAGCTAGACCAGAGAGCTATTATGCTTTCTTCAAAGGATGGCTGCTTCCAAGCCCATCTCCTGGGTGTCATCGCTCGATCACTTCCTTTTCCAATAAGTGATTGCTTAAGGACCTTAGTGTACGATCTCGTTTGTTTCCCTCTCGACTTTGGATCTCAGCGCCCAAAAAGTCTGTTAGTACAAACGATCTAGGCTTGTATTCGGAATTTACTTGGGGTTGGTAAAGCGAAGTGGGGCCACTCTAGCCCATTGAGTGCTCTACATTGGCCATCGACATCATACACTCTACTGAAATAAATTTCACGAAAAACCAGCTATATTCGGTCTTGGTTGGCCATTCACCCCTAGCCACAAGTCATCCCCGTATTTTGCCACATACGTGGCTTCGGTCCCCCAAGGCCTACTAGATATCTGTTCAACCTTCTCATGGCTAGATCGATCGGTTTCAGGTCAAATAGGAAGAACTAGAAGATTCCACATCTGGAAAGCGCCTACATCTTGTGGCTTAAGCCGTTGTTCCCATTTCCTCGCTGACCCATCATGAAAAAGGTACGTTGTTAGAGTGAGTGCGCTTGACTAATCTAACAGAAAGTAACGGATCTAAGCTCCGCTCCTTTACATATGTGTACAATGGAAAATAAATGTGTGTAACATGGCAATTACATGTGTAACTTTGCACTGGAACTCTAGTTGAAGCACTTAATGTTATTATAACTGATGAATGCCTTGGAAAAAAGTATACTAAATTACTTACATTTTCCCAATCAGCATAATCCAAAACATCAGCATGAACGGATCAATGTCGGAAAACAAGTAATGGACATCTACGTCTACCGTAAGACAAGAAAGGTTCATCAGATTTTTTAATTTTTGACCTGATATGTTGTATCAACTACTACCTTTAGAACCTTTGTGATGCACAGGATGCTTAAAATAAATACAATTAAGCCATAGAAATTAAATGATTAGCTTTAAAAAAATTATATTTGATCAAATTAAATGGTTTTATAAGTTCAAATTAAGTTTTCTACTAGAATATATGATACTAATATGTGGTGTAATGTCATGTAATTTCTTCATAATCATGAAAAATATGCACCTGGTGATTTTATAAGTTGTAATTATATTGTTAATGGAATATGGAATTATAACAAAAGATGATAAGGTGTTTCATTATGAATGTCATAGAAAAGCATCATATATAAAAGTAGCGTGAATAAACATGTTTTTGTATTATAGTTTCGAAAGAGATGGATGAAAACTTCATGGATCTATGGAAATTGAATGAATATTTGAGAATAAAATTGCTATTCATTCATAATTTTTTCTTGTCTTTATCATCTTAGACCTATAAATATCGTTCATTTAGTTTTATCGCATTGATATCCAACACTCAAAAGTGTATATAAATAGGTTTAATAAAAAAAAGGTAGATCTAAATTTATTAAAGATATAAATATTTTAATCATATTGACATAATTTCTATAATCTAAGTAATTATTTATGTAAGGATGGATTAATATGTTTTGATTACACTGACATAAAAATATTTTCTTTGAAAACATAAGTATAATTTGAGTAGGAAGTTTTAGCTAGGCATGAATCTCAAATTGATATGTATCCCTAGTTATTTTCGTTTATTAGAAATAAGTAAAGGTAAACTGATGGAGTATCCACATCCATTGTGGAGTATGGGTGTCGACGTCCACAATTTTCATTATGTGGTTGATCAATGCTACGCACGTGGTTGAATCTTACCCTGTTTGTGAGTAGAGGACGCATACATTTTTCGATCGAACCCGACCACAACCATCTCTTGTTGGTGAGGGTAGCATTAAATGTTGAGTTTTGAATAGTATAATAAACTACTTTCACATGAAAATGATGGACCACTACTCTTTCATGACCACCTTACTATGATTTGTGTCATCTAAATGACAACCTGGAGAAAAAAGTCAAAAGTAGCACATCGGGGGAAAGAAGTACGATGGGCGAACGTGTCACGCCCTCAAATTCCGACTAGCGGGGTTTTACAGCGAGACGAGTGACATACTAGGATCTAGTCAAATGTCATACTACATAACCATTTAATAATGAAAAGTTTCCAGTTAATATTACTCATTGATAATGAGAAAATGCAGTTACAGTATTATTTACATTAGCTGAAGCGTACATAAGTATAAGTTTCAAAAAACAAGTGCACAACTAGGCACCCAGGCATAACGATTCATGAAAACCCTAAGCCATGCTTAGATGCTTGATAGAATCCATCAAACCATGATTCTTCTTAACTTCTGATGTGGATGACCTGAGAAAGACATGCTAAAAAGTGTCAACATAATGGTTGGTGAGTTCACAGGTTTGTAAATAAATCAGAGATTGTTCAATATGCATATATTGTAAACACAGTTTATTGTAAGTTAGCTTCTCTGAATACCATGATACATTAGTGTGGGGTTCCATCCCATGAAGCTGATATGTGTTAGTTTGTATGCCTCCTACCAAGCCTTACCAGAACTTGGCAATGTGTTTAGGTCAACGTTACACTCGTCCAACGTCTAGTCGCTTTTAGCGCGGGTGGGGTTTGTCAAACCAAGTAGTACTACTAAATATTACCTTGCCAGTTAACCTTAGTTAACGGTCCGATTTGTGTGTGGACTTTCAGTTGGTAATTTCACTAGGTATCAATGAGATAAAAACAATCTTACAATATCCAAAATGTTTGTGCATGCTTTCTCCCCCAAAAGGAGTAAGCAAAACTGTAAAAGAGAGAGGTTGTGAAACTCACCCAAATGCGTGCTAAGTAAAAGTCAACAGCTAAACATAGAGTGTCTCGTACAAGTATTCTATAGTATACAAGTTCATGAGTATATGTGTGATGGTTCCTAAACCCCTAGTATCCAAACAATCATATTGTTTATTGTGTTTGACCAAGTTTGACTTTTGACCAAAGTTTAAATTTCTTTAACCTTTAACCAGATGTTGACTTTGTTGACCTTTGACCAAAGTTTGACATTTGTTGATCAAAGTTGACCTTTGACCAATAGTTTGACTTTTGTTAACCAAAGTTCACCTTGACCAATAGTCTGACTGAGTTGACCCAATGACATGTTGGTGACTACATTATTGTTAAAAGTGTAAATGAAGTTTTAACATCAACCATAAGCCAAGTATAGACAAATAGATCAAATATACCCTCGTTTAACACAAACTCATATTCTGATTTATAATGGCATATTTTGACATGCTAAGACGTATTTTATTAGCTAGCCAAAGCAAAGAGTTTTATTATGAAAATTTTACCACAAAAGATTACATGTCTTAGGTTTCTAAAACAATTTTTGTTATATTTTTTCAATACACACAAAATCAAAAAAATTCAGTGTGCAACACAAGGTTTTGATTTGGTTAAATAACAATACTCAACCAAATTAAGCAAGACCAATTAAGTTAGACTCCTAACTCAAAATATGAAGTTTCAGACATGGAACCAACTCATTTGACTTGTCAAGAAGACGTTATCATGTCAGGAATCATGGTCAGTGGATCAATCCCCATAACAGCCTTGACACAATTTTTTGTAAAATCATAAAAATTGTTCAAAACGCATCCTACAATCACATAATTTACCTTTCTAAAAGCTAGACTCAAAGTACTACATCATAGGGTCAAGAATCTATCAAAAAGGTTTTGTTATTATCGAGCTATGGCCTTAACAAAAAGCACATTTGAATCTGACAACCAGCTATTATCAACAAAACTTATGCAATGATGTGTTATATGAAACATTCAGGGTTCCTAATCGATCATACAAACCAATTAACTATTATAAAAAGTTTTATCGAGACTTGGATACCAGGTTTTCCATAACCCTATTTTTAAGAACATGAAGAATAAATCATAATATAATCATTACTTGATGTAAAAAAAATCAACCATTTAAGCCTCCTAGGTATTATTCTTGATCTAACTCCAAAACAAAGTGTGTGTGTTCTTGTGTGATAAATGAATCCAAAGTGTATGTGTTTGTATAAATTCGGCCAAAAGAGGGAGGAAGGGGGAAAGAGAGGTAGCTAAGAGTTTAGTAACTCTTCTTGTGTTAATTGGGTTCATAATACATCATAATTTGATAATAAACATCTTCATGAATCGTCTACTAAATTATCTACACTATTTACTCTTGTTTAATGCTTATGTTAACTATTTTATTTATGAATAACATAAGTATAAATATGTAGACATGTATCATGGCATGTAACAACATTTCGTGTAGGTAAGTATTATATTTCCATACGTAACAAGTATAGCATGTAAGGTTCACATATGAACACATGTCACATAATTCATATAAATATATCTTGTTACTATTTATCCATAATTGTTATTTTTATTAGACGACCCAAGTTCTAGAACAGACTCGTATGTATGACATCACGTTACATGCATGTGGGTTTCATAAATGAGTTATCGGAGATTACAGAGTTTAGTTAACGGAGTTAACCTGAAAACTGTTGGTGTCACAGAACGTAATAGGAGACATCTTCAAGAACAGAGGCGAATATTTTGAGAGAAAACACCATTCAAACAAAGTTCATCATAGAAGAATAAGGATTTTAGGTGTGTGGATGAACCCTTATAACTTACATGTAGCCGCTTTGAAGGGGACCTAAGTCTAGAAGCTCAAAATACATAGGCATTACATATATGTAATCACCATCTTTTATATGTGTAACATATCAATTACACACATGAAACTGTGATTTATACATATGTAAATTACTTATTCTCAATGAGCAATCTGGAACATATCTCTTCTTATCACGGGAGCATTAAAGTACTTATGACTAATTTCATTGACCTCAAATCATCGCTTAGTGTTGAAAGAAGAGTTGGAGATGTTAAAAAAATCTCTTAAACATAATCACTTTATCTTCCACCGTCATACTTGTTTGTAAGACATGTATGTAGTTTTATGAATCACACATGTTCTTTACCTAGTCCATAGATTCAACATTTAATGCAAATGGATTGATCTTCAAATATATTAACATATTTGAATTTTCGACATATATTAAAATCTTATCATCGGGTGGAGAGCAAGAGTTGATCTTTAACGAAGTGATCATTTTTAAGAGAATTTTGCAAAACATGAGTTGATCTCTTCCTACACACATATATAATTGCTAGCATGTTAAGGCATGATTTAGTGAAGAACAAAATATTTGCATTATCTAATTATTAAAACCTTGCATGTGTGTTATGAGAACTTCGTTTGATTATGATTATCCTGGAAAAGTAATGTTTGTAAGAACAAGTTATGACATGTTATAAGTTCGTTTCTTATTTCATCGTAAGTTTTGAGTTCAAAAGAACATAGAGAGCTAGGAGTGGATAATCTACGATCGATTAATATGAGAGGTTATGCTTGCATAGCTTTTTCATTTCATCATTAGCAACGCTTGAATGGGAGAAGTGTTGTCGGTATAGCTTTTCAAATTTTCCTTTGTAATGTTGCTTTATTTCTTGTAGTAATAAGTTCTAGCTTCTTCCTAACTCATATTATATAACACTCTCGCCTTTCAAAGAAAAATCTAGAGAAAATTACAATTTGTGTATTTGTTGTTTGTGGGCGAGACCACATTAAGTCTCCCAAACTTTAAAAGAATCGGTTGAGTCCCTGTGATTTCATGACATGACAAATGCGTACCCCCATCAGTCAACAGTCTGTTTTTTGTTTAAAAACTGGTAAATTACTGATACGGACTAAATTATATATTAATATATTAAATATATACTACACGTTGAGATAGTATTTTTATGGTTTCAATAAATATTACTCTCAATTGGCTCATATTTAAAATTTAATAGTTTCAAAAGTCAACAAGTTAAATTGAAATACTTTTTACTAAACTTGAGATGAACTAGTAAAACGTCAAACAAATTTTATTTTACATGAGTATTATTGTAACTTTGAAAAGAGAAATATATGTATCATATTATTACTCTTACTCCATCAACACGTATGTATCCTAATTATTAGTTTGGGCTAGATTTATATTTCAATATTAAGAGAAGTAAATGGTATAGTTTTTTTTGAAAATGAAAAAAAAAAAAAATTTGGAATGAATTATTTTTGGAATGCTATTAAATGTAAAAGATCGAGGCCCACAAGAAATAGGAGGTAACTTGAAGAACAAATAAAGTGAAAGCAATATTAAAAACTCAAGAGGGATATTCTGAGAGCCGGTCGCAAATTAATTGGACGAGGGCAGAAGAGGGGGCCACCCCTGTGGTAGGTGGCTGGAATTCGGAAGACAAAGAAAGAAAAAAAAAAGAAAGAAAAGAGTGAAAGCAAGCAAACTGCCTAGCACGTCTCAGACATCACGTCAAAAAAAATTTAAAGAAACAATCAGGCTGCTAAGCACTTGAATTATTTAACCAAGCTTCTAGGCTAGTACTCAATTATATTTATTTATTTATTTGATAAACCGTAATACTTGTTTTATCTTTGTTTCATCGATTATTATGATTGGCTAAATTGTTATACTGTCTGGGTTTGGATGAATACTTTTTAGACTTGTTTTATTATTGGTTTAAGATTATTATTGATTGGTTCATGTTTTGGTAAAGTTTCTATTGTTCTTTGGTTATGATGCATATGCGTATTTGGTATTAATTTATAATCAATATGCTATTCCTTATGCGTCTTTGTGAATGTCATTCCCGTATGGATGCATATTAGGTTATTTTTTTAAGTGTGTTTACAACTAGTTTATGGTGTATTGTTAACGTATTCCATAGGATCGGTAATTGAGAGTTTAGAGATACCTTATATTCTGTCACTTGAGAAACCGTGAGGTAGTTAACTGTCGTATGTTTTGGTCTTTCCCCCATTTAAGTTCCAGCCTGATTTGTTCGTGTCTTGTTTTGGTGTAAGTATTATTTATTTTTTAGTTAATAATAAAAAAATACAAAAATCAATCAAATCAATTTATTTAAGTTATTAGTCAGAATCTAGTTTAGGTGCCGCTAGTGTCCCGTGGGTTCGATATCCGGACTTCATTAGGCTTTACTACAGTCAATATGTACACTTGTCTGTCTAGTGATCTAGCATTAGGAGAGTCTAGATTTATAAATTTAAAACTAGAGTGTCTAGGTTAGGTTAAGTTTTTATAGATCGCGTTCAGCACATCAGGTTTTTGGCGCCATTGCCGAGGATACTTGGGCGATAGCGAAACTAGCGTTGATTGAACTTAATTGATTAATTGGTCTTTTGTGTCTTGAGTTTGTGGTGTGTCTTGTGAATCTGTGTCTTAGATTTAGTGTGTCTAGTCGTCTTTAGGATAATTTAGTTTGTGTTTTATTTTATCGTGTCTAGTTAATATGTTTAATAAATCGAGTCAGTTTAGTAGTATTTTATATCGAAGATGTTGGAAAGAGATGATGTTGTAAAGAGTCGAACAAGAGGAACATGAAAGAGTCCAGAAATTAAGGCAAAGGATGACAGGCTTAATAACTTGATCGAGATAGACATAATCCATAAATTAGAGGCAATGGAATTGAAGCCAGGCTTGATAAGTTGTTAGAATTAGAAAGACTCTGTAAAATAGAGGAATTCGAAGCTCGGTTAGACGAGATAAGTGCTAGATATCAAATTGAGAGTTTTTCTTACAAGGAGCAGGAAGCCATCTATGAAGAGGATGATGTTGTGTATGAGGATATCACTTTGGAACCAGAGATAATAATGGACGAGCCATTCCCACCTCGGGTTCAGCAAGAAGTTAAATCTACCAATAAGTATCCCATGTTTTGGAGCTATGAAGCAGAACCAACTGATGATGACTTCTGGAGTGATAATGATGAGGGTGTGATAGAAGAGATGGAGTTGGAGCTACCTGATTATACTGATATGAGTGAAGATGCTGTTGAGGAGCCACTTGTCAAGATGGAAAATGAAAAAGAAGATGAGCATGCACCATCTTGGGAGGATGAGTTTGGTGATGAGTTGGTGGGTTTACCAGTTTTTGAAAAACATGAAGAATTTGACCCTGTTGGTAATCTTATCTACTTAGAGACACTAATCATGAGGAAGCCAACAATGGAGATCAAGCGTGCACCAAACGAAAAAAGAATAAGAAGTGGCAACGGGGGAGGATCGGGATATGGTGGTAGTTGAGTCGCCACATCATATGAATGTTAGCAGGTATGTGGAGGAATTAGATAGTGGAAATCCTTGGATAAACAAGTTTTTAAGGTTCAAAATGGTACATTAAGAATTATATAATAACACTGAAATGCAAGAATAACCATTTTCCTCATTATATGACGCGTATTAGGTATGGTTCAGGTAAGTTTAAGTGCCGGTGGTCTGACCCGTTTGAATGTTTTAAATTACTTTTTAGCTTCACTATGTGTTATTTGATTAAAAATGTTGGACGGGTTTAACTAAACGGGTTAGACGGGGGTTGGATAAAATAAAAGCCTCCTGATTGAGATTTTGGGAACGAGTCTGGCTGAAGACTCTTCTGTAAACTTAGCGCTTCCCGGGAGGCAACCCGGTATTATGTTTTCTTTTTTACTTTTAGTTTTATTTTTATTTTTAGGATTTCTTACATTCTTGTGCTGGTTGTTTCTTGGTTTGCTTTCAGGTTGCTTTGGGATTGGATGATTGATGATACATAGTTTGATTCAAGTGTGGGGAGGCTATTTGTTTATTGATTGCCACTTTCGTTCGCAAGTGACAGGTTGGTAGAGAACACAGGAGTATGAGGCTTTCGTTCGAATAGGAGGGCACGAGACATGACTCGCAAGGAAATATCATCATATTTACCAGGGGAGTCTGTTCCACTTTGCTTATATATGAATGTGCTATTTTTTTTTGTCTTTTTCTGTCTCATTGAGGGCAATGTGACATTTAAGTGTGAAGATGGGAAATTGATGTTTTTATCTAAAAAAAATCCAAAACTTTAATAGAAAAAAAAAAGTTTCAAAAGGGATATTTTGAGAGACGACCGAAAATTAATTGGACGGGGGCAGAAGAGGAGGCCACCCCCGTGGTTGGTGGCTGGAATTCGAAAGACAAAGAAAGAAAAAAGAAAAGAGTGATGGCAAGTTGCCTAGCACGTCTCAAAAGTAATGGAAAAAAAAATTAAAGAAACAAACAGGCTGCTAAGCATGTGAATTATTTAACCAAATTTCTAGGCTAGTAGCTCAATTATATTTATTTATTTTTTCGATAAACCATAATACTTGTTTTATCTTTGTTTCATCGATTATTATGATTGGCTAAATTGTTATTATGTCTGGGTTTGAATGAATACTTTTTAGCCTTGTTTTACTTTTGGTTTTGGATTATTATTGATTGGTTCATGTTTGGTAAATTTTATATTGTTCTTTGGTTATGATGCATATGTGTATTTGGTATTAATTTATAATCAATTTGCTATTGCTTATGCGTCTTTGTGAATGTCATTAATGTATGAATGTATATTAGGTTGTTTACTGTGTGTTTACAACTAGTTTATGATATATTGTTAACGTATTCCATAGGAACGGTAATTGAGAGTTTAAAGATACCTTATATTCTGTCACTTGAGAGACCGGGAGGTAATTAAGTGTCGTATGTTTTGGAATTTTGCTGGTCTAGGTAGTGATTGCATGGGAGTGAGTTACCCTAGACTTCCTTAGATTCTTACAGATCCAAATATAACCGAAGTTAAATAAGAATACCCCTTTACGCATTCGGGAGTTTTGTGATTAGAGAGACGGGGAGGTAATTTAGTCTATGGGTACCTTAGCATAGTTAGGTAAGGTGAGACCGGGAGGTGATTCGAACCATTATACCGTTGAGCTTTACATGATATTTAGGATTCTTAGGTATAGTTGGTGAGACCGGGAGGTGATCTAGCATACTTAAGTTATTCCTTAAGTTTCATATTTTTAGCATACGGTACTAATCATAAATCCAATTCCGAGAGTTTACGAGTTGACTAGTAGGATTCCTTGCCTAGGTAGTTATTTCCCCTATTTAAGTTCCAGCCCAATTTTTTCGTGTCTTGTTTTAGTGTCGTTTTAGTTTAAGTATTCTTTATTTTTTAGTTAATAATAAAAAAAACACAAAAATCAGTTAAATCAATTTACTTAAGTTATTAGTCAGAATCTAGTTTAGGTGTCGCTTGTGTCTTGTGGGTTCGATATTCGGACTTCATTAGGCTTTACTATGGTCGATAGGTACTTGCATGTCTAGTGGTCTAGCATTAGGAGAGTCTAGATTTATAAATTTAAAACTAGAGTGTCTAGATTATGTTAAGTTTTTATAGACCGCGTTCAGCACATCAATTAGTAAACAAACGGTTGACTGACGGAGGAATGCATTTTGTCCCACCAAGAATATTACAATATTACAGGAACTTCAAAATGATATGAATTGTTTCAAATACCCAACATGCAATTTTTTATGCATTGGACACTTTCATTAACTGATAGAAATATCAGTTATTCCGTCAAGTTTATTTTTGACTGAAAAATACTCTGTAAGAAGATGACTGCATGTGTTCTAAGTCATTATGTCGATTCAGATTCGGTAACACTGCAAGAGTTTTCCAATGAAGGATTCTACTTCATTTTATTTTAGATTGACTCAACGTGATCTCCCCACGAACCACCAGAATACTCTCACAAATTTATCAATCAATCATACCCAGTGAAGTCCCACCAACAACAAAGCTATAAGTAGGGTCTGGGGAGAGTGGAATGTAGGCGCACCGTACCTCTATCCAAGGGATAGAGAGGTGGTTTCCAGAGAGACTCTCAGCTCTAAAATACATATGTATGTAACAATATAAATGAAATCAAAGTGCAACGGTAATATAAAAATATTAATAATACTAATAGTACCCTTAGTGGGAACTCGGGTAAAATCTATTAAATATATTTTTCTATTTTATTTATATTTTTAATTAAACCGAAACTTATGTCAACTCGGGTAGTGGAAGATCCGAGGAAAGTGGGAACCCATTGACAACTGCACGAACTCTATCGTGTGTCAAAGTCTTACCACCACCTATCATTATGTTTATTTTACTTCAGCTCCTTCTCTCTCATCAAAACACAACATAACATATTCATGTTTTCTTCCCTCGGACTCTTCGTTCGATCTCAGTCTTAATTAATATTAATAATCCCAAACTCGCATGTTTGTGTTTCTTCTTTCTTTCTGGGTTTTCAAAATCTTCATAAACCCTAAATTTTGATTTGATGATCCCATATTTTTATCCCATCAAACCCTAATTCAGATTCAGTCGAGTCGAACTACATGAATGTAGTTTTGATAACAGCAGATTCGTTGATATAATTATCATATTTTTTTGTGTGTTTATTGCCTGGATCGTAATAAGATGAGGGGAAGAGGGGACAAAGATGAACTTATGTTCAAAGATTCATCAATCGGATTAATGAGGCTGCTGTTTGTCTTGATTCTTTTCGTTATCGGAATAATAATCGGGTTGGTGTCGAGTTCACATATAGATAGGTATTTCACTTCACAACCGAATAACTTGTACATGAATTATGTCACTGCTGCACCTGCTCCAAGTTACACAATTACAAAAACCCCGAAAACCACCGGTAGTAATGGTTCAGCCGTTTGCAAGAATGATGATTGTTTGAGCATGGATGGGTTTAAAATGCCCAAGAATTTGACGCATAAAATGACCGATAGCGAGCTGTTTTGGAGGGCTTCGTTGGTGCCCGATAAACCTGAGTACCCGTTTGAACGAGTGCCTAAGGTTGCTTTTATGTTCTTGACAAGAGGGCCTCTTCCATTTATGCCGTTGTGGGAGCGGTTTTTTCGGGGTCAGGATGAGAATAAGTATTCGATATATGTTCATACGAATCCTGGGGTTCATTTTAATATTTCAAAGTCTTCAGTTTTTTACAATCGGCAGATTCCTAGTCAGGTATGGACCTGTTCTTTGTTGGATGGTGTTTATCCTTATTGTTATATGTTTGATATCTGTGATTTGTGTATGTGCTTGATCTCTTTGATTTGTGTATATATAATTGATTTTGCCTATTGAAAAATATTTATGCAAAATGGTTGATAGATTATAGGAATCAGGTCATGATCTGTCTCTTGCTGTAAAGATAATAATGGACAAATTGGTTAAATTTTAGCTTGGGAATATGTCAAAAGGTTGATATTACATTTTATTTTAGATAGCAGCTATCGTGCTGGTCGTGTTGGGTCGATTCGGTTGTGTTGTGTTGGGGGTAATGTGGTAGTTTTGTACGGATCAAAACAGGCTGGGCTGAAAACTATATGTTCAAACTTTTAGTTTGTTAATAAATATTAGTATGCATATATGTTTACAAAGTTTATGTTATGTTTGTAATAATCCATACGAGTGAATATAATGATCTAGGAGGCTCTACACTAAACATAAACTTTGACCGACATTTGACCCATTTGACCGTGTTAAATTTTTTTGTTTGACCCATTTTAGGTAGGGCTGGCAAAATATGTTTAACTGTGTTAAACGAGTCAGACACAACACGACATGATTAATATGGGCACCAAACACGACCGTGGGCCGTTTAACTAAACGTGTCATTTACTTGAACACAAAAATGACATGTTTAATAAACAGATAGCTCAACACGAACCGTTTAACACAGTCATTATAATCTGTTTAGTAACAGGAATGACACGACACAACTTGACCAACCCGCCTTAGAAGCTAATTGAAACAATAATACAGTGTTCTATCGTTTTACTTTTAGGATTTAATATATGCCATAGTCATATATTTAGTTATTAATATATTTAACTATTTAAAATAAATAATACTTATATAGTTTTCACAGGCAGGTTATAAATGTGTCGTATACCTGTTAACCCCATTTAACACGTTAGTTAAACATGTTTAATCGTGGTATAGATGGGTGAGGCAGATTTAACCCATTCAGACACACTTTCAATCGTGCCAACTCATTTATGACCGAACCCGTTTAACTTAAACCCAAACTATCTTAACTTCGCGTCAATTTCTGTCATGTTGAAGAGTCATGTTAGAAATTGCCAGCCGTAAAATGAAGTAAAATACAACTCAACTAGACTCATACATAAGTAAACATGACTACACGATACTGTCTCTTATTTTTATTTATTTATTTATTTGTTTTTTTTATCCTTTATAACAGTTTTTATATTTTTTTAGGATGTGAGATGGGGGACCGTCACGCTTGTAGATGCAGAGAGACGACTTCTAGGAAACGCGTTGCTAGATTTTTCTAACGAGCGATTTATTCTTCTATCAGAAAGTTGTATTCCGATATACAATTTTCCAACTATTTATAAATATCTAATTAGTTCGACCTACAGCTTCCTTGACTCGTATGATGACCCGTCACGTTACGGGCGGGGCCGCTACAGTCGCCGAATGAAACCTGATATCAAGCTTCGTGATTGGAGGAAAGGGTCTCAATGGTTTGAGATTCATCGCACACTTGCCATTAAAATTGTCTCGGATACAAGGTACTAATATCTTGTATTCTCAAATTATATTGATGAAAAAGGCCGAGGTGGCAAAATTGTCCAGTAAAGGTTTAGGTAATGGGTTCGGGTTGAAATTGGCCCATCAAAACGCGAGTCAGGTTGGGTTGACCTGAAATACTTTATACTTGTGTCCAAAAAGTAAATGTTTATAAATTATTGGTGTTAAGTACGATACATTATACATCGAAAATACGCCTTAATGATGTTTGACCTAGTTTACTTTTAACTATTTTTTTAACCCTTTTGACCTGCTAGAAGTCAAATATCATTCAGGTCTAGAATAATTTCAGTATTAAGTTCACTATTAGGGTTTAAACACTCAAAATGCCCAAGTAATTTTTTTTATTTTAACCCTTTTGACCGGTTAGAAGTCAAAAAACATCATCCTGGTCTAGAATAATTTCCGTATCAAGTTCACTATTAGGGTTTATAGACTCAAAATACGCCCAAGTGATTTTTTTAACCGTTTTAATTTTTTCCTTCTTTTTAAACCCTTTTGATCTGTTAGAAATTAAAAATCATTTGGGTTTAGATTTATATCATTATTAAGTTTACTGTTACGACTTATACACTAAAAATACGCCTAAGTGATTTTTGACCCATTTTATTTGCAATCCTTTTGACCCGTTAGAAGTCAAACATCATTTTGGTCTAGATTTATATCATCATTAATCGAATATTAGGCTTATACACTCAATATCCGTCTTATTTTAAACTATATTTTAACCCTTTTGACTTGTTATAAGTCAAACATCATACGGATCTATTTTATATCATTATTAAACTTACTATTAGAGCCTATATACTAAAAATATGCTTAAGTGATTTTTTGACCTGTTTTATATATATTAAGCCTTTTGACCCGTTAAAACTCAGAACATCATCTGGTTTATAAATGACACAATTATGCAGTTAGTCCATGACGTTTCTCTAAAGTAACAAGGTTGGGTACTAAGATTTAAAAGTCATAGGTATGGGTGCTAAGGTTTTAATTTTGTAATAATGTTAGGTGCTAACTTTAACTTCCGTTAAATGTAAACAAAAATGATAGGCATCTGCAAAAAAGCTAAGGGCATAATCTTATTACACCTCACTCAAAATTGCCATACTAATTAGAACGTGAAATTGTCGTAGTATATATATTTATGATTGATATGTCATTCAACTTAAATGTGAATATATTATTGTAAAGTAAGGGGGTGTTTGGAATTCCTTATTTTACCTCCTTATACCTTATTTAAGGTATAAGTTATAAGTTACAAAGTTGTAACTTAGTCTTATACACTCACAAAAGCTAACTTTCTCAAAAACTTTATAACTTATAACCCATAAGTTATAAGGTATAAGAGGTATAAGGAGCTAAAATAAGGAATCCCAAACACCCCATAAGAATGGTTTTTATCCATTTGTCTTCTAAATATGATACTTCTTTTTGTATCGTATGTTGTATCGATTGCCGGTATCGTAGTGGTATCAGACAAACATACCTGATACTTACTGAACAACACTGCACTAGTATTGTTATTATCAGAAACGGTATCAATATTCGTTTTTATATTTTTTGATCAATTTAAAACCCATTTTTTATGGGTTCGTACTTGCATCAAACAATGCTTATTTGATGAAATTGTTGAAAATAAACATTTTTTTATCGAAAACAATAGCGAGTATGGATAGCTTAACCTACTGAGTTGTTTTCAGAATAATGTATTCTTTTTGTCTCGTAAAAAAGTTGTGCTCAGAATAATGTATTCTTTTTGTCTCGTAAACTATACTGATTGCCAGCTGGCAACGAATCAGGCATAACCAATAGTCTAGAGGTGGCAAATGGGTTGGGTTGGGTCGAACGAGTCATGGGTTGAAATGAGTCCTGAGTCAAAACGAGTTTGGGTCAGAATGAGTTTGGGTCAGAACAGGCCAATTAAAAAAGAGGTTGTTTAGGGTTGGTTCGAAATAGGTTAGGGTCGGACTGGGTTTTGAGTTTTTTTTTGAACGAGAATAACATCAGAAACATTTTAGTTTTTTTTTATTTATATTTTAAGTTATGATTTTTTTATTATTTTTTTGAATATTTTTGAGGGGTTTTCTATTAGGATCACAAACACTCAAAAAAAATATTCAAAAATAATAATAAAAAAATTATAGCTCAAAATATAAATCATAAACAAAAAACGTAAACACGTTAAAATGTTTCCTACGTTGTCCTGGTTCCATAAAAAAATAAAAAAATAAAAAAACCACTGAATCGAACCGAAACCGAAAAATTCGGCGAAAATGAAACAAAAAGCCAAAACCGGACCACATCAATCGAAATCGAAAGAATCAATCAAAATGAAATTAAAGAATTCAAACCGAACAAAAACGAAACTGAAAAAACGGTCAAAAACGTTTCTGGAATCGAACAAAAAGAAATAAAAGAAACCAAAACCCAACCCGTCTCAGGTGAAAACTCGTGTTGGCTTGAAACCTAAACCGATCCCGTTCCAATTTGAAACCTGTTTCGTGCCGAAACTTGTCTTGTACGAAAACCTGTTCCGATCCAAAACCTGTCACATTTACATTTGCTTAGGACACTAACCCACATCGACCCATTTCTTTGAACTTTTCGACCCATTTTGACCCGAAAATAAAATGATGGAATTTCAAATGACTCATTTTGACCCATTTAGTTAAAACCTTTTACCCAAACCAACTCATTTAATTTTTAAAACAACTCAAATTGACCCATTTGAAAGGGTTTGGGTCAAGATTGCCACCCATTTTGACTCGAAAATAAAAGGATGAAATTTCAAATTACTCATTTTGACCCATTTAGTTAAAACCTTTTATCCAAACCAACTCATTTAAATTTTAAAACAACTTAGATTGTCCCATTTGAAAGGGTTTGGGTCAAGATTGCCACCCATTTTAACTCGAAAATAAATGGAATTTCAAATGACTCATTTTGACCCATTTAGTTAAAACCTTTTACCCGAACCAACTCATTTAATTTTTAAAACAACTCATATTGACCCATTTGAAAGAATTTGGGTCAAGATTGCCACCCTAACCGATACTGATCAATGTCGATACTGGTATTATTGGAACCAGTGCCACATTTGTTTTTATGGTTTTCGATTAGAAGTAACATATTTAGTTTTTTAGATATAATGTTCAATAACATTCCGAATATACTTATTTTCATTAAAGTTTAGATATAAATTTTAGAGTTAAGTACCATTTTAGTACATGTGGTTTGTCAAATTACGCAACTTTAGTACCGTATTTGAATTCATTGCAAATGGCTACCTCACTTTTCTAAAACTTGCCATGTTAGTACTTTTTTCTAACCTTGTCTATTGTTTCCGTTAAGTTAGGGGTAAATTGGTTATATTGTTTATTTTTCTTTTATGAGCTAAGTGTCATTTTTATACATGTGGTTTGTTTAATTACGTAACTTTAGTACCTTTTTTTGAATTCATTGCAACTGGATACTTTGATTACTTTTGCAAACCAAAAGAGACATTACATATTATAATTAAAAGGCAACTAAAATACATGATAGAAGATGAAAAACAACCATATGAAATGTATAACATATTTTTTAGCCTTTTGTTCTTTATTGCCAATTTACTTCTAGTGCTCAAGATCTGAGTTCATTTTGGCCATTTTTCTTGCATATTCTTCATGTGCCAATTTACTTGCATTTTTTTTTCAAAAGTTCGGGTATGATATGGTAGCTTTTTGACAAATCGAAGTATCAAGCCAAATAACAACCTCATAGCTTCGCACCTATCAATATAACATCAATTGAACATGTAGATGAACGATTGACGAACCACGTGGGCAAAACACCATATCATAATAATTGAACAAACCACATGTATGAAACTGGCACTTAGCTCAAAAGAGAAAATAAATATAATAAACGAAATTACCAATTTACCCTTGACTTAACGGACATAATAGACGGGGTTAAAAAAGTATTAAAATGGCAAGTTTTAAAAAAGTGATGTAGCCATTTGCAATAAATTTAAAAACAATACTAAAATTGCATATTTGGACGAACCATATATACTAAAATGGCAGTTAACTCTAAATTTTATTCAAAAAACGAACAAGCGAAATGTACATAACTCACTCGTTTAGTGTAAATGTCTAAATTAGTTTTTCTTATTTTTTTTAAAAAAAAAGCAAATTAAATTATTATTTACGTAAGGTATTTTCACTACAAAATGAAAAGCCTAAATATATTTTTTTTAAAAAGTGTTTTGAATAGGAAACTAATATTTATTTGACTTTTAAAGTTAAAACGTTATTATTTTAACTCTCTTGACTTTCATTTCTGTTTTGAAATCTCATGTCAAAACACATATTAGAGTATTATATGCACACACTTCCTTCCACCCATTAGTTATATGGCAATTACATGTTCTGATTATTATGACAATTTTACTGAGAAGGTCCATTAGTTATATGGCAATTACATGTTCTGATTATTATGACAATTTTAGTGAGAAGGTGTAATGACAGTAGTGCCCTTAGCTTTTTTGCACATGCCTATCAATTCTGTTAACTTATAACGGAAGTTAAAATTAGTACCTAACATTGTTACAAAATTAAAGCCTTAGTGCTCATACTAGTGATTTTTAAACCTTAGTACTCAATTTTGTTACCTTAGGAAAATGTTAGAGACTAACTGCGTAATTATGTCATATACTTATATATCAATATTAAATTCATTATTAGGGCTTTTCAGTTAAAAGCACGCTCAAGTTATTTTTCACCCGTTTTATTTTTAACCTTTTTGACTCACTAGAAGTGAAACAACATCCGGGTCAACTCATTTGTTATTAAACGGGCTGGAACTGCCGCATACGCAGAACAAAAGATACAAATCACTTATTTTCCTAATTAAAACACAAATTTATGATGACAGGTACTATAAAATCTTCAAATGGTACTGCCTACCTTCTTGCTACCCAGACGAGCATTACCTACCAACATTCGTGCACATGTTCCATGGTGCTCTTAACGCTAATCGGACAATAACATATGTTGACTGGTCATTAGGGGGCCCACACCCCGCGAGTTTCAAGGCTGAGAATATTACAGAGAACTTGATACAACATATTAGAAACAACGGGACCACTTGTTCCTATAATAAAGAGAGAACTTCCATTTGTTTTTTGTTTGCTCGAAAGTTTAGCCCGAACGCGTTAGGGCCATTACTTCATTTCCCATCGTCACTACTCGGATTTTGAGATTACCGTGTTGTGTGGCTTATTTGTTGTAGATGTTGATGCTTAGAGTACTTGGTATAATTTGATCTATTAGAAATTGTACCATCAATTTTGGGATGGGTTTACATCAACAAATATATTATAAATTTTAAATTATTGGAATTATTTTCATTTTGTAGTGTATAAATGGGAAAAAGTGATTACAATACTTATAAAGTGTCATTTTTCTTCCACTTTAGATTCTTTAGTATATTGCATTATTAGAAAATTTTTAAGTCATTGTACGATGGTCACATGGGCACCGGCTTTAAGCCCCAAAGTGGCATGAATTATGATGGACAAAATTACAAATTTTGTCCGTTAGACATATTCGATTTATGAATCAGATCATTTAGAATGTTTATTTGCGAGCGATGTCCTTTATATGACAAAATATATTCGTTTTTTGTCCTTTACACTAACTGTCATCCAAAATTAAATGAAGTAATTTTCATTTAATAAAATATCTTTTAATTAGTAAATTAAATAAATTAAAATATCTTTTAAGTAATTTTTAATTTTGTGGTACGCTCACACCATCATCTTCATTATCTCTCTCTCAAAAACCCTAAACACCATCTAACCTCCACCACCACCCTCCAATTCCGGCCACTACCACTATGTTTCTTCTATGTCACTGCCAACTAACCACCTTCTGAACATCACACCCGCCTAGAATCTGTCTAACTCATCGCCGGGCAAGACCTTGTTATAACCTGCAAGGCTTTAGAAAGATAGATAGATATATTCACACCCAAACTCTATAACTTCCACAACCACCGCCGCCACATATCACCCGCCACCGCTGCCACAGTCGCCAAAACCGTCTCCGGCTACACAAACTCATAGCCTCCTTAGCCTTATTATATCTCCATCGGAATAACTCAGCTCTATTGTCGTCTTTGGTTCATCTCTGGGAACAAAATTTCTAATCAACAAAAAAAAAATCAAAATTGGTTGTTGGGAATTTGAAGAGACTAGCACCGGAATTGAAGTGGGTCACAAGGGTTTGTGGTGAATTCCATTAGATCTTGAAATTAGGATTTTTTTAGTGAAAGGGGAAGAGTCGGTGGTGTTTCCGGCAACGGTTGCAGTTGAGGTGGTGGTAGTGGAGTGCCAACCTGGTGACGATGGTGGTAGCGGCTGTGGGTTACGGAGGTCGTTGGTGCAGGTCATGATGGTGGTCGCCGGAAGACAAAACAGTGCTGGTAGCTTAGCTGTTATCGGTGGCCGTTTTTTTTTGTCGGTAGTAGCCGGTGGTTCTATATTGCTGGTCGTGGTTAGGTTTTTTGGTTAGGGTAATTGGGACAAAAAAAATGTGGGGAAGATAGAAGATGATAAGTGGGTCCCACACTTAATTTCTTTCATTTATATGATTTTTTTTATGATATATGTTTGTAAGTAAAATGACCTTAATGCCCTTATGTGTTTTGCACATGCCCAGACTTAACTGACGAAATGGATGATCGTTAGCGTAAAGGACCAAAAACGAATGTAATGTATTTTGTCATGTAAAGGATACCGCCCGTAAATAAATATTTTAAATGACCTGATCCATAAATTGATTATGTTTAAAAGACAAAATTTATAATTATGTCATTATGATGTGGTGATGGTTTTATATTAAAGATTATACATCTTTGATATATAAACATTTTGTATTGTTTCTAGTAGATTTAGATTCCCAAATAATACCTAGGATTAGAAAACCTACATCAATTTTCAATATATCTCTCTCTCTTTATAATTTCTGTAGAGTTGGTTCACCTATTATATTAAAATAAATAATACTTTAGTAATAACAATAATCTCGTTTTTCTTGTAATATAAACTAATACAGAATCTATAGTACATAGCAAGAAATAAATAATATCAAACTTACATGTTTATATAACAAGATGTAACAAGATGATTCAAAGTCTTGTCTTTTGACAAAACTTCAACAAGTTCTTGACTAGTAAACAAGCAAACTGTATACCGATGGTTTGTAGTTGAGAATATGTGTTCAACATTAAACAAGTTTTAAGAGTCTCCCTTTAAAAAACTCATGTCTCTTAGCGTACGATAGCCCAAGCAGTATCTACTATCACACTTAAGGACCGGATTAGATAGTGTTCTTGATTGTGTTGGAAAAGAAATGCAAATTTGTGAGAAACAATTGTAAGAATTCATCTCTCTAACGGGTTACTTGACTCTCTTTTCTATATAAATTGTATCTTTTCTCATAAGTCACCTAAGACTAGCAGTCTCCACCCAAATCTTTTTTCCCATTATCAGGGTTCCACTGTCACCTTTGAACAATCGGTCAATGGTACCCTTCATTCCTTCGTTTTCAAATTGGTTTTTTTCAAGAGCTAACTTTTGAGCATTCTTTAGTTGGCTTATTAGGTCCATTTAAAGTTCTAACATCAGAGCATGTAGAGGTGCATAAAAACCCCGAATTCAGAACCGGACCAGAAAAAAACCCGGACACGATTTTTTTATACCCAGGTTTTTAATACCCGAACCCGTACCCGACCCTACCCGTAGGGTATGCATTTTAGAACCAAAACCCATACCCGAACCAGACCCGATTTGTACCCTGTAATACCTGAAACCCGAACCGGTTCCATATCCGGAACCGGGTTTTCCAATACCCGAAACCGAGTTTTTCAAATACCCGATCTATACCCGAAATTACCCGGAAAATACTCGAAAAATACCCCTAAAAAGTGCAACCCTTAAAAAATTTCAATCTATACCGAAAATTCTTGGAAAAAAACCCGAAAACCTCCGAAAATATGGTTTTTTCAATACCCGGAAATAGGGTATTCAAATACCCGGTTTTATACCCGACCCAAACCCGGTACATAGGGTATGGTTTTTAGAGGCAATACCCGGGCCCGAACCCGACCCAAGTATTGCTAATACCCGATTTTCCAATACCCGATCATACCCGAACCCAGTTCTGTACCTGAACCCTGGTTTTTCTAATACCCGATTTATGCACCTCTAAGAGCATGTACTCTTTTAAGCTTTTACATTCTTTTTCTTATCAACGTGGCATCTACAACATCAGCATGTCTTGCATATGTGATTAATGATTTTACAATCACAATCATTAAGGACTTTCATTTGAGGACTGTAAACAAACCAAACGTTCAGCTAACAGTTCGGCAGGAAGTCCGTTTATGTTCGTACGTTTAATAAATGAACGAACATTTACAAGAAATTTTGTTAGATTAGTTCAACAAACGAACATGAATGCCCCATTTCGTTCAATTATGTTCGTGAACGTTCAGTGATGCCAAACCCCAACCAAAGCGACAGAAACGTCGGGGCACGACCGATTGCCCATTGCACAACGACACTATTAAGTGACAATATTTAAACAACTCAGTAAATTCATAATATCATAAATAACACAACATTGTTCATACAAATAACCGAATAAATAGTCAAACAAATAAATTGTTCATTTAAGTCTAATAACCTAAGAAGTCTCAAGATAATAGTTCTTCAAGTCTCCAAATCAACCATGTAATAAACCTGTAACATTGCATAAAATAAACTCTGTCAACACGAATGTTGGTGAGCAATTTTCATGGTTTTGAACAATAAGTATATAATAGATGAAATCTACAACTCGTATATAAAACAATAAATAATAGCAACATGTTAGATATGTAAATAGTAAATAGTTTGAGACACCTTTCTATATGGTAACAACCAAATATACTCGGATAATAGTTTCCCTATGCTACTAGCAATTAAGATAAAGTAGTTAGGAGAGCGTATGATCATACTTAATAGTTTAATAGAGGCCAACCCGTCTAAAGCAATAAACATATAACATGTAATCATGTAAAGCATATAACACCAAATAGAGCATTTATTTAAGTAACATATACTAAAGAGTTTGTGGTTTGAGACACAAGTACAAATCATTTGAATTTGAATAAGTATGCAATGCCACCCCCAAAACGTAAGATGGAAAACGGGGGGATGAAATAGTACTCATATGAAATAAATAACTTGAAGGGTTGTTTGTGATAAACCGGGATAATAATTTCAACGAGTGAGGTACATATTAAAAAGGTTTCGGTTTAGAAGATGGTCTTGAAAGACTTTAAAGTAAAATAAAGTGACAAGTTGAATAATTAATCAAAGTTTGAGGTTTAAAACAATATTTAAGAACTTGAAGTAACGGTTTTTGAAAAGTAAGTTTGCTCGAAATCAGGTTTCGGTATTCCACTCATTAGTTTTACTTAACCTTTGTTAAGTAAATATGTGAGGATTGGTTTAATGCAATAGTGCACGACCCCTTGTTAGATATACCAAAACGGGATTTTAACGAGTGTTCGGTTAGTCGGTTCGGGTCTTGATAAATAGTCAAGTCTGAACCCGACACTCCAAAGTAATAAATATCACGAGATAGATTATTTAAAACAAAGCCTTAACTAATGTTAGAAGTTCTATTAAAGGAGAAACTCTAAACATCATCGTTAAGCGAGTGGTCGGTTTTATCGGTCCAAGCTTGTTATAATGTCAAGTTGGATCCGACATACCAAGTACTTTAAGAAAACATTTATAATTAGTTTGCAAAAGATCTTATAGAAAATGTGAGATTCGGTGGCCCGAAATACAACTATTGTGTTTCAAGCTAGTGAACCTGGTTTAGTTCGGTTTGTTTGGTTTAGTTGGTCCAAGACTTTATATGTGACCAAGTTTTGGTCCAACAAATCCATATTAAAGTAACAAATACAAAAGTGTAAATAAAAGCACTTAAACACTTAAATCTTTCATATAACTTGTTTTAAAACAATTAAATAACGAGTTAAACGAGAGTTCGATTTCGGTTCGGTCCTTGACTCGGAATGAAACTGAGGATGGTTGCCATTACCCAATACCATGGAACTCATCAAGTAACTTTAGAAATTATAATACACAAATCTTACATGTAACACATTGTTAAATCATTTTAAATATATAATACATTTAAACGAGAGTTCGGTCTTGGTTCGGTTCTTGACTCGGAATAAGACCGAGGATGGTTACCACATACCCAATACCATGGAACTCATTAGATTAAACTTTGAAATGATAATACTCAAGTCTTACATACAACATGTTAAAAATAAAGTATTTAAACAAAAGTTCGGTTCTTGGCTCGGGATGAAACCGAAGATGGTAACAACATACCCAAATACCATTGAAATATAAAATGATTTGGGAACTAAAATAATTAAGAACTAAACTATATTAACAAGCTTAAACAAAATTAATGCATAAATTAAAGTGTTTAACAAGGATTGCAATAATCCTCCATGTAGCTTTGCCTTATAAGCATTTCACCTCAACCGACCATGACCGGAGGAGTGAAAGACTAAGGAAACAAGGGGTATATATTATATATATGTTGTAATAACAATCTTTAATTATATGGAGTTAGTTAGAAACAAAGAATGGTTTTTGTTTGACTTCAAAGAGTTAAAAACCTTGAAGAGATGAAGTTTGATCTTTGTTTGAGAGAGAAAGAAGTGAATGAACAAGTTGAAATGAAGGAGATGAGCTTGTTTATATAGGGTAATGGTCAAAGTTTATTTCAATGTTTTATTTCCAAGTTTGCATGAGTTGTTAATTGGTTAAACAAGTCAAATAATGCAAACAAACAACAAAATTCGTCAAATGAGCTGCAGATACCAGGAGGCGCCACGCGACCAGCCTGGCCTCCCTGGCCGTGCGACGTAACGTGCTGGGTGGGGGGGGGGTCAGGTTTGGTTGTTTGGAAGATTTGGTCCCTACAGTTCGTTTTGAGGCGTTGTCGAGGCGTTTTAAGCATTTTAAAAGCCGTAAAAGGTGTTTTAGAAATTCGGCAAGTGTGAGATGATTATGTAACATAAAAACCCATTATTTTATATTAACAAAAGATCCGGGTTACAAATCGGGTCGGTTTACAGTTCAATCGTACAATCAAGTTAGCCCAAAATTGACGAATGCCACAGTATCCCCTAGTATAGGAATTTCGTCCCGAAATTAAGATGATGTTGAAGCAAAAAAGTGTGGATACTTCTCTTACATTGTGTCTTCTCGTTCCCATGTAAATTTCGCGCCACGTCATGACTCCCAACGGAACTTAGCTAAACGGATGTGGTTACGTTTGGTTCGTTTCTCATTGTGGTCCATGATTTCAACGGGTTTTTCGATTATTTTCAAGGTTTCATCGATACGTACTTTGTCGAGAGGTATATGGAGATTACCTTCGGCTAAGCACTTTTTGAGGTTTGAGACATGAAAAGTTGGATGAACACCGGTAAGTTCTTGCGGTAATACGAGTTTATAAGCCACTTTTCCAATCCTTTCGAGGATTTTAAGTGGGCCTACGAAACGGGTAGCTAGCTTTCCTTTCTTTCCAATACGGACTACCCCTTTCCAAGGGAATACTTTGAGAAGGACAAAGTCGCCAAAATTGAACTCGAGGGATTTTCGTCGTTTGTCGGCATAGCTCTTTTGGCGACTTCTAGCAGCGCGGAGATTTTTGCGGATTTGATCGATACGATCGGTAGTGTCTTGGACCATCTCGGGACCGGGATTTGGGCTTCACCAATCTCGTTCCAACAAATCGGAGAACGACACTTACGACCATAAAGAGCTTTGGAAGGAACCATATCAATGCTAGAATGATAGCTATTGTTGTATGAGAATTCAAAAAGCGGGAGATGAGAATCCCAATTTTCACCAAAATCAAGAACATAAGATCGAAGCATATCTTCAAGGGTTTGGATTCTACGCTCGGATTGGCGATCGGTTTGAGGATGATAAGCGGTGCTAAAATCAAGGCGAGTGCCCAAAGCTTCTTGAAGCGATTTCCAAAAACGAGAGGTGAAACGGGCATCACGATCGGAAATATTGGTCAACGGAATACCATGGCGGCATACAATTTCACGAACATAGATTTGCGCGAGTTGTTTGAAAGAGTACTTCTCGCGGATCGGGATGAAGTGAGCCCATTTGTTTAATCGATCAATGATGATCCAAATGTTATCATTTTGCTTTTGAGTGGGGGGTAATTTGGTGATAAAGTTCAAAGATATGTCTTCCCATTTCCAAACGGGAATAAGAGGTTGTTAGAGTAAGCCAAAAGGTTTTTGATGTTTGGCTTTAACCTTTGAGCAAGTAAGACATTTTGAAACGTAAAGTGCCACGTCCTTTTTCATACCCGACCACCAATAAATGGATCGAAGATCGAAGTACATCTTATCCGCATCGGGATGCACAGAATACCGTGACATACGAGCTTCGTCGAGAATAAAAGTACGAAGTTCATCACGATCGGGAACCCACAAACAATTAAGAAAATAAAGCAAGCCATCGGGTTTGGTTTCTAGTTGAAGTTCGGCTCCACATGACATTTCGTCGTACATATTACCTTCATCAATGGAGGTGCATTGGGCTCGATAGATGCGGTCTTGGAGATCGGTTTGGTTGATGATGCTATGAAGCAGAATAGATTTGACATTATCCTTTCGACTAAGGGCATCAGCCATGACATTCGCTTTACCGGGATGGTAGCGAATCTCACAATCGTAATCACTAAGGGTATGTTTGGTATATGATAATGGAATAGATGAGGGAATGAAATGAACATGGTAATGGAATGGACAAATGAATGAAATTGATCATTACCATTTCATTGTCATGTTTGATTACCATGCAAGAATGAAATGATTAATCACTTTATTATTATTATTACTATTATTATTATTATTATTATTATTATTTTTATTAAAAATTTTTATTAGTAATAATAATAAAATAAATAAATAATTTTAATAATAAAATGAATATTCATAATAAATGATTTTTGGACTCTTGTGCTGCAACGGGATCTTTAAACTGAATAAAAATAATCGTAGCAATGTTGAATCACCTATGTGTGTTGTGAAATGTTAACTCTTCAAATTTTTAAAACAAAAACTAATATTAATAATATAGTAATAGTTCTAATATAATAATAGTTATATTAAAATATACAAAACAATAATGAATAATTATATAATAATAATATAATTAATAACTATAATTGGAAAATAATAATAATAATAATAATAATAATAATAATAAGAATAATAGTAATAATAATAATATCATTATAATTATATAATATTAATAATGATTGTTGACTCTTTTGACTTTTTTATTCCTTGAAGGAATGAAAAAAAAAGACCCATACCCAAAAGCATGAAAATCCTAAGAAAAAGGAGTTTCATTCCTTGTAGAATGATCTATTCCATTCATGCATGGGAACCAAACAAGTTTTTTTGAATTCATTTAGAATGACTAATTACGTTCCACCTTCCATTCCTCCATAACAAACACTAGCTAAGTAGTTCGACCCATCTTCGTTGTCTCATGTTGAGATCTTTTTGGTCAAAATGTGTTGGAGACTTTTGTGATCGGTGAAAACAACATATTTTGTATCGTAAAAGTAATGTCTCCAGATTTTGAGATTGAAGACGACGACACCAAGTTCGAGATCATGAGTCGTGTAATTCTTTTCATTGAGCTTGAGTTGTCTTGAAGCATAAGCGATGACTTGACCTCGTTGCATGAGAACACAAGCAAGACCTTGATGAGGAGGTGCTTTAATGGCTTGCATTGGTTGGATGAGAGGGGCATTGAGTTGTGGGATTTGGGGTTGGTAGGTTTGGACTTTATAAGCTTGGGTTTGGTAGTAGGGCACGGTGATGGCTTGAGCTTGGTTCGCATACGCAAGTCAGGGACAAGCGTTGCGGAAATGGCTCGGGTCTCCACAATTGAAGCAAGCTCGGGGTTGTTGCGGGTTTTGACCGTAAGGCATGTTGCGGTTTTGCGGGTTTTGCGGCATGGTTTTTGGTGGAGCGGGATATCCACGAGGTGCTGTTCGACAAGTGGTATTGAGGTGACCAAAACGGTTACAGTTTGTGAAGTGGCGACAAGCTATGTGAGATGAGTGGTGAACTTGACAAGTGTTGCACAATGGGTGAGTATCGATGTAGGGCTTTCTGTTTGGAGGAGCTTGAGGTTGTTGTTGAGTTTGTTGTGGGTGAGTAACAACATAATTTCGGTGATTAGGCCTTTGTTTCTTCTTGGCTTGATGGGATGAGTTGGAGTAATTTATGGCTTTAGGTTGTGGGTCGACTTTAGCTTGAGGGTTTGGTTCGGGCTTACTCTTATCACTCGTTTTCTTGATGGAGAGGGTACCCGCTTTTACATGATTCTCGGAAAGAGCACCGGCTAAGGTAATTGCATCATGGAGTGTTTGTGGTTTACTTCTAATCACCGAGTCTTGGATTTGCATGGGCAAACCATTGACATACTTGTCAATCGCCCATTCGAGGGGAGTGACCAAGTGAGAAACCAAGAGACTAAGCTCATGAAAGCGGTTGGAGTAGGCTAAGTTGTCACCACTCTCTTGCTTAAGTTCCCAAAATTCGGATTCGGGTTTTTGGAGCTCATGTTTTGGGCAAAATTTCTTCATCATAACTTCCTTGAGTTTGGCCCATGAGTAGGCCATAGCTACTTCCGCCCCATTGGCGAACATTTCGCCATTCCACCAAGTGCAGTCGGTTCCCTCGAACATGCTTGAGGCGTACGTGGTTTTCTTGGGTTCGGGGCATTCACAAAGATTAAAAACGCTTTCCATCTTCTCGAACCATTGCAACAAGGTAGTGGCACAGTTCTTGCCATGAAACTTAGATGGATTGGCACTGGTGAAATATTTGAAGGAGAAAGGTGCGGAGTTAGGTGTGGTTTGAGTAAAGGTGGGTTGGGTGGCTTGAATTTGAGTTATTAGTCCGGGAATCACAGCGGCGATTTCTTTAGAAACTATAGCCGCCATCCGACGACCGGAGTTTGGCTTGCAAGTGTGACGTCGAAGAGGAGGCATTCTAATATAAAAGAGAAATGGTATAAGTTTAATATAAGTATGAGGGAAATGAGTATATTTGGGGTTTTAATGAATGTGAGCCCTAGTGTTATGAGGATGAGAATGTTAGTAAAACTATTTTATACTTGAATCAAAAGATAAAATATATGTATATATATATACATACATATATATATATATATATATATATATATATATATATATATATATATATATATAAGTTTCAAACTTTTGACATTCGAAAATTGAAGGTTTTGGGATATTGAAATTCATATATAGTCGGGAAAGTCATACATGAACCACCATGATTTGATATCCCGACAAATAAAACTTGTATCAAATAATAGATGGAGTCAAACATGTTCACTTATCACTGCGTCTTTCATGTTGTTGACTCAAATCACGATAATAACATATAATAAAAACGGAGATGCAACAGGATGTTAAAAATATTTGTCCACGTATCACAGTGGCTTTTATGTTTCCAACACCAAAATATAAGAAGGCAACCGGAACGCTTGCATTCGACAACTTAATGTTGTTGACATGTATAACACGGTTCGTTGGCCTAGAAGATGAGCACTACAATTCAACCATCCTAGGTAAGTAAATCACCTTCGATTATTGGAATCTGTTTGTCAAATGATCGTTTCATAGTGTTTCGCCCTCTAATATGGCTACAAACCCGTTATAGAGTCAAGCTTTAAGGAGATTATAAACAACGTGATCCAAGTTAAGCTTTTGATCCATAAAACAAAATTTAAAAACTAATGTTTTGCATTTTAGGTAAGGATACCTTAGAATACTATGAGAGTGTGTGTATGTGTACATTTATGATTAGATGAATTTTAAACAAGTTTATAAATAAGTGCAATAAACAATCAAGTAGGGTAAACACTGTAAGTCCCCCCGGGGCGTCGCTGATCGATACTAGATCCGCACGAGGTCTAGGAATGCGGAATCCTCCTAGACTCGTTTAATGGTGTAGAAGACGAAGAACACGATTACACATAAGCAAACACACGAACACACACACGAATGGGATAAACGAATCTGCAGATACCTTATATAAAACCAAACCACGTTACAAACCGAACACAAACAAAGACATGACCGACCCGAGGTGAGCTCTACCTCGGGTCGTCCCACACGACTCTCCCTCTCTGTTTCTCTCTAGACAATTGAACTGAACACACAAAATTCTAACTTTCTGGATACTAAATCCTAAACAAGACACACATATATCTAGATAACCAACTTCGCGGGCTTGGGCTTGGGCCAATAGGCGAAGTTGTTCTAACTTCGCCTATGGCGAAGTTGTTCTAACTTCGCCTATGGCGTCTCCGCTGGTCAGAATTGCATAGCGACGGTCACAAAATGCACCAACAGACTCCCCTTTGACCGTTGCTCTCAATTCTAACAAACACAAAAGATCATCTGTTACAAAACATGCACCAACAGACTCCCTCTTAATTGATGATCTTCTGTTTGCTCCTTCTTGTAGGACTCGATTGCACTGTGATCTTCAAACTTGAACTTCACATATACATGCAACATCCATCCTGTCTTCAACCAGCCGTGTCTGAAACTGTCTTGTAACTCCACAAATCTACCAATCACCCGACGTCTTCCATATCAGATCTCCCATTCAGTGTAAGCTTCTTCGACTATATCGATTGAGGTCTTTGACATGCATGCATCCCCGTGCCTAATTGATCATCTCAACCAATCACGTGAAGTTCTTCTAACTTCACCAACACGTTAAGTTGGGCTCCCTCCACAACTTCACCATCACGTCGGAATTGTATAGTAAGATAAGGTTCAATCTTCAACTACTCAACATCAAGTGATCAATTTCATCACAAAACCACCTTGACAGAATCTAACACACATGACCATTAGTTAATCCGAAGCATCTTCAATCACCATGGATAACGATCAAGAACATAAACAAATTAATTCCCGATTAAATCCAACTTGTTCCAAAATCGTAACAGAGGCCAATTCTCGAACGCCTTGAAAATAACATAAATACTATGCTCTGACCGCAATCCAGTAATGACGAAAACCTTCGGTTCGATTTGACTTTCTTCAGTTGGTCAACCTCGAACACAACAATTTCTTTGCCCACAAACACCCAAATATGTGTCAATATCCAGTTTCAATTAATATCCCATTCACAACTTCAACTCCATATCCAGAGTTGACCCGTATTTGTTCACACGTAAGACCAAGAGATACCAAGTTTCACTCGTTGTCGGAACAACACTTTCGGTCTCACAATAATCGTGTACACCTGGCCATATAGACGAAAACTCCAAACAACAATTTTTTTTAATAATTTTTTTTAACTTCGCTTGTTTTCCACAACTTCGCTTACTCAACTTCGCCTAACCTTAACTTCGCTTGATCTATAACTTCGACTGAAATCAACTTCGCTTAACCTTATAACTTCGCCTAAACCCTACGAACAGTGACGACAACTTCGCCTGATGAACACAAGGTTTTTGCAGGTTTGAATTTGACGTATTGTGAGGTATGCGAAGTATTACCAACTGTCTATTTTAAGTTAAATTAGTTAATAATTATTAAACTACTTTCAGCACATCAAGTTTTTGGCGCCGCTGCTGGGGACTCTTGGCAATTGCGTTTATTAGCTTTGATTAGACTCGCTTGTTATATACGTGCTATTTGATTTTGTTATTGTTTTTTGTTTTGAGTCTTAGAGGTCTAACTGTCCATGTCTTTTATTTCTTTTGAGTCTAGTAAATATGTGTGAGATTTGTGGAGGACCCCATTTTACTCTTATTTGTCCACAATATGTAGGGTGCTTATCACATTATTATACGTGCAGCCGCAACAAAATTTCCAGCAAGGGCTTTTTCTGTGTTATTACGATGACCCGTATCAACATCCTCAGCATAACCATGGGCAGTTTCATGATAAATATTCTGATAGCAACTCTGTTGGGGATAATGTTGGTGCTTTGGGTAGGATAGAAGATATGTTCGTCTAATACATCGATAATTCCACTATCTAGAAGATGTTAGCTGAGCATGATATCATCCTAAAAAATCAACATTTTTTTCTTATAACGTACAGTAGAAAACATTGTTAGAAGACTAGATGAATAAGAAGAAGAGATATTGAAGTTATTATGATACGTATACGGGTCAAATGAGGGGATCACTCAAGTAGGTAAGTTTGATCTGGAGGGTGAGTTTGCATTTTTTGAAGCCCTACTAGAATATATGGAAGTGGTGGTAAAGAAGAACACCATAGATGGCTTGTGATACTTATAATAAATGTCACTCAAAAATCAAAACCATGGGACAAGGCAAAGAGAAGAGCATCTACGAACCAGAGTTATATGCAAATCAGAAGATGGTCTACAACAAAGAAGAAGCTATTGAAATTCAAGCATGACCAGTCTTCTCGATACATGCCATGCATTCGGTTCATGCCAGGTAAGTTTAAATTTTGATGGTATGACCTGTTAAGGATGTTTAAAACATTTTCAATTCCACCGATAAAATTTTAATGTTTACCAAGTACCGGGTGGAACTGAATGGTTTAGATAGGATATGGGTCAAAGAGAAACCTCCTTATTAAGTTCAAGTGTGGGAAGGTTTCGCAGAGTTTGTATTTTTAATGGAGTCTCTAACGTAGATTTTTTTGTAGTTTTCTTTATTTTTGTGTTGCTAAGTTTTGTAGGTTTGTAGAAAGATTTAGTGACAAGATGGATCCCTAGGAAGAGTATAGTGAAAAAGACAAGTGTGGGGATGGAGTAGCTGAGCCATATACTTTATGTTTATTATTTGCTGCTAATTAATCATGTTATATATATATATATATATATATATATATATATTGGTTGGGTTGGAGAAATATTTGAATGCATAATATCTATCAATTTGATAAGATTTATTATTAGATATGATTTGTTATGTTTTCGCCGCTTCCGTGCGTGAGAGAAGGAGAGACTATTTGTTGAGCACGTTCGGAGTAGGAGGGAAAATATGGAATGAAGACTTTGGCATCAACATTCATGAGCATAGTACCATCTACGTCTTTTCCATTATGTATTTATGGAATGAAGACTTTATTTTTATTTTTATTTTAAGTGGTCCTTATCCTTGTATTGAGGACAATGTAAATTTTAAGTGTGTGGATAAGATATTTGAGTCGTAGTTTAATATTAAAAAATGTCCATTGAATATAGATTTTTGTACTAATAGGTATAAGATATAAATTCTTAGCATCAAAATTCAAATAAAATGCCCCTAGAAGCCATCCCAACCCACACCTCTACACCCTAGCTTGCATTATATTGTGTGTTGGAGCATTTTAAGGCCCCCAAGTAACCTACATGCATAACATCTAAGCCTAGTGTGATGCCTTCTTCCTACTTAATTACTTTAACCCTTCCCAAGGCCCACAATCTTTCTTCCCCTCTCTCCCTTCACTGTCCTCTCACCACCATTCCCCCCTCTCCCTTCTATTTTATCATAACTCAAGAATCTTAAACAAATAAGATGAATACTTGAAGTACGATCGAAATTTGGAGATTTTAGTAGCATATGGAAGTTTATTAGGTAACCATAACCAAGAAAACAAATCCACAAGGAATCATCTTCTTCATTTTTTCTAACTCTAAGGGTAAAAACCCACTGCCATAGCTCTTGATTTTTTAAGTCTTGAAGCTACATCTTATTCATACATCTTGAAAGAGTTCACACAAACATGCAAACACATAAACACTTATAAAAATAGAACAATGGTATGGTGTGTGTGAGCCATGAGGGGTGTGTGTATGTTTCGGTACACACATATACATAAATACATGCATGTATTTTGATTCCTCTCTTAAGTTTGATAATATTTGGTGTGATGATTATGTAGGAATGCTATTCATAAAATAAACTAAAATTGAAAACTATTATTAACAATAAACGATATTAAAATACAAGAACAAGAAATGAAAATTATAACATAGAAACCAAATTACAAACATATTAGAAAGAAATAACAAAACGAGAAACAAGGTGACTGAGTCACGTGTAAAACACGCTTCCCTTAAAACAGATTTTCGGGCCACTCAGGTGAACCCGTCTATTTCCCAGGGTACAAAAGCCTAAGCAGATTGTACTGTCGGGAATAGCCTAGCACCTGGACTATACCTGAAACAAGAGTGCGTAAAACAGAGAAGTCTAGAAATTCCTGTGGGGTTGTGTGTGGTGTATTGTTCATAAGGATTTTCCTTATCCTTATCAAAAAACACAAACATCTATTTATAAGGTTTCCAAAGCCATGTAAAGAGTCTAGACTAATTCAATACATAATTGAATTTCTCATTCAATGTTATAATTGCAAAGATAAAAATGGTTTGTCATGTGGAAATCTTAAGAGTCTCTTCCAGACTATTCCTACCAATGTGGCAAGCAAAATTCCTTCACCATTTAAGTTTTACCACACAAACTTAAAAACTTGATCTCTCATTCATCTAAACATTATTACAAAATAACAATTATATTAATGACAAGTATAATTATTATTTCATAATTTCCAACAATCCCCCACATGAATACAAATCGATCCGCATGCCCAAGTATCAAATATAGTTACAGCGATTGAGTGATGTGCTAAAAGTAGTTATAAAATAAATAACTAAAATTAAACTAATCTAGACACTAAGTAATACTCTAAACCCTTAAACTACTAACCGGCAAGTGAACCGGTCGACTCTAGTACAGCTAAGTAAGTCCGGATATCGAACCCACGATACTCTTTAAATTACGAAACTAGCAAATTAGACTCAACTACAAGACACGACTATTTATTAATAATATTTGAGGGGGATTTAAACTAATTAATTAAAACTCTAATAATAACTAATGATTACTTTAATTAAACTATTAATAAACTAATCAATATAATAATAAACCCTAAACCTAATTATTATAATAATAATAAAACATAATCATTACTTAAACTTAATTAATTAATAAAACTTAAACCTAATTAATTTTAACTAATAAACAATTTAGAAAACTTGGATTAATTCAGATGATTAAAATAACTACCCAGGCCGGAATCCCCAAAGTTACGGTTATTAATTTAAATGGAAAGATGCAAGTTATGGAACCGGGATCAAAAGATAGATCATTGACAGAATATCCGAACAGGACCCTTGAACTTTAAGAAGACGCCTATGGATTTCTAACAAATTTTAAGACTCACCAGTTTTATATTAAACTTCCTTACGGTTATTTAATTGCTTATGTCTAAGTATATTTTATGACGAAAACCTACCTTACAGCGCGGAATTCAAAAGATAGCAAAGCAAACCCAATTAACTTAATAGACTAAGCTGACAATCAAATCTAGACAGACTCCTTACGAAGAACTAAATCTAGCAATCCCGACAAGCAAAGATCTATTAATAGCCTATCACTTTACAGCTTTTTAGACTAGCAGCTCACTTTTATCTATTTACTTGATTTTATTGTTTCTATGATTTTAATGCATATTAATCACAAACTAGTCAAGAACACACAGTAAATGACCTAACAAAACCCTATCATATGAAACAATCAACAAGGGCAATGTGAAACAATAAATTCAAGTAAACAAAAACCAAGTAATCATACGCATTAATTGAATCAAACTCAACCGTTTACTTAAAACATAAAATCCATAACGAAACGAAAATCCAAATAAAAATCAAACCGAACTAAGGTTCATCACGACCTAGGCAGTCTATGGAATTTAGCCTAGCATCATAAAGTCTAAATCACACAAAACAAATAATAACGAAAACATGGTGAAAGTATAAGAAACGGGGAATCGAAGATGATAAAACCTGTAAACTCGAACGTGAACGTGTAGCTCTTCACCGGATGTTTTCTCGCCTTCAAAATCACCAACGAACTCGAAAATATCCTTCCAAGAACTCCAAATTCGGCTGGCTGCTTAAGTTTTTTCTCAGGTTTAAGTTAAATGCGTTTAAATGGCGAAAACTAGGCCCGACAAGAAGCAAAAACGAAATAACTCTAGCCCAGATGTGCCTAGGCGCCACGCCTAGGCCTTTTTGCCTTTCCCCTAGGCGCGGCGCGGCGTGCTCTTCTATGGGGGCCGGTCAGACCGGCCCGGTCTGACCGGTTTTCTGTCCGGTTCCTTCCTGATGCGTTCCGGATCTCCGTTTCAGCTCGTTTTAGCTCGTTTTTCGCCCTTTTTCATCATGATCAAACCCCGGAACCTACGAAACATAAAAACGTTAGTAGTATACAAATCTCGACTAAAAACGAACAAAAACTATTAAAATATTAATTAAAATATACACGGGAAACATAAATATTTAGCATTATATCATTGAGTATTGTAGGATAAGTAGGTGATCCCTTTGAACCCTCCTCTGTGAAATATACTTTGTCTCCTAGCGGTTATTATACACGGTGTCCTTGAACCAACCCCTTTTGACGTATACGTTATTACATTTCACACAACACTCTTCCTGGTCTGGCTAACCCCTCATTTCTGTGTCCGTTATGGTCATGGAACACTAGCCTGGTTCTGCAAGAGCTTTAGAATTTGCGCGCCCCACATATCCATTCAAAGCGACCCCACTTCTCTCTCACATAAGTGATTTTATTTTTCTACAAATCATTAAAAGCGTTATGCTTAACTTCCTTTGACATCACTGATTTATTATCAAATGAACTAGGAAGTATACAACTCCCTTTATATGTTGAGGAACTCCCCCACAGTGAGCTCAGCTTATACAATTAGGTTGTCCTATTGAACCTAGATCATGGGATCTCCAGTCTTAGGATAGGTTTTCCTTTGTAGAAACTTACTCTCGAAGACTTACATACGACCTCTCTGCTTAAGCCGTTTGTAAGTGGATCCGCAATGTTATCCCTTGACTTCACGTAGTCAATGGTTGTCACACCCCGACCAAAGGCGGTGGAACATGCCGGGTCGTAAAGTATTGATTGGACAGTTGCTCAAAAGACACTAATTAATGCGGTAATTATTATTTAAATTCATTAACATTAATCAAGTACACAATTACAATAATTAAATCAAATAAATCGTTCTTTTGTGTAATATGAATACATATCCTAAGATCAAACTATTGTCTTCAATCTTGAATAATATCAACTACTTATACCTGTAACATGTATAAAAATAGAGTTTGTCAACACGAATGTTGGTGAGAATACATCAGTTTTAGTTTTATATATATATAGATAAATCACAATTCATATGTAAATGATGAGTATTAAAATGAAAATGTAAACAACTAAATATACGTGGACCCATTATTATTGATACGAAATCAAAGTACTTGGGTAAATGTATAATCATACTAGATGAGGATGAGATACCAACCACCAAGCAAAAAATAAACAATTAAGCACATAGAGCATTATCATAGAGCATGCAATAATCACACATAAACATATATTGAATTATGTTTTGAATAGATGTGAAAATAAAAATGAGTAATTTAAATAGGGTATACATGCCACCCCCAAAATTTAAAAGATTAAAAAGAGATATGTAAACTCACCTTAGAGTGTGGAATTGATGAGAATGAGATGGGGATAAAAGAAAATTTAAGATAAAAGCGGCGAGCTCCTCGAGTTACGTCAACAAAAGTTCCTAGTTCATATTAGTATTTACAAAATAAGATTAGTGAATAATAACAAGACGTATGACGGATTTGGGAATTGATATGGTTTAAGTACATTCTTTGATAAAAACAAAAGTTGTTGTTAGTTTGGTTATCATAAATTTGTAAATAATATAGATCGGAGGGTATAACCAATAAAATAGATGACACGACATAACGGTTACAAATCGGTTTAAAAGGATTTTGGAGTCATTTAGGATTTAAACTATTACTAATAATGTTATTATTTTTTTTATTATTATTATTATCATTATTATTATTATTATTAAATCTTACGTTGGGTCACAATAAGAATAACATTATATAATCGGATTTTATACATATGAGAAAAATAACATACGAGAATATAGTTTAGTTCGTTAAGCGATAATAGTAAAAGAGTTTATTATTGTAATAGGTTAATATATAAAAGGAGGTTTATTAAAAGTTGTGAGTTGTAATTAAATAAAAAAATGGCAATAACCGAGATCCAGTATATTAAAACAAGTTGAACTAATGATGCATATGTATAATATTAACCAAAACTTGTAAAAAAATGATTTTTAAAGAAATAAAATCCAAAAACCGGGCCTCGGGGAATCGAACCCGCGCCCCAGGCCGGTTTGAGTTTCTAACTTGTGTAGGGGAACAAGAATGTTAATACATAACCAGGTATCAAGATCAACCCCAATACACTAACAAACCCTAGAACCCGATTCGTTTGAAGACGCGATGATGAACACAAATTGATATGGGTTAATGATCTGCACCCAAAAACGACTTAAATACATAAATTAATTACCTGTTATGGGTACAGTTTGAGGGAGAAAAAAGGAGGGTTAGATACGGCTCAAGCTAAGATCACGAACGTGGTACAAATGACTCCGAAACTTGCAATTGATAAAGGGTTTGGTTTCGGCTTGCTAAGAGGGAGGTCAGTGTGATTTCAACTGCATTCACGTCGTGTATTTATAGGGTTTAGGGACGAGTTTATGTCGCGGTTTGTTAGGGACGCAATTAGCGGTTATTAGCTGTCAATTAATCATTTTTTCCATAAAAGGAGTCTCAGTAGGAGTCGATTTTAGGTAAGAACGAATTGGTGGTGTCAATTAGGCGTCTAATACCGTTAATTACTGATCAAGATTTGAGGGGGGGGGGGGGGTTCGGCTGGTTCGTGAAGAAGAAGGGAGAGGAGGGAAGGTTTGAAAGTTAATTTCATTTTGGTCCTTGGTCAATAGGTGGGGGTGCAGAAATGTTTAAAGCTAAGTTAAGGGACTTGTGTATATTAGTAATAGTTATTTATAATTAAATATACAATTAAATAAATACATATATAAATAAAGATTAAATCTTAAACAAAATGCGAGATTTTATTGAAAATTTTCCAAATACGAACCCGGGTATGGATCGGATTGGGTCACGATTACAATATGAAAAGAACGAAAAACAACGAAATGTTACAATGGTGATAACTCCCGTTGAGAGAAGTTGTCGTATAGTATTTTGTCTACAACGTATGTGTCTAGATTTGCCATTATACATTGCACTTTGAGCTCTTCCAATCGCCGACTGGCAGTCACAATGTATGCAAATAGCCGTAACTGGTTTTGGCCATCGTGGAATATATTCCAAAAATTGGCGTAACCATTCCGCCTCTTCACCAGCTTTGTCTAACGCAATGAACTCATATTCCATCGTAGATCTAGCTATAGGCGTTCTCTTGGAGGATTTCCAAGATATAGCAGCTCCTCCAAGGGTAAACACATAACCACTTATGGATTTGGAATCTTTCATGCCAGATATCTAGTTACATCATTGTATCCTTCTACAACATATGGGTCTTGGCCATAATGTAGTCCATAACTCCTTGTGTATCTCAAATATGTTAATAATCTTGTCATACTCTTCTAATGTTTAGAGCCAGGATTACTAGTATATCTACTTAGCCTGCTAACAGCATATGCTAAGTTTGGCCGGGTACAAGACATAAGATACATAAGACTGCCAATTATCCTTGAATACTCCAACTGAGCAACACCCTCACCTCTATTCTTTGACAAATGTTGGCTAGTATCAATCAGAGTTTGAGCTAAACTTGTGTCTCCCGTGTTGAACCTTTCAAGGATTTTATCTACATAATGATATTGACTTCACACAAGACCATTTTGTTCTAGTGATCTTAACTCCAAGAATCACATCGGCTAAACCCATGTCTTTCATGTCAAATCTTGTCTTCAACATATCTTTAGTAGATTTGATCATCTTATCATCACCCCCTATGAAAAGAATATCATCTACATACATGCATAAAATCACATAACCTCTATTTGTGTCTTTCACATAGACACACTTGTCGCACTCATTTATCTTGAAGCCATTTTCTAGCATGGCTTGATCAAACTTTTGGTGCCATTGTTTTGAAGCTTGCTTCAAACCATATAGGGACTTGACGAGTTTGAAAACTTTACCCTCCCGGCCAGGAGCTGAAAAACCACCCACAGGTTGTTCCATATATATTTCTTCGTCTAACTCCCCATTTAGAAATGCAGTTTTTATATCCATTTGATGTATTTCCAGATGTCTCAAAGCAGCAATCGCAAGCACCAACCTTATAGAGGTTATTCGAGTCACAAGTGAGTATGTATCAAAATAGTCTAGACCTTCCTTGTGGTCCTTCTGAAGAGGTGACGGCCTATCGATAGGTTTGGGGCTCACCCTCAACCAAGTAAGTAAGAAAATCTGGTCCCAAGGATTTCTTAGTTCTTTCCCTTTTGTTTCTTCTTGGCTCAACCTCCTCAGCCTCAAATTGTTCTTGAGTTTCATCTTGAATAATCTCATCAATATGTATTGATGTACTAGCACGTGTTGATGAACTAGCATCTGTAGATGAGCTAGCATGTGCATTTTGCAAACATGGAAGCACATCTTCAAAGAATGATGCATTCCTTGATTCCATTATAGTATTTTTGTGTATTTCGGGATTCTTTGATTCATGAACAAGAAACCGATATGCGCTACTGTGATGGGCATATCCTATAAATACACAATCTACGGTTTTGAGTCCCATCTTTTGAGCATTTTGGGTGGTACGACCACTTTTGCTAGGCACCCCCACACTTTCAAGTATTTATAAGATGGTTTTCTACCCATTCATAATTCATATGGAGTTATATCCTTATTCTTGAAAGGTATTTTGTTCAAAAATTAATTAGCTGACAAACCGGCTTCCCCCACATGTCCGGGCTTAACCCAGAACTCAGCAATAAGGTATTCATCATTTCTTTTAAGGTACGATTCTTACGTTCTGCAATGCCATTAGATTGTGGGATGTATGGTGGGGTAAGCTCATGAATAATTCCACTTTGTGCGCATAGATCTGCAAAAGTTGCAACATATTCACCACCTCTATCACTTCTTACACTTTTTATTTTCCTGTTTAGTTGGTTTCGTACTTCATTTTTATACAAGACAAACTTGTTTATGGCTTCATCTTTAATTTTAAGCAAGTATACATCAATAAAAGTGATGAAGTATTTATTTCCTCCTCTTGTGGGAACTAATTTTAGATCACATACATCTGTGTGTATCATGTCAAGGGGCTCGGTTATTCATTCAGCCGATTTAAATGATGATCTTGTTTCTTTGGCTTTAACACATGTTTTACATTTAGTTTTTGAGTTAAAGTGATAGAAAGTATGTAATTTATTTTAGTCAAACGACGCATTGAATTATAGTTAACATGACCTAAATGACCATGCCACACATTAAAAGACTCAATTAAGTAAGTAGAAGTAATAACCTTTTCATTCATATTTTTCTTGGTCACAACCATTACATTTAACTTAAATATGCCATTCAGGGCATAGACCAAACCAACAAACACACCATTTTTAGTTAACACAAACATACCACTTTCAAAAACGAGACAAAAGCCAAACTTATTCAGCAAACATCCAGACACAAGACTCTTGTGCATATCGGGAACATAAAGCACGTTGCTTAGAGTGAGCTCCGTCCCCGAAGTCCACTTCAAAATCACCTCACCTTCACCCTTGATATCTGTTGTAGCCGAGTTCCCATGTAGAGTTTTTCATCTCCTACAACCTCCTTAAACTTGCTAAAGAGGGTCTTGTCCGGGCACACATGACAAGTAGCACCAGTGTCGATCCACCACCCCTTAGGGTGGTTGGACACCAAGTTTACCTATCCATCATAGCAATAAGTTCACTGATTATGGCTACAAGTTTATTTTCTTCATCAATCATGTTTGCCCTCTCTTTTTTGGGTTTGTTGCATCGGTAAACACGATGACCAAATTCTCCACAATTATAACACTTTCCCTTAAAACTGAAAACTTTTTCTTCACACCACCCTTTCTAGGCCCAAGATTAAACTTACCCTTTCCCTTGCCATAAGGTGTGTGGTTCTTGTCGCCTTTGTACCCCCTTGACGATTAACCATGTTCAACCATGTCGGCAGAAACTTCCACTTGAGTTCCCTTTAGTGCCACCCTATTGTCCTCCTCATTACGAAGACGGGAAACTAAGTCCTCAACGGTCATCTCTTTTTTGTTTATGTTTAAGATAATTCTTAAATTCTACCCAACTTGGAGGCAATTTCTCAATCACGGAAGCCACTTGGAATGTCTCACTAAACGTCATTCCTTCATAAATCATATCGCCAATTAAAATTTGCAAGTCTTGAACTTGACTCATCAAAGTTTTAGAATCAATCATCTTAACGCATATTTCTTTGTACCCGCATCTTCAGTTTTGTGCTAACGTTCCAAAGTATCCCATAATTCTTTGGCACTTGGTATTTTGCAATACACATTATACACTTCATCAACAAGGCCATTTAACACATAGTTGCGGCAAAGATACTTGGAGTGCTTCCAAGCATCAAGAGCATTCACGGCTTGAATATCCGCACCCTCCTCTAGTTGAGGGGGAGACTCGGTCAGAAACCTTACAAGGTTCAAAGTGGTTAGGTAAAACATCATCGTTGGCTATCAACTTTTGAAGTTCACGCTAGAAAATTCTCCTGGTTTTTCAGCATTGTTAGCAACAGTTTAGGCCGCGTGGGTACCAATTAATGGTCCCATGGTGGAAGAAGTTGACAAAATAGCAGTGGATCCCATGGAAACTGTAGTGGAGGATGCAACAGTACTCGCCATTTCTGCAACAAGTTACAAAACGATTAGGTTTACTACTGAAAATTTTTTATTATTATTAATTTTTATTTTATTTTTTTTACTCAAAACCATAAACAAACTTTGCAAAAGATTGCACCGAACCAGATGCAATTTAATATATATAGGCTTGCAATAATAATATAAGTTAGATGAATTTGAAGCTGCTTTAGAAACTCAAAGGACAATATCACGAGACATTAAAAAAAGATAATGTAGGAACCGAATTCGTGAATTGAGTAAATAAACAGAAAATTAACAAACAGTTTTATTACTCATACAATACAATACAAGAATCTGAAATACAATACAGAATCAAAGAAATAAACCAAATACAATACGGGAAAAAAATATAAACGGTTTGGCTGAGGATCGTGTTGAACATGGGGCCTTTAAAACAATATTTCGAGTATCCCAAGAGAACTCATTGTTTCCCAGGGTACAACAGCCAGAGCAGTAGTACTGCCGGAGTTAACCGTAAACCTGAAAAAGGTTCGAATAAAAGAAACCAGAAATATAGAAGAAGAAGAAGTTGGAAAAACCTTGCAACAATGCTTGTGTTGTGTGTAAGGTTTGGTGTGTGTTGCAACTTAGTTTACCTCTCTATTTATAGAGGAAAAACAAGGCACAAGTTTTTCATCTCACCAATATGGGATACACCACTATAGTATTTTCTTTAAAATACACACAATCACACATTGATATCTCATTCATCAATGTCTATTAGTGTGCATTTATTGTGTCATAACAACCTACTAATGCACACATAACAAATTTTCCAACAGATAATAACAACTAAATAAAATCTAACATTTGATGTCAGCAAAGGTTTTTCAAAAAATATAGGAGGCAACTTTTCAATTATGGCTGCAACTTGGAACATTTCACTAAGTGTCATACCCTCGGCATGAATTCCATGAAGTATAACTTGTAGTTCTTGGACTTGGGTGATCACAGTCTTGGAGTCAACCATTTTAAAGTCCAAAAAACGGGCCACAACAAATTTCTTTGTTCCCGCATATTCGGTTTTATACTTCTTGTCTAAAGACTCCCATAGTTCTTTGGCAGTCTTTATCCCACAATAGACGTTATACAATGGATCCGCCAAACCATTGAGCACGTAATTGTGACATAGAAATTCAGAATGTTTCCAAGCGTCCAAAGCACTTACACTTTGGGCATCATCTTGGGCAGTGGGTATGGGGGATGTTTTCTCCAAGAACTGTGCTAAGTTCAAGGTTGTCAAGCAGAAAAACATTTTCTGCTGCCACCTCTTAAAGTGGACACCCGTGAACTTTTCGGGTTTTTCAGCATGGTTAGCCATTGTGGTCGCTCCCACATTGGCTGGGGTGGTCAAATGGACAGCAGGGGTAGCATTAGAAGTGTTTGGGGTTGGTCCTGTCATTCTTGCACACAGCAAACAGACCAAGTTAGTAACTTAGAAAAAAAAATTCAGAAAATTCTGAAATTTGCCAGATAATTTATCCCGTGCGAGATAGCTTTATCTCGTGCGAGATAACAAAACCAGCCCAAAAAAGGAGCCTTTTCTGATTTCAGAATGCTAAACCAAGAATGAATCTGTCTAAGTCCAACTTTGAAGATCCAATTCTTGATTCTGAGACCAAAACAGAAAAGAAAAACTGTTTTTAAAACATATACTGTTTTGAAACAAAACTGGTTTGGATCAAAATAGAATAGTTTCTGAAAATTTAAACAAAGTTTTCACGATAAGCTATCTCGTGCTAGATAGCCAAAAACAGCCCAAAAAGGAGCCTTTTCTGATTTCAGAATATTAAACCAAGAACGAATCTGTCTAAGTCCAACTTTGAAGATCCAATTCTTGATTCTGAGACCAAAACAGAAAAGAAAAAACTGTTTTTAAAACATATACTATTTTGAAACAAAACTGGTTTGGATCAAAACAGAATAGTTTCTGAAAATTTAAACAAAGTTTTCACGAAACGACTTTAAAAATATTGTTTTAAGATTGTAGGAACCGAATTCGTGAATTGAGTAAATAAACAGAAAATTAACAAACAGTTTTATTACTCATACAATACAATACAAGGATCTTAAATACAATACAGAATCAAATAAATAAACCAAATACAATACGGAAAAAAAATATAAACGGTTTGGCTGAGGATCGTGTTGAACACGGGGCCCTTAAAACAATATTTCGGGTCTCCCAAGAGAACTCGTTGTTTCCCAGGGTACAACAGCCGGAGCAGTAGTACTGCCGGAGTTAACCGTAAATCTGAAAAAGGTTCGAATAAAAGAAACCAGAAATGTAGAAGAAGAAGATGTTGGAAAACCTTGCAACAATGCTTGTGTTGTGTGTAAGGTTTGGTGTGTGTTGCAACTTAGTTTACCTCTCTATTTATAGAGGAAAAACAAGGCACAAGTTTTTCATCCCACCAATTTGGGATACAGCACTATAGTATTTTCTTTCAAATACACACAATCACACATCGATAACTCATTCATCAATGTCTATTAGTGTGCATTTGTTGTGTCATAACAACCTACTAATGCACACGTAACAAATTTTCCAACAGATAATAACAACTAAATAAAATCTAACATTTGATGTCAGCAAAGGTTTTTCAAATAAGCTAAAACGGAAAACCAAATACCAAACTTCAAAAGTTTAAAGTTTGCAAAAATGGGCAGAATGCAAAATTCAATTTTTTTTTCTTTTAAACAATGAACGGTTGGTTTAAAGAAAATCTGTTTGAAGCTTGTAGGAATACTGTTCATAAAATTAATTAAAACTGGAAACTTTTTTTTAATAGTAATCCATATTGTAATACAAGAACAAGAAATGAAAATTACAATATAGAAACCAAATTAAAAACATATTAGAAAGAAATAACAAAACGAGAAACAAGGTGACTGAGGCACGTGTAAAACACGCTTCGCTTAAAACAGATTTTCGGGCCACCTAGGTGAACTCGTCTGTTTCCAGGATACAACAACCTAAGCATATTGTACTGTAGAGATTAGCCTAGAACCTAAACTATACCTGAAACAAGAGTGTGTAAAAAAGAGAAGAAATTCATTTGGGGTTGTGTGTGGTGTATTATTCATAAGGATTTTCCTTATCCTTATCAAAAAATACGCACCTCTATTTATAAGGTTTCCAAAGCCATGCAAAGAGCCTAGACTAATTCAGTACATAATTGTATTTCTAATTCATTGTTATTGAATTGCAAAGATATAAATGAGTTTGTCCTGTGGAAATATTAAAAGTATCTTCTAGACTATTCCTACCAATGTGGCAAGAATAATTTCCTTCATCATTTAAGTTTTACCACATAAACTTAAAGACTTAATCTCTTATTCATCTAAACATAATTATATAATAATTATTATATTAATAACAAATATAATATTATTTCATAATTTCTAACCTATTCTTAAGGTTCGAAAAATGAAATGACTTGAGAGAGAGAGAGAGAGAGTATGTTTGTGACATAATAAATATTACCTACATGCTTTACCTATGATGTTAGATGCTTACATATGCTGGTCATAGGATTTGATATGGTGATTTTGAAAGTTTGATGATAATCATACGGAATTAAAAGTTAGTTTTGAAAAACCAACTTAAAAAATATGATAAGTATATTCATGTTACTTGAAGCTTGATAAAATACTTGCATGTTACATGAACTAGTTTGTTTGTTTGATTGATTAAAGCCTTTAAAAGATTAATCTTGTTATAATTATTAAAGTTAGGGTATGCACATGTTACATGCTCATGAAATCTTATTATAAGTGAGATATAAATGTCATGTGATAAATGTTAAATAATTACCTAAGTCGTATTATATTGCATCTGACAAAACAAACCCATGATAAACAATAAATGAATACTTTAGTTGGTTAAAAACACTACTTTTAGATATATAATCAAATTTTCTAAGTTTCACATGTTTAAAGTAGTTAATTTTTATGAGTTATATGAAACTCCATGCTTGATTTGACTTAGTTTGAGAGTCGTATGCTTAAACAGTCAAAAGTTCGGTTTTTTAACGCAAAACCGACATTGTTTTAGAAACTATTTTCAGATAGCAACCAAAACCAAAATATTGATACACATAATATAAGATAATTTATATAGTGTATATAATTAAACCAAGTCCGTAAAACTTGATGTTAGGTGTTTCACGTTGCGAAAGACGACGAACAGTCGATAAAAATGACCGTTTTTATGAAAATATTGGCGAAATCAAAAACGAAAATATTGTTATAAACTAAATCATAAAAATTATGTCTTTTAAAAATATAAAGTGTTCTCAAACTTAAAACAATAAGTGTTTCATACAAAAACGTATCCGGTTCGTTGCTAAACGCGAAACTGATAAAACCAAAAAATCACTTACAAAGCATAAAAGGAGCCAATTCTTAAAAAAAAAAGCATAAAACCTACAAATTTTTAAATAACTAATAATTCCAGCAACTAAAGGTGTTCTAGTACAAATTTTAATATATAATAAAAACAAGTGGTAAAACTTGATGTTGGGTGGTTCGCGTTGTGAAAGACGGCGCGCAAACGATAAAATTGTTCGTTTTTATAAAAACGTTAACGAAATCAAAAATGAAAATATTTTTATAAACTAAATAATATAATTTTTGTATTTTAACTAAATAAAGTGCTTTCATACTTAGAACGATAAGTTTATATACAAAAACGTAGTCGGTTCGCCGTTAAACGTGAAACCGACAAAACCGAAAAACCCACTTAAAAAAGCATAAAACCTACAACTTTTTAAATAACTAATAATTCCATAAACTAAAGGTTTTATAAAGTGTTAAAGTAATTAATATATACTTTCATGTACATTACTTACTAAATGCTAAGTGTTTTGTGTACTTGTTTGGTAGTTTATGGATTAGTTATAAGAAGACTTGTGTGATTTATGGATTAGAATACCTTGTGTGATTGTGTGAGAATACCTACTGTGAAAGAGTTGTTTAACAGTTGAACTAATTGCTCTAATTCTAGTATCCAAACAACCAGAGGTGATAGAAACATTAGCCTCCTCATCGAATAACGGGTTATTTAGTTCAGATTGTTCGATTTTAAAATTTTAGAACCCTAACCGAAATCTGATCTGATCCCGAATTAGGGACATTCTTATCCGATCTGAATTGAATTCAAATGGATTCATATCAGAATGGATAATCCAAAATAATCCGAATTATCTGTATTAACAAATAAACAAACTTAAATTTTATTAAATAAACATACAAAGCTGGAAAATAAAAATAAAATACTACAAGAACAAGAAAGTTAAGTAGTGTTAGAGAGTATAACGACGAAGTGTTACGATATTATTGTAAATGTTAATGGACTTGGCTATTTACACTAATAACTTGTTATATATCGGATATCCGAATAACCTGAACTATTCCGAATTTTTTGAAATCCTAATCCGAATCCAAATTAGTTATTCAGATATTTGGATCGATCAAATCCTTATATTCGAATAAGAATACGGATTGGATTATTCGGGTTTTGGTTTCGGTTTGGATTTTGGGTTTTTTCGGGTTTTGGATTTCTTGAACACCCCTATCCTCTAGCTCTTGGTTAGCAACACCTATATCAACATCAACCGTTTTGGTTGGAGTTTTCTTTTCAGTTGATGAGGTGAAGAAATGACCGCTTTCAATGATGTTACACTGTTTAGTGACTACTTGAGCTATGGCTTCATTTGTATTAATGCGGTGTTTTGGTGGTGGTGAAAGTGATGTAGCCCTAGAAGACGGGTTTGGTGATGAAATGCTAATCAGCTATTCCACTCTTTGATGTGGATCCTTTGTGGTTACAACAGTTTTCTTTTGTGATGAAAGCTGAGGAGTTTGGCTAAGTAAAGGTGAGACATGTTGTGAGGAAGGAAAAACAATCTTTTAAGTTTTGGCTTTTGTGTTACCACCGGCTCTTCAGGTACCTCATCTTCCGGAGTTACCTTTGTAGGCTTTTTGGGGGAGTTTGTCTTTAGCCTTTTTCTTGAAATCTTTATTTTTGGGGACAGGTGTGGGTTTCAAAGTACTGGGTTGTGTATTTTGATCACCTGAAGCAATAGGATTAGTTTGAAACTGCTGGGAAAACAGTAGTTGCATAAGTAGTTTGAGTTTAAACAACCGGTTGTTCTTCTTCTTCATCTACAAGTGATGGTTTTGACTTTGTTTCAACTTTCATACTAGTAAAGACTTCAGACTTTGAGCCTGTGACTTTTTGTACCATAAGTGTTACCAAAAATGTTTGCAGGTAAATTTTTTTACTAAGAAACCTTTAAAAATCTTGGAAACATTATAAAAGGTTTTCTATTTTTAGATGTAAAAGCTTTGATGTTCGAAAACCCCATCTTTGAACGAAGAATTTAAAAATTTGTATTTCTCTCAAGTTAGAATAGAATATGCATGTTAAACATTTTGGGGGCAATTCATTCCGACTTGTAGTTTTATAAGACATACACATAAGAAATGTATGAAACAGAATTTCATTGGAGGAGTGATATACAATTATTTAAATATGTTTTCTCCTGATAATTTTATACGGTATTTGATGATTTATGATTCATTTTCTCTTAGAATTGACATATCACTAACTAAATAAAGTTTTGTAGGTCTCGTGTGCGATAAACAGTCGAAAAGGAGTTAAAACGAAGAACTAGGCCAAATCTAGGTTGAACCGGAAAGAACTAGTAAAAGAACCGGTCGAACCGGCAAAAGAACCGGACTAGATGGACCTGGCCGCGTCACGTGACCACGAGAAGGAACCTCGTTGCGTAGCGCAACGAGGATATATTATGTCGCCGCGTAACGTGGCCAAACTCTTTTGTCTCGTCGCGTAGCGCGACTAGCCCCTTTTTTAGAAGATTCTGGACGGGTTTTTGAGTCTTAATCACTATATAAATATCATTAACCTTAACCCTAAAGAAGAAGACAAACCAAAAGCTGTTAAGGTCGAAAATTGAAGTCAGTATTGCGTATGTTGGAGCTTTTGAATGCTAGAATTCATCCGGTGAAGTGCTAATTCAAGATTGATCGAAGATATTACGGGTTTTATCATCTTTAATCTTTCGGTTTCTAATTTTTATACGATATTCACCATGATTTCTATTCGTGTTTTGTTTTATTTTAAGATGCTAGGCTAAATTTTGTAGACTGCCTAGGCTATTGATGAACTATCGTTGATGTTTTGATTTTAGTTGGATTATTTGATTTCGTTATGGTTTTATGATTCAGTAAACTATTTTGTTTATTTGATTGATGCGTATGTGTACTTAGTTTTTGTTGTTCTAGTTTTATTATTTCACATAATCCTTGGTGATTATTTCATATGATAGGATTTTGTTAGGTCATCTACTATGTGTTTTTGACTAGTTTATGATTGAATTCGAATAAGATCATAGGAATAATATTACTAGTCAAACGAATAAAAGTGTGCTGCTAACCTAGAAAGTTGTAAGGTGATACGTTATTATTAGATCTTTGTTGATTAAGATTACTAGATTTAGTTTTTCGTAAGGACTCCGTCTATGTTTGACTAATTAATATTATCTAGCGAGTTAATTAGGTTTATCAAATTACCTTTGATTTCCGCGCTGTAAGGTAGGATTTCACTATAAAGGTACTCTTTCATAAATTAATTAGATAACCGTAAGGGAGTATATTTATAAACTGGCGTGTCTTAAAACTTATTAGAAACCCATATGTGTCTTCTTGAAAAGGGTCAGGGTCATGTTCGGGTTTTCTTTTAAGTGTCTATTTTATGGTCCTAGTTCTATAACTATTATTTTCCAGCCATTTGATAAATGAAACTTTGGGGATTCCAGCCTAGGTGGTTTTTCATCATCATTTGAGCCAGTCAAACTAATTCTCTTGTGTTTCATTATTTGTCTTTTCTTAATTAGTTATTTTATTAGTTTAATACTAATCAATTTAAAACCCCTGTTTAATAAATATAAAATAAATAGCCATGTCGGTCAGTTGAGTCTAATTTGTCAATTTACGTAATTTCGTGGGTTCGATATTCGGAGTGTAAAGCCCTGTTACTGCCCTGTTACTGGTGCCCTACTTTGGACGTTGGATTTACTCATTAACATACTTCTAAATATCAGAGTTAATTAAAACTTTACGCGGAATATAGAAACTTCAACCAATATATTACATAACCATCAATTCTTGCCTTAACGAGCACTCAAGTAATTTAAACATAAAACATTGTCTTTAAATAACATAACATTTCCTTGAAATGTAAGTGTCTTCAATTCCATGCCATGTGTTACCCCTCAAGCTAGCTGCCTCATTCTACTCACCTGCGTGCATACTAAAAGTCAGCTACGCTGAGTGAGTTCAAGTTAATCATACAACATGCAATCAATTCACATACTTGCACACATGCCCAAAGGTGTGTACATCATTCATACGTTACTTTACATGCATAACTATCCATACTACTTAAAGAGCCTTCCGCCCTATAACCTCACATATATTATAAGGGTCTGGTCTCCTTCATCAAGATATTATTAGGGTCGGGTCCCTATCCTCACAGATATTATTAGGGTATGGTCCATATCCTCACGGATGTTATTAGGGTCTGGTCCTATCCTCACAGATATTATTAGGGTCTGGTCCTTCTCATCACAGATATTATTAGGGTATGGTCCCTTTGTTTCGTACAACTATAACATACATGTCTTTACATACCTCCATTAATAATACGTCCAATATCCGAAGATCGTTCGCGTACTATCTCATAACATACCTAACATACATAGCATACACACTTCATTCATACATCATATACCTCAATCATATCAATCATATCTTTAATTACCATATGACGGTACATGCAATATCCGAAGATCGTTCACGCATCGTCAAGCAATCATCATACATAAATCATACCAAGCAGACACTTACCACTTAAGGTAAGTATGTTAACTATCACATCGAGTATGCATACAACCCCGAAAACATAACAAGTAAGTAGGGCTAGAAACTCACCTGAATGCGGTTACGTTCACCATTAATGGTTATCCCTTTCTTTAGTTGTGCATTTCTAATTGTATACCAATTACGCGTATTAATTTCTATCACTATTCATATCACATTCTAGTTCAGTTATAACCATCAATGAACGGGGGTCCGGAGGCAGCGCCCCTGGCAGCGGGGTTCTAGGGGCGGCGGCCGTTAGCAGGGTCCAAGGGCAGAGCCCCTGGCTAGGGTTAAGCTGCCAGGTCAGCTTGAAACAATTTTATTTTCATTAACTGTCTTAACACATCTTCTATTAGGATTTCATGATAATATTTTATTGTTAACCTCTCAATCCTTTAAGGTATCTTCCATAAATTAATAAAGTTCAAGGGATATTTTGTAATTAATTCATTCTTCTTTAAGTCCAGGGACAGTTCGGTCATTCCATTAAACTTCTAGTTCGTTACTTGGCTCTTTAACGAATCGGTTTATCATAACGAACTGGTATTTGTAACGAATTGAACCCTCTAATGAACGGGTCCTTTAAACGAATTGGACCTTATAACGAACTGGTCCTTTGACGAATCAGTCCATATAACGAATCAGTCCGCGTAACGAATTGTACTTACTAATTTGTTATCTCAGTTAACGAATGGTTATAGCGAATCTGGGGTAATTCGTTATCTTTTCCATAGCGAACTGGGATGCGAACTAAGGGCTAATTCGTTAGGCTTCCTTTAACGAACCACTTGGCGAATGCCCCTAGTTCGTTAACTCCCCTTTAACGAATTAGGGTTAGGTCAGGGAATGTCAGAAACATTCTCTGACATAATCTCCTCGTACGCCGTTTTCCGGCGCCGCCGTTGCCGGAAAACCGCGAGTTCGCCGGAAAAACGAGATCTCACTCGTTTTCCACCGTTTTTTCACCGTTTTTCGTCCGGTTCGATCCAGATCTGAGCTAGGGTGACCCCTAAGATCATCTTAGATTCGGTTTATACCCGATTCCACCTGAATCTCGTGACTTTAACGGTATAACGGTGTCAGCTCGTCGTTTTGCGATTAGATCTAACGGGTTTGAGTTCATACAACATCATACTATCATTACCTCGGGTTGATGCTCGGTTTCTTAGAGATTTCGGCTAGAGAGAAACGAGAGAGAGAGAGAGAGAGAGAGAGAGAGAGAGAGCTTAAGTGTGTGTTTTGGTGGTGTATGGAATATGTGTGAAATGAATGATTAAATGGGTAATTAAGGCTTATATAATTACGGATCATGGGCTTAAGCCCATGGTCTTTCCCTCTTTCCTTTATAACCCAAGTCCATAACCCATATCCATTTAACCCAACACTAGCCCGACTCATAATAACTCATATTTTTATTTATTAACCGAAACTATAAAAACGGGATGTTACGCAGAGTTACTTAGCTTTACTAGAGTCGACTGAGTTTAAAGAGTCTAGAGTATTACTTAGTGTCTAATTAGCGCAATTTAGTTAATAATTATTTGATTACTTTTAGCACATCAAGTTTCGTTAGCGTAGTTGCCGGGGATTCTTGGCGAGTTCTTTATTAGCTTCGATTAGATTTATTTGCTACATACGTGCTATTTGATTTATTTATTTTGTTTGAGTCCTAGGAGTCTAAATTATGAGACACAAACTTGTTTCGACACTACTGCGGGTGGTAATCTATGGATTGAAAGAAAGTTTCAGAGTTCAATGAAATGTTTGAAAGTTTTGCTCAATCAGAATACGCCAAGAGGTCACATCACAGGAATTCCATTCCCGTCACTAGTACACCCTCCTTTGCTCGAGGAGTGCACCAGGTTAATCTAGACACTAGTGTGGTTGCTGCTTTGGAATCTTTGACTAGAGAGGTAAATGAAACAAGACCAAAGTTGATAAGTGTGAGTTATGCACGGGGACATGGTACTTTGGAGTGCTCGTTGATGAATCAAGAGGTGGATTTTGTTGCTGGTCAGAACAGGTTTTCCAACACTTATAACAACAATAATCAGAACTGAAACACCTACAAGAACCCGAATAAGAATAATTCCAATTGGCCTCCGTCTAGTCCACTGCCTGGTTTTCAAAATGCTTATAATCAAGGACAAGGCCAGTATTTTAATAATAATAACAATAATAATAATAATAATAATAATAATAATAATAATAATAATAATAATAATGGTATTAATGTTCAAAATAATGGACATGACTCGAGTGATGGAAGAGATCAAGCTACACAAACGAAGTTCGCCGAGCACGACCTACTTTTTAAGAATCAACAGTCTGCCATTCTATATATTCAGAGGTCCATTGGTGATATTTCTCGTCGTTTAGAAGAAAGGCCTCTGGGTCATTTTTCAGGTATTCCTTGAACTAATCCGGCTGCTCAATTGAAAGCCATATCCAATCGTAGTGGTAGGGTTTTTGGTCCAGAGAGAGTTAGTAGAGAGGTTGAGAAAGATGGGGAAGATGAGTTGGTGGATGAAGCGATAGAGATGGAGCATCTGGGAAAAATACAGGGTAACACAAATTATAGAGCCACAAGTAGAGAGAAGCATCGAGAAGAAGCCGGTTGAAGTCCGACCATCACTGCTTATTGATCATGCTCGTGTCCCGTTTCCTGCTGGTCCTAAAATTAAAAGGATACAAGGGAGTACGTGCAGTTTCTTGATATGTTCAGCAAGTTGAAGATTAACCTCCCATTCATTAAAGCCCTCCAGCATATGCCTAAATATGCCAAGTTTTTGAAAGATCTTCTTAAAAGAAAGGATAAGTTGGAGAAGCTTTCGACTCTCCATTGAATGGATAGTGTTCTGTGGTAGTTCTTAATAAGTTACCGGAAAACTTACCCAATCCCGGTGTTTTTACCGTTCCATGCCTTTTTGGAAGGGACACGACGTGTCAACCATTGGAAGATCTAGGAGCTAGCATAAATCTCATGTCGTATTCTATATGTGAAAAGCTAGGCCTTGGAGAGCTCACCCCTACTTGTATGACGTTGTCTTTAGGCGATCGTTCCGTTAAGTATCCAAGGGGTGTCGTGGAGAACTTGCTCATTAAATTCGATAATTTGGTTATCCCTGCAGACTTTGTTGTTTTAGATATGGAGGCCGATGAGAGAGTTCCTATAATTTTGGGTCGTCCATTCTTTCATACTGCTAGAGCAATCATTGACGTTTTTGAAGGAAAGATCCCTCTTAGAGCTAGCGATGATAGTGTTACTTATATTGCTAAATCCATGAAACATCCGAGCGGTCAAGACGATCTCATTGATCCATGTCATGCAGTTTAATCGATAAAACCATTTATCTCGGGCATGGATCCACGTATTGATAATTTTTGTTCGGTTAGAGTAAGTGTGAAGGACGAGCGCGAGGTTTCGCATTCTTGGGTGATGGTGAAGTGTAATAGAGAAAGTGGTGGTGGTAAGCGAAAGTTTGAGAAGGTTCGTGGAGTTTGGAAGAAGAAAATCAGAATTGATGAATGGTCGGATTGTGATCTGGTATCTTTGAGGGCACTGGAACTCTACCGAGGTGGAGGAACTTTATGTTTTATTTTGTATATTTGTGGGTTGGTAAAGTACTTTGAATGCATACCATTTATCATCTTGATAAGATATATTATTAGATATGATTTGTTGAATTTTTGCCGCTTATGTTCGTGTGTGAGAGAATGAGGTACCATTTTCTAAGCACATTCGTATTTGGAGGGCATTCATGGAAAGAAGACTTTGGCATCATACTCCATGCGCATATTACCAGCTAAGTCTTTTCCGTTATCTAGCTTATTAATTTATTTTACTTTTATTTTTGTTTTTAACTTTTAGGTTTTTAGTTTTTTGTAGTCCGATTTTATTTTATTTTTATTTTAAGTCATCCTTATCCTTGCATTGAGGACAATGCAAAATTTAAGTTTGGGGATAGGATATTTGAGTTGTAGTTTAAATTTAACTTTAAAAAAATAATAAAAAAAAGTTTTGAAAAATTTCCCCTGAATATTAAAATGGAAACTGATGATAATTATCTAAAATTGGTTTTCCAAACTACTAATAATATGAGATAATATAAAAGAAAACGCACTTAACTTGGGATGTGTCGGTAGGCTCAGCCTTGAGAATGAAAGGGCAATTTGATAAATGGGTAAAATATAAATTGATCTTTGTTGGGTAAAAGCGTTTTGTCCGTGGAATATAAGTAATGAAAGGTCGGGCCTTACTCAAGCCTCAATATTTGGTACGAATGTGAAAATATTATAAATTTTAAATTTTAATACGTTATCATATGATGCTTGGGTAGGTTTAACGTTAGAGTATGCCAAGTAGCCGGTGATATAAATCTTAAACTGTTTAGCTTTATTGTTTTACGTTTCATTGGCGTATGATTTTATAACCTTAAATCTTGTATTGATGGAATGCCTCGGGTCCAGAGACTATGAGTCTGTGTGTGGTTTATCATTTGGGTATTCACAATTCCCAAGTGGATTTGTGAATATTAAAAAGCTAAAAAAGAGCAAACCCGCAATTATCTGCCAAACATAAGTCATTAAACTTGATCATTACGCACTTAAAGTACAAATACACTACTGACTTGATCATCCACACAGTTAGCCATATGAGGTCCTCTTGCTCGCATCTCATTACCATTAAGAAACGGACCACAAGGGACACACCACATGTAAACCCTACAAATGAATTCATGCATACTCACATATGGGGAAAGGGGGGGGGGGTATTGATTAATACAAGGGTATGCCATGTTGTGGAGAACACTAGCTAATTAATTAAATGTACCATAATTATATCTAATGGCTGCTTTGGTAGAATTGTATGCTTAAGCTCATGTGGATAAACAATACCCTTGATTGTCTTAAGTATTAATGAAAAAAAAGAGCAATAAAAGTTTTAAATTTGCTTATTTTGAGGTTTAATTAAAGTTGGGGTGGTCTGGTCTAGTCTGGTAAAAGCTGAAAATAAACGGGTCTTAACTGTGTAAACCACTGAGTTATATAAACAGAGGAATTGTTGGATCTTATTTGCTCATGTAAAGATCAATGCATGAGTTTAAGTGGACAACAATATCGGTGATCGTGGTTTTTGCGTTTATCTGAGCTTTAATATAACTTATATGTTTTTAAGACTGTATTTTCCGATTCTGATTCTATTGCATAAGTCTTTTTCTGGGACGAAAAAAGAGTAAGTGTGAGGATATTTGATATACAATTATTTATATATGTTTTCCTATGATAAATTTATACGGTATTTGATGTTTATGATTCTTTTTCTCTTAGAATTGATATACCACTAACTAAATGAAGTTTTGTAGGTCTTGGGTGGGATAAACAGTCGAAAACGAGCTTAAATGAGTTAAAACGAAGAACCGGGACGAATATGGGTTGAACCGGTAGAAGAACCGATCGAACCGGCAAAAGAACTGGACTAGATGGACCTGGCCGCATCACGCGACCACGAGAAGGAACCTCGCCGCGTAGCGCGACGAGGGTATATTGTGTCGCCGCGTAACGCGGTCAAACACCTTTGTGTCGTCGTGTAGCGCGACGAGCCCCTTTTTCTAGAAGATTATGACGTGTGGACTGGATTTTGAGCCTTAATCACTATTTAAACATCATTAACCTTAACCCTAAAGAAGAAGACGAACCAGAAGCTGTTAAGGTCGAAAATTGAAGTCAGTATTGCGTATTTTGGAGCTTTTGAATGCTAGAATTCATCCGGTGAAGTGCTAATTCAAGAGAGATCGAAGATATTACGGGTTTTATCATATTAATCTTTTGTTTCTAATTTTTATCCGATGTTCACCATGATTTCTATTCGTGTTTTGTTTGATTTTCAGATTCTAGGCTAAACTTTATAGATTGCCTAGGCTATTGATGAACCATCATTGATGTTTTGATTTTAGTTGGATTATTTCTTTATATTATGGTTTTATGATTCAGTAAACTATTTAGTTTATTTAATTGATGCCTATGTGTACTTGGTTTTGGTTGTTCTAGTCTTATTATTCGTTATAATCCTTGGTGATTGTTCATAGATAAAATTTTGGTAGGTCATCTACTGTATGTTTTTGACTAGTTTATGACTGAAGTCGAATAAGATCATAGGAATATAATTATTAGTCAAATGAATAAAAGTGTGCTGCTAACCTAGAAAGCTGTAAGGTGATAGGTTATTGTTAGATCTTTGTTGATTAAGATCACTAGATTTAGTTCTTCGTAAGAAGTCCATCTAGGTTTGACTTATTAATATTGTCTAGCGAGTGAACTAAGTTTATCGAATTACCTTTGATTTCCGCGCTGTAAGATAGGATTTCACTATAAAGGTTCTCTTTCATAAATTAATTAGATAACCGTAAGGGAGTTTATTAATAAACTAGTGTGTCTTAAAACTTATTAGAAACCTTATAGGTGTCTTCTTGAGAAGGGTTAGGGGTCCTATTCGGTTTTCTTTTAAGTGTCTATTTTACGATCCTAGTTCCATAACTATTATTTTCCAATTATTTGATAACTGAAACTTTGGGAATTCCAGCCTAGGTGGTTTTTTAACATCATTTGAGTCAGTCAAACTAATTCTCTTGTTTTATTATTTGTGTTTCCTTAATTAGTTATTTTATTAGTTTAATACTAATCAATTTAAAACTACCCTTTAATAAATATAAAATAAATAGCCATGTGGGTCAGTTGAGTCTAATTAGTTAATATACGTAATTTGAAGAGTCTCGTGGGTTCGATATACGGACTTACTTAGCTTTTGCTGGTCAGTACTTTAGTCGAGTTTAAAGAGTCGAGACTATTACTTAGTGTCTGGTTTAGCGTAATTTAGTTAATAATTATTTGACTACTTTTAGCACATTAAGGAGGAAAGCTTGATTTGTTAATAGTGGCCTTTTGAGTTGAAGTCATATATCCCCTTTCATTGCAATCTATTCTAAGAAGTTGAGGGGAAATTTCTCAACAACCTCCTTGGTTAAAGTAATTCCAAATTTTATGCAATGAACTATGGAGTTACAAATTCCTGATTACTTGCAACTACATAATTGATTGAAATTGGAGTTGTACCATCATATTGGATTTTGGCATTTCTCGAAAAATTGTTTATTTGTTGAAGATGAATCTCTAAATTGATTGCAAGAATATTATAATGATCATACGCAAGAATGATATTGATCATTTAATGATATTATGGATGATCTTTTTCGAATGCCAGGTATGGTAACATGTTGTGGGGTTTTTTTATTTGAAGAAGGCAAAGGTTTTGTGCGGGGTTTTGTGCCACTTTTGGTGATTTGAGAATGAGAGTGTAAAGAACTTGCTTGTTGATTGCAGTGGTTTCCTTATCTTGAGGAAAGATAAGCAAGTGGTGAAAAGATGGAAATGGTGAGATTATGGGTATTTTATTGGGAATGACGTTTAAATTTACAACTGTAAACAATGTTCTGTTGAAACAAATACTAGTAAAACTAAACAGTTGTTAAAGAATAAAACAATTGTTGTGGAATGTTGATAGTAGTTTTAAGAAAACTGATAAAGTCTTTTTGAAAATACTTATGGATATCAATAGTTGATAAAAAAATTGTTTTAATAAGTTGTTATCATTATTTTTCACAACAACAATTTTGAAAAAACAGTCCTTTTGAAAAAAAATGATAAGTTCTTTAAGTTGATAAGTACCTTTAAGAAAACAATAACTTTCCATTATATTAAAAGATACAACTATTTTTAAGTGAAAACAATTATTTCCACTGTTTCAAAGTTGATGTGAAAACAATCTTTTTAGCATGAGCAACCACATTTTATTACTAAAACTGAATTGTAAAATATACAACAATTTTGCTTTTAAAAATTGGTTAATCAATTTTTAACATTCCTGGAATAAGTTTTTGGAATATTGTTGTGTCGAAATCCTTTGTGAACACATCAACTGATTCTTAGATGAAACATGTTCAATTAAAATTAAAGTTTTTCTATAGCAATCCCTGATGAAATGGTGTCTAATTTTAATATGCTTTGTCTTGGAATGCTATATTGGATTTTTGATAAAGTTCAAACCCATTTTTACTGTCCAATTTTAATGGTGTTTTCAAACCTGTTATCCCATAATCTAGTAGCCGGCAGCAACTAGGTACTCAACATCAGAAGTTGAGTTTTTTAACATTCGCTATTTTTCAAACACCCAACCTGTTTTAAATGTTTTATTTTCATGAAATATTATTTTTTATTATGATATTTATCATTGATTTGTATTTGTTAAGTTACAACCTCGATTTTAACAATATATTATTATTATTATTATTATAATTATGCTGAATCATAAATAATTCATTTCAAGTTATTAACATTATTTTCATATGTGCAAATACTTGATTTTTCTTCATTTCATTATTTACACGTGTAATCGTTAATATGACACGTTGAATCATGTTTCTCTAGATTAATATTTGAATACGTAACGTAAATAATTATGATCATCTTAAATTAATCTTCCAATGAATTTATAATTTATATTTTCTTGTGTTTGTTCATCTCAAGATCACAAGGTAAGCATGTAGTTTTATTCATATTTTCTTGTCTTTGTTCTTTATTTCTTCTTATTTTCTTATTGTTATAATGGTTCTAAGACCATCACCTAATTTTGTATATGATCCCACCTAACTATGGTGTATAGGGTGAATGAGACAAAGAACATAAGTTTGTAAGATGATCCTTAATGGTCACACCTTAATAACTTCTTACATTCTTGAAGCTTTTGTTTGTTTGTTTATTTTGATTAAGAACCATTAGGATTTTGATGATACATATGACCAAATATAATGTATTTATCATACCACAAGTGGTTCATAAATTTCTTTAACCAAATCCATTCCAAAGCATCAAGAACATTATTGCAGATTTGACAGCAGAATTGTTCGACAAAGGTTGAACAATAACTTGATCTTAACAAACTGGAACGATGCAAGGCTAACGTCTATCATTAATTTATTGAGTTACGATTCTAATGACTATTATATTATATTAAAATTAGTGCGCAAATTTGTACCCTATATGAAAATCGACTATGTTAGCCCATCTCGGGTCGGCATCTTGGCAAACTTTCTGAATCAAAGTTGTGCCTTACACATTAATTTAGTTTACTGGAGATTTTTATAATTTTTGAGAAGTTATTGGTATTTTTAAACATTTATGCAATCGGTGGCAGAAATCTTTCCAAAACTGATTTTGTTTTTCTTGTTTCTTTTTCAACTTCTAGTTGTGTTGTTTTAATACATATATGTTTCTTTAACCTGTATTTATCCAACACATTCTAAATAAGACTTCAATACTTGGATTTAGGGATTACTAGTTAGGACTCACCCAAGCTTAACCAAAGACCTGACATTTTCATTCACCAATCAAGGTGAGTAATCACACTTCCCTTTTTACTAATTTACATTTTGGGGGCTTTATGCGTACAAAACTTTATCCTTTACGTATTATGTAAGAATAATCAAACAAAGTTCCACTATTTGCGTAGTTGTGGTATTACTCAGTTAGTTGCTAATTGATAAATGACTATGTGTTTACAGTTTTTAAGGTTGGTTAGTATCCCATCCTCATCCTCATCCTCATCCTCATCCTCATAGTATGATTATACGCCGTCCGAGTAAACATGTCTGAATTGGCATGTTGAAAAGACACTTTTATTTATGTTATGTTAGTTGATGTAATGCACATTATCACAAGGAATTGTCATTTTTATAAGCATATCGTATGTAGCTATTTGGGATGAAGTGAATTTTTGAAGACTTAGTTTTGACCTTATGTTTAAAAAAACACAAAGAACAATTTGTTAGTTTGAGTTTGTTGTAATGTTTTAAATTATTTTGTTTTGAGTAACTCTTGTGTACGATGATTTTATGAATAAGTTAGAAATTGCTACTTATTATTACTTTCAGCGTCTTTGAGCTATGATACAAATTATGTCGTGGCCCGGCATGTTCCGCCGTAGGTTGGGTGTGACAAGTTTGAAATAGTTGTTTGTTTCTTACTCTGCCATGAAAACAGTGGGTCTCCAAAAAGAACTGAATGACACCTGCGTAATCACCATCTGCAAAACCAACAAGCTGGGGTTTTTTTTACTAGATGGTACCGGATTCGTAAAGAAGGAACTCCTTTAAGATATATGAAAATCCTTTTGACAGCAGTTAGATGATATTCCTTTGGTGAAGCTTGATATATTTCACACACACAAGTTGCATGCATTATATCAGGCCTAGAGGCAGTTAAATACAATCAAGATCCAATCATGCATCCATACAAGGTCTGATCAACAAATTAGCCAGTTCCATCAAGTGATAATGGACCGGTTATACTCATGGGTTTTGAACTTGCTTTCAAATCAGTCATTTTAAACTTTTCAAGAAGATTTTTAACATACTTTGTTTGATGTAGATAAATGCCAGTTTTAGTTTGTTGACTTGCAAGCCGAAAAAGTATTTCCTCTTATATTTTACTCATTTCAATTTCATATTTCATGCATTTTGTAAAGTCATCACGATAATTTGGATTTGTGGATCCAAATATGATGTCATCTACATAAATCTGAACAAGAAGCAAATCTTTTCCCTCTCTCTTTAGAAACAAAGATGTATCAATTTTTCGTCTTTGAAAATGATTTCAAATTAAGTATGAGGAAAGTCTATCATAACATGCTCTTGGTTCAGTCCATAGAGTGCTTTCTTCTATATGTATACATAGTCTGGATTGTGTTGGTGCATATTATGTGTGCCAACAACTTAATGGATAGGTCGTGTTTGTTTATCATGTAATCGGTTATGTTATGTTACTGTTTTATAGTTAGGTGAACTTGAGTGGGCCAACGAACTTGTTAAGCGAATTTAACAAGTTCACCGGACCAAAGCCCAGACCCAAGCCCGGTGAAGATATCATGTATATATATGACATATTGTTTAGGTTTTAGAGCAGACATCACAAATATACTAGTCACCAAGTTTGCCACTCTAGATTCAGCCGTATGTTTTCCATAGACGAACAAACTGTGTTCGTGATTGGAGTTTAGATTGACTGTAATATTGGTTATAATCAATAAAAGAAGAATATTAAAGTGATTGTTCGTGTTCTTGTTTTACTCATTGTTATTACTCATCGATAATTAAGGTGATTCCGCACCATCGATAGATCGATTCAGTCTCGTCAAGATCCATTACATGGACCTACAATTGGTATCAAAGCTTTTGCTCAAAATTGTGTGGTTCGGGATTGATTAACGGGTGATTTATGAGTCGTGGGCACAAGTTTTGCGTACAACATTGTTGAAATTTCTTCAATGGGTGATGTTTAAAACTACCAGATTGTTTCAGCCGTCAAAGTATTGAAATCATTATTTTTGGAAGGTGGTAGAAGGATAGGCAAACTTAAGCCAGGGTTATCATCTTGAGCGAACTTGGCGAGCCTTGAATTAATTTCATACGGACTTATTTGGAGTGAACATGTCCAGGAGAATTAATTTTGAGCGAAGTTAAGCATCCAAGCGAAGTTAATTTCCAAACGAACTTGTCAATGGAGAATTATTTCAAGGAATTGGTTGTTTCAAATAAAAAAGATAATAATACTAAATACAAGCGAACTTGGTGTTCTGTCCACGGAGTTAATATTGAATACAAACTTTTAGTCATTATATCACATCGGAGGAATGTTTCAACGAAATCATTGATAATTTTCCCAAGCAAGCTTAGCCACAAATTTTGTTATACATTGCTTGGGTGAGCTTATAAATTTAAAGATCTTATCACAGCTTTTGTTTCAAACGAACCTGGGGGATCCTGTTTTTTCATCTCCAGAGAACATATAAGTTTTATCAACTAAAACTTGTCCTACAAGTATTTAATGTAACATCTTTAAAATTTTGATCCAAGTTTAACAATCTAATAAAGATAAAGGACCAAAAATATTTTTAAGATAAATAACAAAAAATAAGATAATAAAATAAAATCATTCCATGTTAAGAAAATAAGGAAAATAAAAATATTTCATAAAGAAGATAATTCCACAGAAAGGAAATGGTGAAGGAAAAATCCATCCCGCATGGAAGGATGAAAGAAAGTGGAAGCATTCTATTTGGGTATAAATAAGGAAGTTAAAATTCATCCTACATGTAAAGTGGAAAAATTTGGAAGTTCTATATAAAGAGAGAAATTTCCATAATAATATTCTTTTATGCCAAGCATGCACCTAGTGGTCCTAGCGGAGGATGCAGAGCACCCAACGCCGGCAACGGGCGAGGACAAGGCCGACGGCAACGGGCGCAATGTGGCGCTTTGATGGCGCACTTCGCACGCTCGCATCGCCTCGAGCCGTTTGAGAGCTGCCTTATTGTTTTTGGAAAAATGAAAACAAGACCAAGACGTAACAAGTTATCCAAAGACAAAGGACCAAAAGTGAAAATCTGAATTCAGGAACCCATCACGATACGCGAGGAGCTCAAGACAAGGCGATGGTCCGTTATGACTCAGCGACATGTGTCGCATCCGGGTGACACGTGGCAGACGTGTAAGGCCCCGAACCCGGCAGCCCTACTTAAACGTCGGATTTACTCATAAATACAGTTCTTACGATCAGAGTTACTTAAAACTTTTCCCGGAATATAAAACATCAATCATTCGTTACAAAACGTGAAATCTTTTCTTTGATACCATAACACATATCATTATATTTTAAACATCTTTTCTTCTATCATCAGATGCCAGCCGTTCAATCCATGCCATGTGCCATCCTCATGCTAACTCTATAATCAGCTCACTTGCGTGCATACTAAAAGTCAGCTACGCTGAGTGAGTTCTAGTTAATCAAACAACTTATCATACAACCATTACATGCATCATATACGTATCCGAAGACACGTAGTCCACTATCTAACCTGCTCACCTTACCACTTAACCTCTTATTTACCCCTACCACTTTGCCACTTTAATAACGTATAACGCTATGCCACTTTGCCACTTTAATACCGAAGTCACGTATAGGCTTACCCTACCACGTACTATCGTCATGTCACTATCACACTTACTAGACTCTTGCCACTTCTAACACGCTCTACCTATACTTTTATACAACACGCTTCATATCATTACACCATTTACATAATAAGCAAGTCACACCATAACATTTACACACTTATAACCACTTAGAGATCATTTCCCTTGCCGACACGTGCAATATCCGAAGATCGTTCACGTACCGGCAAGCTTTCTTTCATAACGTTCATACATCATTCTTACATTACATTACATACAATATTCATATATTTATTTATAACCCGACAGTACGTGCAATATCCGAAGATCGTTCACGTACCGACAAGCAATCATATAATAGCTACCTCGTATATCATCTATAGCATACACTTACCACTTAAGGTAAGTGTATTTACACTTCACATCGAGTATGCACACAGCCCCGAAAATATATCAAGGAAAAATGGGGCTAGAAACTCACATGAATGCGGTTACGGTCACCGTTAATCGTAATCCCTTTCTTGAGCTGTGCACGGCTAACTGTATAATATTTACATGTATCAATTTACTATTACTACTCATATACTACTCATATCGTACTTCTATCTTTATATAACCCACAACAAACGGGGGGTCCGGGAGCAGCGCCCCTGGCAGCGGGGTTCTAGGGGCGGCAGCCCCTAGCAGGGTCCAAGGGGCAGAGCCCCTTGCTGGGGTTAAGCTGCCAGGTCAGCTTGGAAAAAGTTTTACTTTCGTTAACTGTCTTAACGTATTTTCCATTAGGATTTTAAATTATTGTTTTAACTCTCCTGTATTTGCAAGCGGTCATAAATGTAAGCGAACATACGTGTAAGCGAACTTAACTTAAGCGAACTTATACATAAGCGAACTTATATATTGAGCGAACATAACTTAAGCGAACTTATACATAAGAGAACTTATATATGGCGAAGTCAGTATAGCGAACTTAGCATGGCGAACCTATCTGCGGACAAACCCAGGTGCAGGCGAAGTTATCTTGGCGAACTTGGCTGCAGGCGAACTTAGCCGCAGGCGAAGTTGCCCAGCAGCGGCTACTGTTCGCACTTATCCCCCATAATCACCTCTGTACTCACATGAAATCCTTTGATATGATATTAACCAACCCCGTGAACATTCCCATGATCGATATCGGGTAAAACTCGGCCCGGAAAAGTATAAAGTTTGGACCTTTAAGTTAAAAACGTTCAACACTAGATCTAAAGTTTGTTTTAAACGAGACATATGCAGCTGTAAGCTCGTTAAGTTCATTTCTAACATCAACTTTGTTACTTTAATACTCGTTTATACCCGATCTATTCTAGGTTCAAGGTTCAAGACTAAACGGTTATAAAAACATAACCTTTAACGATAAAGAACTTACCTTTACCCGTTTTAAGGTCACGGTTTAGCTTGGTTGTGAACTATGATCTTGTATCTTGATTGTATATCAAAGATTTAGGCTAGAATCGATCTTGGATCTTCTTCTTCTTCTTCTCACGGCCGTATAGTGTAGGTGTGTGTGTGTGTGTTTTTGAGTGTGTAGAGAATAATATGGATGGAAATGGAAAGGATTAGGGTTTAAGGGGGTATTTATACTCCCTTAAGCCCATGGACCTAAGGCCCATCTTTCCTTTTTGGTCCATAACTAATCTCATCTAATTATCCTACTTACTCTTCATATTTTATTATTATTATCGCTCCGCTAACTCATTTATTTCACCCGACGCAAATAATATATTAACTATTATTCTAAAATTTCGGGATGTTACAAGACGCTAGGGCTGAGTCATCATGCCACGTGTTAATCACCTGCCATCGCGATACGCAGCGACTTAAGGGAATGGTCCATCGCGTATCACGATGGACCCAGTTTTGGCTATAAAAGAGAGGGCACGACACTCACCCTCACACATCAAAACCTCTCTCTCTAAAATACCTTCTCTGTCTACATCGTTTTGTGTGCCAATCTCGTAGTACGTGTCAAGCTCCGAAGTTCTTACGGTATAAGCTTCAATATGCGATATATAGTAGGAGTGCTGGTCGATAAGTTTTAAATATCTAACTCCGAACACCCGTGTGAGGTAGGGGTTCTGTCTAAGTTATTATTTTATTATTTACAAATGGCTTAAACCCTAGTCGGGGGTATAACCGAACATTGATTAAAATTAAGCATAATATATTTTTTCTTAAGCAAAGGTTATAGTCAAAATATTGTTCTTGATTAAGAAACGTAAGCATGTACATACAAGGGTTATAGTCAAATTAGTGTTTCTTTACGATTAAGAAATATAATATTTATACAAAAGGTTATAGTTAAAATTAATGTTTCTTCTTGAAGAAGAAACTCAGTATAGATGTTTCTTCCTGAATAAGAAACATAGCAAATAATTGGTAAATAAAGAAAAGGACTAAAGGTCCAAATGTTTTATATAAACAAATGATTTTATCAAGGTTAAAGTTATAGAGAACAACTAAAGGTCTGAAACTAGATCATTGATCTAGATATTTATACAAAGGTTATTCTCGTACTATAGGTCCAAGGTAATAAACCAAGAAGCAGAAATCAGAAAACAGGAATCAGTATACGCCCTCAACTTTTACAAACTCTTTTAGAGTCAGAATGTTTGCATAGGATTTACGAATCCTTAAAACCTTGTGCTATAATAATAAGAAGCAGACACTCTGATTAAATTTATACATGTGTCTGGATCCATTCATACATGGTGACTCGGAGTTCCCCGAGGCCATGCATATCATCAACATGCCTCTGGAAGTCCACGGGACTATTCAGAGAAATGATATTGTGTATATGTATTAATTGTACATGTACTTAGGGTAATTTTATCCCAATTGAGTTGTGTGCCAAATGAGTAGTCACAAAGGTATTATTGTTTGTTTCACAAAGGTATTGAAAAGATTTTTACAAAGAGTTAACATATTTACCAGCATGCGTTGCTAACGTATTTTATAATTGTTTTTTTAGGTTGGCAAGATTAGGTGTTTGGAGATGAAGAATAGCCATTGGACGGTCTAATGGCTTAAATGGAGTTTTTATTATTAAAATAATGTAAATTATGGTTTTTATGTTTCAAACACTTATGTACCCACCATCACGTGTTTAATTTCCGACTTTTGAAATATATTAATATTTTAATTAAAACTTCCGCTTTACAACCTTAAAATCTGATATATTTACAAAACAGGTACCAACTATCGGTCACACGCCTAGGCTCTAAATTGAGGTGTGACATGTACACAAACAAACTTGTGGGGACCATTTCATGCATGCGAACTTTGCTACAAGAGTTTTTGTTTAAAACAAACTTAAGTAACACAAAGTGAAGGCGAAGTTTCGAGCAAAGTTGTCGAGCAAAGTTAATATCAAGTGAAGTTGTCAACAAATAAACTCAAGGTTATCACATATTAGTTCAAGCAAAGTTACCCTCAAGAAAACTTATACAATGGGCCTATAGAAAAGTTACATTTGGATTTTGTTTCAGGTACACCGAAATTTATTTGAATCTTTTTCGCTACATATTAAGTAGAGTTCAATGGCAAGCATAAAATTAGGCGACAAAACTGAAACCCTAAATAAGCCACCAAAGCTAGTTAAAGGTGGAGATTTTTCGGTTTGGAGAGAAAAAAAATTCAAGCTTTTGTTCATAATCAAGATCCTAGAATGTGGTGTTGTATGATTGACGGGTATGTTCCACCTACAAAGGAGGTGAATGGTAGACTACGTGTGAAATCATATGCCAATACGGAAGAGTTTGAATAATGTACGTTTAATGAAGAGGAGATAGCAATGCGAGTCTTTATGATGGCTTTACCTTATATGGTGATCCATAATCTTAAAAACTATTGTACTTGATGAAAATGTGAGAACAAGTCGAAAAACATTTTGATGTGAATTCTTCGTCAAAATCTCCTAGACTTAGTACAAATGATAGTGCTTTTGGGAGAAATATAATTACCAAGCTTTTAATATCTCAATGTGAGAAAAATGTTGAGGAAGCTGTGCTAAGTGATTATAAAAAAGTTACTGAAGAGGAAGATGCTGGAGTGGTAAAGGATGCATGTGATGGAGCTTACATGGCAGATGCGCAATCTAATGTAAGTTATGAAGTTTCTTGTTCTGGTTACGAAAACATGGTTGATGAAAAGAAACTATTGACCGAACAAAACACTAAATTAATTAGTAAAATCTAATAACTCAAAGAAAATAATCATTATATTAAAGAAAAGGAGATTACTTATCGTAAAACTATTAAAATGTATGAGAAAGATATTAGGTCTTTAAAAGCCACAATTTGTGAGAAAGTGCACGTAATCGAAGTAGCTTATGAGGTCGTGGAAGAGAAAACTAAAGCTTTGTCTAAAAAGGATAAGGAAATAGCTGATTACCAGGTTAGAATTGTGAAGTTAAGTAGAAATATTGAACAATTTAGGAACTCCTCACTTATTTTAAATCACATGATCAGCTCACAACAATCAACCAAAGATAAAGAGGTCAGGGATTTAATGAAGTCCCCCACCTTTTAATGATAACTATACGAATAAACCTAATGAGGAGTTACCTGAAAATGAATCTCCATTTTGTGAAAGGTCAACAGTTAATCAGTCAACTAAAACTAATGACGCTGAAATAGAGGAGCGAACTTTTGTCCATGTTCGCTATCCCTTCTCCAGCAAAATTATCAGGTGAGGCGAAATTGCCCAACTTCGTCGAAACTAGTTTGGCGACGATGAGCATCCTCGCCACAACTGCTGGTGAAGACCCAAATTCCTAAAAAATCAAGTCGTTTACTCCCGTAAATTCGTAAGAGGAGGTGAGATGTAGGATGATGTTTTTAAACTAAAGAAACAATCAACATTAAATTTGTTGAAAGTAAAAAATGGTTCAATTCAAAAAATGGTTCAATTCAAAGAATCAACAAATTAATGAAACAACTTCATCATCATCCTCAAATCAAGAAGGGTGTGTGAGTTCTCGGACTAGTAGCTCAAACAATTTAAAAGATTATTGCGTTTTCATTTTCACAACAAGGGTCATATGGTTAGTGTGTGTTCGCTGAAGAATGATGGTAAAGAAATTTAGACAGAACCTAAAATGTTTATTTCTAAAAAGAAAACGGATCAGCGATAACGACATGGAGCTGTTGGGGAAAATGGGGGGGGGGGGGGGTTAAAGAAGTAAATTCAAATTTTCGAAGAAATCAATCTACCTACTTTTACTCTCGAGTCCTCAAATTATAAACATAATAACAGACCTTGAAGTGCTTCACCAATTTACAATAAATTTAAGGGCCAGTCTAATTTGTTTCGATCAATGAGTTATGAGCACCAAGACGATTACAGAGTTATGGGAATCGTCATTTTTCAAATCATAATTATAATCAAAGTTTCGGGAATAGGGGTTTTAACAACTCGAATTCTCACAGTTCATGTTTTCAAAATGATTATAACCACACAAACAGATCTACATGTAATGTATCCAATACACAAGATAAAGTGTGATGGTTATTTTAAAGGGTTTTCTTTTGTTGATGAGTTTGAAAAATCTGAGACCGTAATGGCTTGGATCCCTCATTCTAACTAATTTGTTTAATGAGTGCAGAAGTAGTATATATGAACTGTAAACAGAAAATAGGTCGTTGATAATGGCTACTTCTTACACAGGTTTGAGGGAGTATGTTGGTATAAATACTAGATGTTAGCTTTTTGTTTTATGAGTGTTTTAAATTGTTCATGTGTGTTGTGTTTAACGGGAAGTCAGTTGATAAAAAGCTAATTGGGCTTTTGGTTGTTTAAATCCAATGATTCTATGTATGAAATACTTGGTCCAAATTAAATGTTAAATGGCAGGAGAAATTCGAATAACCGTTTTTCACTAAAAATTAAAAAAGTAATAAAATGTTTCGTTTATCTTTTATATTCTTAAAAGTTATAAAAAATGTTTTGTTTATCTTTTATATCCTTAAAAAAATCAAAAAAATTACAAAAGAAGTTTTTTTTAAAGTATGTGGGAAATGATATGAACCTTCGTATTTACAGTAAGGTCAACACACGTATGGTACCGTAGAAGAAACGTATAGACTCTTAAATCTATGTGCTGGTAGGCTCAGCCCTTGAGAATGAAAGGTTGGCCTGACCGTTGACTTGTTTGAACTTAATGGACTTGATCAATGTGGGATACATCTTAGGGTCTTGTAGATTTAACTAAGTCTTGCGTAAGGACCAGGATGAAAGGCTGCGTCATACTCAAGCCTCGTGTCATATGATCACACCATAAAGAAACTACTTTTTGTATGCGTACTATATATATATATATCCTATGTATATGTGTATATATTCCCACAAAGCTTCGTACTTTGTTGCGCGGTGGCGCAGACCTGAATGTTGATGCTAGAGGAAGATATTTTTGCGCAGAACTCTCTTGCACGATGACGCAGACCTGATCCTAGTAGTAGTCTATAATATGTCCGACATTGTGGATTTTAAAGTGTCAAAGTATCAAAAAGGCACAAGCCTAAAAAGTTTAACGCAAAATGCTCAATGGTATAAAAGCCAAAAGGTCAAAAAGCAAAGAGCACTAGCAACAATTAAGTAAATGTCTAGTTAAACCACCATTAAAGAAACTACCATAGGTCAATCTTGATATCCAAGAAATGGTGTGCGCTTGAAAGAGAGGAATTGCTACTGTGAGGGGACTCAAGGACCAAACTAGAGATTGTAGGTTGTATAAGTGTCAAAACTAAATTTTATTATGTGGTAAAAGGTTTAAGTCTATTTGGGGTGACTTGGTCCGGTAAATCGTTAATGAAACTTGACGAAGGGGTCTCTAGGCGTTTGAGTGTGGGTCCCACTAGCTCATACGAACCTATATTGTGCCTGGTCTTATCCCTCTAAGTAAGTATTACAGACGTTGGTTTAACTCGATAAAAATACCGACAATGGACCAGATCTTGCAAAGTATGTGTGTACTAAGAAGTGTTCCTTGGCCAGGCTCAGAACGATTTGATCCCAACAAAACATACTTATGTATATATTTAGCTTTGTTTATATTTAGTTCTTCATTTTTATATTATTTTTATTTAAACTTACGGTTATTCATGAGTTTCTCAAAAGATTTCTTAATTGACAAGGGATAAGAGATTATGATTTCTAAAAATTGAGATTGTTACACTTTTTGAAAAAGTTAAACTTTTGAATTTTTTATGGATATTATTACTTGTTTGCATATGAGAAGCTGGTAGTTTGTGTTGAAGAAACTTGCATCTTAAAAGGGAGAAGACAGAGAAATTTGGAAATAAGGAGAAGTCAAAGTTATGGAAAAGTCAGAAGAGAATTGAAGATTTTAAAGATTTTTGAAGATTAGTGAGCAAATAAATTAAAGAAACGTCTAGACTGATAATGATCCCAAATTAAATTAAAGTTGGTGAGCTGACAAATTCTTCAACAATATTACTTGGTATGTAAGATACACTTTAGGATGAGTCAGTCCTTCAACAACATTTGGATGCTATCTACACTTCAGGGGGAGTAAAGTTAGCTAATCATTGAAGATGATTATGCCAGAGATTAAAGATTATTGAAGACTAGCACAAAACGGAAATAGATAAAGTTTTAAATATAATGATCCAAGAATCTTAATCCTTTCAAGGCAGAGGATAATGATTGTGATACAGAACTTGAAGATTCACAAGATATTCTAGAAAGAAGATATATCGAGCGAAGTCGGAGAGAAGATTGAAGGATGAAGATTGAAGATTGAAGATAAACAAAATCTACGAAGCTGTTGTCAAGGGAAGGGTCTGTTGGTGCATATTTTTTGTGCCAAAATCTTAGTAGATAGGTTGTGTTTGTTTATCATGTAATCGGTTATGTTATTTTAATGTTTTATAGCTAGGAAAATTTGAGTGGGACAACGAACTTGTTAAGCAAAACCAAAGCCCAGGCCAAGCCCATCGAAGATGTCATGTATATATGACATACTGTATAGGTTTTAGGTCGTACATCACAAATATACTAGCCAACAAGTGTGCCACTCTAGATTTAGCCGTGTGTTTTCCATAGACGAACAAACTTGTTTGTGATTGGCGTTTAGATTGATTGTAATATTTGTTATAATCAATAAAATAAGAATATTAAAGTGGTTGTTCGCGTTTTTGCTCTACGTGTTGTTATTAGTCGTTGTCGATAATCAAGGGGATTCTACACCCTTGATAGATTGATTCAGTCTCGTCAAGATCCATTCTAGGGACCTACAAGGTATACCTCTTCATGAATATTAAATGCATCTTTAAACCCTGGTGGTCGAGAAATGTATACCTCTTCATGAATATCATCATACGGAAATGCTCCATTAACATCCATTTGGTGTACATCGATGTTGTGAGTTGTTGCATAGGCAAGAAACAACCTAATAGCTTCCAATCTTGCTACTGGTTCAAAGGTGTCTATGTAGTCAATACCTTCCTCTTGAAGAAATACTTGAACTACAAATCTTGATTTGTTCTTGATCACAATCCGTCTTTCATCCGTCTTGTTTCTAAATACCCATTTTGTGCCAATAGGTGTAACACCATCTGGTAAAGGGCAGAGTTCTAAAACATTCATTTTGGTGAATTTCATGCTTTCCTCTTGTATAGTTTCTACCCAACTACTATCTCTAAGAGCAATTTGAACTTGGTTGGTTCAAGGTATGATAGAAAGCTAGCAAAGAAACAAATATTTGTTTGTTGACTTCTGGTGAGAACACCATGTTGAATGTCACCAATTATTTGTTCTTGAGGATGGGTTGGATGAAACTTATATGGTATAATGTTCCTTATTGTGGTTGTGGAAGTTTGTTGTGAAACTACTTATGGAGAAAAAGTTGTTAAGGTGGAGGCATAGGTGGTAAACAATTGACGAACCTTGAACATTTGACTATTAAAGGCTGGTGAGTCATCGGTTTTTTGATTATCAGTAGGTGAACTTCCAAATGTTCCTTGATCAGTACTTTGAGACTAAGCAGTTTTTTAGCTGAAAATGCTTTTGTATTATATATCTAAGTCTTCAAGGATATGTCGCCTATCTGAATGAATACCTGCATCACTAGTTTAATTAGTTTTAGGCTCATATTGTATGGCATCAAGATTAAACCAAGCAGTAAGATCAATAGGGATTATTAAATCAGACATGTCACTAAATTTAACATTCAGTGTTTCTTCTATAGTTTTTTTCCTAAAGTGAAAAACTCTGTAGGCTTTAGATGTAGAGAAATAGCCTAGAAATTAACCATAATCCACCTTGGCTGCAAATTTTAAAATAGAATCTTTAATTTTCAAAATAAAGCATTGTCAACCAAATGTAAGAAAATGAGATTAATAGTTTTATTATATATAGAATTTATAGGTTGTTATCCATGTTTTTGATTTATCAAAACCCTGTTCTAGACATATCTAGAAGTATTAACTGTTTGTTGGGTCTGAAGAATGATTGAAATATTATCAACCACCTTAGAAAGCGCTAAGTATGGTTTTTGAGCATACTAGTGCACTTCAAACAAAGGATTTACTTCCCCGAGCAAGATATTAACTGCAGGATAAGTCTTCTAGATCTTCTGCGTGTTGAGTCCGTGCATACTAACATTTCCTCGAGCAAAGGATGTCTTTAATTATACAAGTTTGCTACAGAGAAACCCTGTTGATGAGAAAATGCTTAAACTAAGTTTCTGAGCAACTTAGTGGATCTAGCAAGTTGCAAATTGAATAAAACTTTACAAGCATGTTGTTAGGGAGTTTATGAAATTCTTCTAAGTGATACTCCTAGCAAGGTTCAGGCTAGAGCAACTCAACAATACCCGAGCATACTACTGATTATTCAAATTAAAACTAAGTTTAAGCCTAAAGTAATTCGAGCAAGGATTCACTTGCTCAGTGCCGGCCCTACCTTATATTCAAGTGAAGTTTGGGCTTGAGGCCTCCACTTTGAAGAGGCCTCCATATTTTCAAAGCATGTATAAGCTAGGTTTGTTAATGAGAGACAGAGAGATCGAGAGCACGAAGAAGAATCAATTAAGTTGGTGAAGTGTTTTAATATTAAAAGATGAAGAAAGTAGGTAGCAGGTTTTTTTTAGAGAAGAAGATACGGATAAAAAAGAAAGTGAATTTGAGCCACTTATTTTTTTTTTCTAATTTTCTGTTTAAGATTTTTTTATTTACTTATTTATTTTTAGAATGGTTTTACTTCTATTGTTATTAATGTATTTGTTTCCTATGCATATCCGTTAAATATGTTGTTTATTATTATAATTTTTTACCAATATTCAACATAAATTTGGTAGAGCACTCACTTTACAAGAGGTAGAAGGTTTAAACCTTACTATTACCAATTTATATGAAAACTATGAGGGGTGGGGTTCGAGTCCTGATCTCACCCGGTTTTATCGGCTCCTCGCTGTCATGCCGTTCGACGGGCGTAGGGTTCAGGTTTTATCCGGGGAATCCCTCAATAGGTGGACCGCTATGGCTATGTTCGTCCGGACTAGTGGTCGGCTCGGGCTACCTTTAGCCAATGGGAGTCGCGTACAGAGTACCCGGCGTTACTTAATTGGTCGTTCTAAAAAAAAAATATTCAACATTTTGTATTATGCATATTTTCTATAGCTTTGTGTAATATGTGTGAAAATCAAGATTATATGTATCAAAGGTTGAATATTATGATTCTTACACATGTATCATGCTATTAAAGTTTAGTATTATAGATATTTGACGGAATAGAAAGGTAGGTTGAGAACAATAAAACTTGTAAAAGGGCCTCAATTTTTCAATATGTTTTAGACCTCTAAAAAGGTTGGGCCGGCCCTGCACTTGCCCGTGGTAGAAATGTAGAGCAAAGTTTGGCTTTTCTTGTGAAGATGAAGATTGCTTGAGAGGAATGTTTGCTTGATGCAGATTGCTCTAAGTATTTTCTTGTTCATATAAGACCAAGATTTGCTTGAAGTTTACAAGGTCAAGGAGCCGTGCTCGAAAAAAGATAAATCTTACTCGAAGACCTGTTACACTTGTGTAATTTACTGTTTTGTTAATGGTTAGGGCTTTTAGAAGAAATGTCAGGTCCGTACATATAGAATGATTGTTAGCATTAATGGGTGGCCCCGGCCCCCTCCATTTTTTCGCATGGTAGTGTAAAGTTATCATTTTTCGGCCGAAAATTTTTATATATAGTGTAAATTTACTCATTTTCGACCGAAATTTTGAGCCCGGCCCCCTCGGTTTTTGCTCGGTAGTGTAAATTTATCCACTTTTTGCCCGAAAAATTTTATACATAATATAAATTTACCCATTTCCGATCGAAATTTTGACCCCGACCTCATTTTTTCCACTCGGCGGTGTAGATTTATCCTTTTTCAGCTGAAGTTTTTTATATATCGTATAAATTCACCCGTTTTCGACCGAAATTTTGAGCCCGCCCCCTCTAGTCTATGAATATTTTTTATACATATTGAGTCCGACCCCCTCGACGTTTATGTCCAAGCTTCGCCACTGTTTGTAGCCAACATTTCTTCACACCCTAATATTCCATTGTATAGAATTTAATGAGATATAATAGAATGAAAATCTTTTGAGTTAATTTGTGATCTATATCTTTCTTATATTAGAAACCATGCTAATTACTGTTGTTTCCACCATAAATAGTTATGTTTTCTTCAAGTTTTTGTCAAACGGCGGTTTTAACATTCCTGACAAATAGTATAAGAGGTTAGGAGCTCAAATTGAAGACCCTAAAGCTGCGTGAACTGATTTGAAGAACGGTTGTTTGTTAAGTCAAGTATTTCAACACTAGATCTGATGAATTTGAGGTGAAACTGAAGAAAGAAGAACAATAATATTAGTTGAACATTGTTCCATTGATCAGTGACGGCATCTTTGCTGTTTTTTGTTGTTTTTCTTACTTATTTGGAGAAATTAGAGGTTTAAAAGTATCATATTCCCAGATCTATTGTATTTTATTGATAATTTGTTTTAGATCTTTGTCAAAATCCACTTTTGAAACTTTATTTTTTTAGATCTGACCTAGATTTTGTCAGATATAGAAATTATTGCTTCATATTTGGTATTTTTGTTTAAATTAATTTAGAGCTTATTTATGTTTTTAAAAGTAAACCATAAAAATCCAAAAAATATTGTATTAATTTTGTTTAAAGAAAATTTGAAAAACTAAAATCAAAATGGATATGGACCTAGAGGTTTCTAATAACAAAATTTCAAGGTTGATTGGACAGTCTAACTTCATTAAATGGAAGGTTTGTTGGGTTTTAACAAGATTATAAAGTCATATAAACCAATTTATATGAAAAACACAACGGATAAAAAGTTTTAAATCTTGTTAAAAAAATGAAAATAAAATCGATTTTATATGCAAAACCCAAGCCCCATATCCATATACGAATTTTCATGCTTACCAGTATAAAAAATCATAGGGTGTTCTTAGCATACTACCTTCAAGAGCCCAAGAGAGATGAAGGAGATGAAAACATGAATGGCGAGTCTTCAAGATAGAAGAACCTCAAGCTTGTATACCCTTCAAGCTTCCAACAAACACCTTGTTATTCTAGGTTTTACACTTAAAAACTCTTTCTTGTTATCCCTTTCCTTGGCCGAAAATTAGAGAGGAAGAAGAGAGAGTTCACTTACTTCTTGTTTGTGTGTGTGTGTGAGAGAGAAATAGATAGAGAGAGAGAGAGAGAGATGTGAGCAACCAATGCACCACACAAATCAAACAATGAATTCTTGTTCATGTCTTGGAATAAATAAAACAATAAAGTGAGGAGAGAGAGGGGAAAAAAGGTGTGCAGCCAAAAGATTCCCACCCAAATTCAAACTCAAGTAATCTATTATATTTAACTATGTTATATTATAACATACTATGTCTCAAGTAACATGCAAAATCCAATATGCTTTGCATGTTCTTATTTAACCAAATTAAATAACATAGTACATGCAAAATGAAAATTGCAGTTAGTATTGCATACTGTTATTTAACCAACTTAAATAACATGGTATATGCAAAATGCAAAATGTAGTTAGTCTTGCGTATTGTTATTTAACCAACTTAAATAACATGGTACATGCAAAATGTAGTTAGTGTTGAATATTTTTATTTAATCAACTTAAATAACATGGTACATGCGAAATGAAAAATCTATCATAACATAAAGTATCCATATAATTTATTTATTACACAAGTGCATATATTTAGAAACCCAATTTTCAAATATTCTAATTATTTATATTTATTTGTTAGATCATATATTAAATAAATATCATGGTCTTTGTCTATCTTGTTATTGGGTATGACCCGACTTTGATCATAACGTACTAGCCACATCAACTCTAATATGTGTCTTGGTCAGACCGAGTCCAACAAGGTTATGTTTCAAGCTGCCATGTGCTTTAATGATCTTGATTATTGGAAATCCATAAGAGAGGGTCCTTTTGAAAGAGATGTTGAAGCATCACAAAAACAAGCTACTGAAAGAGCTTTGTTGAGAAGAGATTAAAAAGTATTCTCAATGTTGAAGTTAGGTCACTTATGGGAAATTTAACAAGTGGTCAACACCATGTCGCAGCTAAAGCAATGTATGAATTATGATGTTGTGATAGACATGTTTGAAGGAAATGTGGAATTGAATTAAGAAGTATAGACTTAAGCAACATATTGACAGGTTGAAGTTTAAACCTGGTGAAAGGTTAAATTTCTGTTTTGCAAAGATTTGTTTGCCATTGTTAAGTAAATCAGGACCACAAAATTGATAATTTCATATAATGAATTAATAAAGTAGTTTCTATCTTATACTGCCACTAAGTTAATTAAAGAAAAGGTGAACTTTCAAAGATGAAACTAGATGTTGTGATAGATTTTCTTCAAACAACTGAAATTGAAATAATAGAGAACAATATGATTAGGGAAGACAAACCTAGCTTCGCAGTTGCAAATGCTTTAATATCACCCACTAGAGTTTTGAATGTGAGAGCAAACCATCAAATCCCTAATCATTGAAGAATTAGCTGAATTCGAAAGTCCAAAGATCTATCTAGTTACCCAAAGTGTTGCTCCTTTTGTTGCTAGTTCAAGCAAATCAAAATTCAAAGTCCAAATGAGAGAAGATGCAAAACCAGTACCCACTCCAAGTGTTCAAGGACAAGCAAGTTCTTCACAACCACAATGCTCATATATCAAGAATTATTTTGAATATTCACTAAATCATATAATGCTTTTGTTGACAAAAATCTGATTCACACCAGCATTATTCAGTATGATCTTGAATAAATTAATGCAAATGATCTTGAGGATATGAATATAAAATGGAAAGATGCTATGTTAGCTTTAAGAACCAAGTGATTCTACAGCAAAACTGTAAGGTCAAACTTTGTTGGACTAGGTGACAAAATCGATTTTGACAAGTCAAAAGTTGTTTGCTACAATTGCCAACAACCAGGTCACTTTGCAAGAGAGTGCGACCTTCCTTCACAATACAACAATCAAGGTTAAGCTTTGAATAATCAGAGCCATAAGAATCAAAATAAATTCTACAACAACCAAAACTAGAATTTTAATAACCAAAGAAACCAAAACTATCAATAGAATCAAAATCTATACCCACAAAACAGACAAAACAACTTGCCACAAAAAACAATTTCCAGCCATAATAACAACCAATGCCTCGAAGAAACCATGTTCCCCAAACAAACAGAAAAACAATCAGAATCAAGCCAACAACAACAACAATCAACAAGCTCAAAGAAATCAAGGAAATGTAGTTACTGCAGAGTATCCACAAGATGGAGACTTTAACTATAGTAATCACGCTGAAGTTATTGCTAGACAAAATGTTGCTTTAATGGAAAATATCAATAATGATGTTGTATCTTCTTCAACCAAGGTACCCATTGAACCTTCTCTTTCTGAATTAAACATGTTAATTAATGAATTGAAAAAGAAGAATAGAATTTAAAAGCTGAGATTGGAAGGAATAATAAGATAATTACAGTGTTTGAAGTGAAAAGAACTATGAGAAGCAAATCAAAAGTGTAGAAGAGGACTGTATTGAAATTTTAAAGCTATAATAAATATATAGAGTTGAGATTAAAGGATTAAATAAGATGTTTATTGAAAATAAGCAAAAGTGTGTTGCTCTAGAGATTTAGGTTGATTTTCTTAAAAATCTTGTTTCTACTAGAAACATCATTGAGAAAATGAAGGAGGTGAAACCACAAGACAAATACAAATTAGTACTTCCATTTTTTATTGATAATTACTCTTTAAAGATAGAGAAAGAAAAAAGAGAAGCTTACTTTAATTAGTTCAAATATGTCTTTGAAGACAAAGAGGAGTTTGTGAAGCATTATGAGAATAGTTGTTGATAAAAAAGGAGAGTTTATTTTATCTGAAACAGACTTTAGTGAAACCAAGACTGATTTCTCAAATGATAGGGAAACAATCAACTCTGAAGAGAAGAAATATGTTGAAATGTTAAGTGATAATGTCAAGAGTATTTCAAGCAAAACTGAGAAAAATGATTCATCTTATTGTAGTTGCATATGTTCAAATAACAGCAATTCAAGTAAAAATAAAACAAAACAACACTGAAGTGTGGGCTCAAGATCATCCATGTATTTATTCGGTGTACTCAAATCATGAAGTGTTTGATATCTGTGGTGATCCATCAAGACTTCCAAGAAAAGATAGACGACTTCCAAAATGGTATTGATGTGCAAAACGCGGTCTATAAAAATATTAACCTAACCTAGACACTCTAGTTTTATATTTACAAATCTAGACTATCCTAATGCTAGACCACTAGACAGGTAAGTGTACCTATCGACTGTAGTAAAGCCTATTGAAGTCCGGATATCGAACCCAAATGACACTAGCGACACCTAAACTAGACCCTGACTAATAACTTAAATCAATTGATTTTTGTCTTTTTCAATTATTAAATATAAACTAAATAATACTTACTCTAAACTAGACACGAACACATCGTTTAAGAACTCAAATAGGGGGAACAACTAACTAGGTAAGGAATCCTACTAGTCAACTCATAAACTCTCAGAATTTGATTTATGATTGGTAACCGGGTTCTAAAAATATGACAGTTAAGGAATAACTAAAGTACGCTAGATCACCTCCCGGTCTCACCAACAATACCTAAGAACCCTAAATATCATGTAAAGCTCAATGGTTTAATGGTTCGGTTCACCTCCCGGTCTCAACTAACCTAACTATGCTAAGGTACCCAAAGATTAAATTACCTCCCGGTCTCTCTAATCACAAAACACCTTAAGGAAAAAAGGGTTATTCTTATTTAATTCGGTTATAATTCGGATATGTAAGAATCTAAAGAAGTCAAGGGTAACTCACTCCCGTGCAATCACTACCCAAACCCGCAAAATACAAAAACATGCGACACTTAATTACCTCCCGGACTCTCTTGTTGCAGAAATAAAGTATCTCTAAACTTTCAATTACCGTTCCTTTGGAATACGTTAACTATAAACCATAAACTAGTTGTAAACACACAGTAAACAACCTAGTATGCATCCATACATGAAAAACATTCACAAAGACGCATATGGAACAATAATTGATCATAAATTAATACCAAATACGCATATGCATCACGACCAAATAAAATAAAAACTTTACCAAGCATGAGCCAATCAATAATAATCCAAAACCAAAAATAAAACGAGTCTACAAAGTAATCATCCAAAACCTAGGTAGCTATGGGGTTTAACCAACAATCATACTCATGAATAAAACAAAATAACTTAGTTCAAACATTGAATTAGTAATGATAGTAATAAATTCAAACTGACAGACAATGTCTTGTTGAGTAGATGTTGAGCCCCAATGCTCTCTAGTTGAACCAATGCGTGCTTCACTATTCTTTTTCTTTATGTGGTGTGCCTGGTCTTTCAACCTTCTCTTCGTTTTAGCAGGAGCGGCCCCAAAAAATAATAATAGCTTCTGCCCCCCAATTTGCGTAAGGTCCGTTTTTTTAGCTGTTGTCTTGCAAAATAAAATATATGAACCTTCCAAACCTAAATCCCCCTTCACCGACCTCCCAAAATCCATAACTTTTTCGGCCCTTTTGTTTTACATCCTTTTTCTCCCCTTAGCCCACTGTTGCATAAGCCTACATCAAAATAATTTTTACCCACATGAAACTCATCTATAAATGTTTATTCTATTATGTTATTCATTAAATCAATACACACAACCCATAATCTCTTAACATGTATCATACATTTGAATTAAATCAGCTTCTTATAACATATTATATATTTAATTTCAAAAGAGTAATCCAATAATAAAATACAGTTTATTGGTTAGTTAGTTTATCCGTTTCAAGTTTAATTTGACTACACCATTTATGCTTGTTGTCTTGAAACCATTAAATATTTAAATATGAGCCAAAAAGAAATATATTCAATAAAAACATGACTTAAAATACTTGAAAGTATAGGAATCATTTATATAATAATTTGTATATATTAGACCATATCAAATATCTCCACACTTAAACCTTTTTCGTCCTCAAAAAATATACACTACAACAAAAAGGGCTTTTTAGGACCTTTTGTGTGGGACGCTTGTAAAATAGGGTCCTAAAATCTATTTAATAGGATAAATGAATCTTTGGGTTCCTTTTACAATGTACGTCACAGAACCGGTGTCCTAAAATGTTATTTAATTGGATGGATGATTCTTTGGGGTCGTATTATCATATAACTTAATAAGACACTTAAGTTCTAAATCATAATAAAGTAACCCATAAAGACATGTAGTTGTTGGTGTCTCATTATGTAGTAATGTAATAGGACACTTGATCATTGTAGGTCTTATTATAACATAAGTTAATAGGACATTTGTAGTTAAGTTATAAATGTTCGGTGTTATAAGACCCTTTCTAGTCGATGTCATATAAGAACATAACTTAATAAGACATTTCACACTGTGGTCTTATCACTTTAACCTTTATAAGACGCTTAATCATTATAGTGTTATTATAATACACCTTAATATGACATTTGATATTTGAGTCATAAAACATCTGTTTTATAGGACGTCTATTCACTAAAGTTTTATAATAACACAATTCTACCACTTAAAAAGAAATATTTAAATAAATGAAAATCAATCCCAACAATGACTGGGGTTGATTATCATGCGATTATGTCGGCCAGCTAAACATGAAGAGAATCTTATGTAGCGAAACTTGAATCGGAGGTCTTCATTATAGTGTATAGTATGGATGAGCTCGGTACCGTACCGGTATCGACACTAGTAGAAAAATAAGCTTTGGACGTGGGCGATTTTTCTTTTTTGATACGGTCCACACAAAACACCGTATCTAAAAAGGTTTCCAAATACCCATAAGAATTTGTTGTGTACAAAAAACGCGTCTAAAGCTACAAAACCATGTCAAATAATTTTGAGCTATTTTTTAGTTGCGGGTTTGATAAAAACTGCATCTAAAGCTCCACATTTTAGAATGATATATTTTATAAAAATAAATAAAAGAAATGGTATTAATTTCTCTAATTTCAACTTTAGGTCTTGGATCTCATCGTCGTTCTCCTTACCATCACCATCTCCACGGTTCCATCTGCATCTTCATCACCTCTTCGATCATTCCTTTGATTTCACTATTCTGCCTCATGTATTCGCCAGCAACAAGAATGGTCGTCCGTACCTAATCACCACTTGGTAATTGCTTGAAAACCCCAATGTTTATTGCATGTTATGTTTTGTGTGCGCAAGTACGTGATTACTGTAGTTGTATTGAATAATTGATGATTGATTTCCTTTGTGTCTGCTTGGTTCAGATCATATGTGATTTTTATGTTTTTTTTAATTTATAGTGCATCAAAATAATATAAATTAACACAACTCACTGTATACTATTGAAGAGGTAGGTCCCCGCAAAGCCCAGTTGGACCCGCAAGACACACCTTGAAGAGGTGCGCATAGACCAGCTGGTTCCGCAGGACCCACCATGCTCAGAGAGAAGACCTTACACGCAGTAAGCCAGCTGTTCCCGCAGAAAAGCCTCCCTTGGTACAGTACCCTGCCTGTTCCCGCAGCTATGGGTACAAGCCAAGAAGGAAGGCTACCCGCACTAACAGTAAGGCTACACGCATAAGACACTAACTCTTATACTTTAGTAATGTCACCTGAAGAAGGAATGAGCTAGGCGGGAATATTCCCGCCCAAAAGAGCCAGTCCGTACGCTTCTGGAAAATCTTTTGTACTATACCTGCCAAGGTATGGACAAAATAGACAAGATCTGACCAAAGCAGCCCATGAATCAATCACAGGGTGACAGCTCACCGACAATAGTACGAGGAGGAGCACGCTCCAGTACAAAATGTCGCTATCAGCCGCTGCCTACCTACCAACTCCCATCGTGGCACGTACATAGCCCGTAGTTGGTGGAAAAGGAATATTATACAGCTGGCCGTACCTGCTTGGAAACCTACCTTCGGCTATAAATACTCCAACACCTTGGAACGGTTTGATCATCTCATATTATCTTATCTTCTCTCTAGCTATTTCTCTCAATATACACTTATATTCAGAGCAATCTAGTTTGATTCTCACGCTGGAGGGTGGTCACAAGGAGGAACCCCCCCTTCTCAGTGACGAGCTCACGGTGTCTGTTTTACTGGTCAAGAAGAATAACCATCTTTGCCGGACCTAACCCTCGTGGGAAACATCTAAACCCTAAGATTATCCGTAATCTGCCGGGGTCATTTAGTTGTTGAACTCGACCTTTCACTCATTTGGTTGTATCTAAAAAATTAGCATTAAGCTTTGATGAACGTTTGTTGATACATATGATATTTAAATTCAAAGAGAGAAAGCAAAACCGTAGCCATTTAAGGCGGTCTTATAAGTAGTAAGGTATTTTGGAATTTGTATCCCCCCTTCCCTTTGAAAATAATTAGGACCCCCTACCGGAACACAAGTTGTCGGAACCCTAATTCGGTGTCACTAGCGGATATATTTTACATCAATTTGCTTTTTTTTTTTGCAGTTTTATGACACTACTTCTGTTTTTATTACGAATTATTGGATCAATCTCATCTTGCATGTTGTTTAAGAACTCGCATGATCTAACATTTTAACCCGTACACTTGATTAATACAATGTGTAATGACTCTTTATATTCATGAAAAAATGTATGAGGTTTATAGAACAGTGAAAAAATGAGGCTAATGCATTTGATACTTAAGGGGTGTTTGGAATTCTTTATTTACCTCCTTATAAGTTTACAACTATAGATTATAAGTTATAAGGTGTTTGGAAAAATTAGGTTTTGTGAGTGTATACGTCATAAGAAGGTAAAATAAGGAATCCCGAACACCTCCTTAGTCATTTAATTCACAATCAACATAAGTGTGACTGTGAATGTTTAATCGACATAATTTGTATTATAATTATATTATTAGATATATGCACAACTTACAATATCTACAATGGTAGTTTTTTGCGGGGTTTCTTTAAACCAACCACATGGATGCATTATATGGTGGTGGTGTTTATAGTCACGGTGGGTATTGCCTTTTAGTTGCTAGTCTCTTTTATGCAAAAGCTAGGGCAAAACATGTTTATGATGTATCTATGTCGTTCTATATTTTATATTTAACTGACTAGAATCATTAATGGATTAATATGTTTGCATATCATTATTTGTTAACAGTTTTGTTTTAATCTTTTCCTGTGTTTGTGTATTTATAATTTTAAGATTCGTTGTGGTTCCTTCTAGATACCAGAGAAACGAATGACTGGTCTTGGATTGAAGATGCCTCGATTAAGGTCATTTGAGTTAATTTAGTTCCTCAGTTCAATATCTATGTTTTTATTGTTTCGCAGTTGATAAAATTTTAGCCTTTTCTTTTCAGGGTTAATTTGTTCGGGTCAGTATAGGCTTGTACTTTAGGTATCAAAGCGGTTCAGGTTAGAACAAGTTTTACTTGGATTTGTATACGAGTTAGAATGGGTTAAATATGTCATAGTTTGACTTCATAAGTCAAACTTAGTGAATTCATAAGAAAAATTATTTTTTTAAGTTGAAATTTGCAAATCAAATGCAACTTTTCTAAATTTTCATGATGCAGATGAATATGACTTGCTACTAACCTATTGCTCATTTTCAAAAAATTGCAATTCAACATGTCTTAGTTGCTCTAATACCAAAAATATTTATTTTTAATGTTTTCTTTTTCCTATTTTGGTTTCTTATAGATTTAATATATATACTCTTCCTTCTTTCAAGCAAGCTCAAAGTGAGACTGCAACTTCATTTGGAAACGATTGTGTATATTTGGATAAGCATACTCAAAATTCAAGGCACATCGAGTTCTAGGTAACCCTTTTTGATCTTATGGATTTTTGATATTATAGTTACCAATTTACCGTTACAAAAGGAGACCTGGTTATTTTTGGAGAAGCCTTTGGAAAGTTTGTAAAAAAAAACTAAAAACATTAAATAATTAACTAAAGTTATGAATTTTAAGAATCTTGATTGTAAATCATTGGTACTTTGATTAAATTCGTCTTATTTGATGGCTCTAAACAACCCTTTATTCAACATTGTTGAAAAACGGGTTAATGATGTTGCTCTTAATTATTAGGTGGGTACATTTTGACTTTTATGTCAAACATTGAAGGTTCTGGTCCTAAACCATTAATTTTGTTAAGTAACTTCAAATTAGTTTTCTACTCAATCAGTGTTTGACCTCAAAAGTTAAAATATTTTGTCACGTTGTTCTAAAGATGATTTTAATAACATAATATAGATGCAGCCAAGGAGCTCATGTCACAAGTACAACGAATTGTGAGATTGCTAACTGGAGCCGGTATGATCTTAATACTTAAAAATTATGCAAGAAATCTGGATTCAGTTATAAGTAAAAGTGACTAATTCAACCCATTTGACCAATGTATAAGTCAATTTAGGCAACAGGTCAACCAGGTAAAATAAAATATTTGTTTATATAGAGATCTTGCAATTTCAACCTAATTACCTTTGATTTCAACAACCATTTACATCGTAATTTGACCTGTCCTGAAAAGTCAACCGTTAAGAGGGTAGTTTTGGCAATCAAAGGCTCAAATTTTTAAACATTTTTTTTATATTTTATAGCCAGAAATCAAATATGTACTAAATATTCTTTTTTCGTCTTGATGCATATATGTTCAAGCTTCTCCTAAAATGCATTTTCTGGTCATCAAAAATTCAAAACTAATTTGACTAAAGCAAATTAGATACCAATTTTGACTAAAAGAAGTTCAAAGGTACACTACATCTACATATGGAATGTTTAAAAAATATTTTAAAATTGTTAACTTTGACTTCTAGACAAAGTCAAGAGCTCATCACTTGATACTGATACCTATTTTCATATTGCAGAATGTCTATTGATGCTTTTTTTCATATTATTTTTTCTATAAAATGTTAGCCTGCTAGTGTAAAACCTTTTTTTTTTGTGAAATGATTTTTGCACTATAATGACTCGAGTTTAATATATAACTGTTTGTTGAAAACTAAAATCTAGGTCGGAGATGAAGTTTTTCTCAAAAGTATTCTAAACCCTACTGAGCCTGTAGCAAGAGGATGGGTGGAGAGCTTGGACCCAAATGAGCTAGTTCGTGGTACAGAGATTGGACCAAAATGGTGTGAGGTAAATGTTCAAGTACCAATAAAAATAGATGAAAAGTTGGTGAGACCATATGGGTTATTTTCCACAATTCAAGATTGTATTGGTGCATCCATCGCATGGCCTTGTCCATTCATCTCGGTATGTATTTATTAAACTTGTAATACGAATAATTTTAATTTTATGGAACTTAATGCTTATACATGGATGGTTTATTTGTAGGTAGTCCGTGAGAATTGAGGACGTATGCATGATAACTCGAAATTTTTTGGTGCTGGTTTCTTTTATTGCTTTTAATTTTTTTTTTTGTTGAGTGTTACAAGAGTTTATGGTTGGATAATGCTATAACTTTTTTATGTTTTGTTTGTTTTTTTGTTATAATGAAGTTCTATTTCATTCAATATTTAAATGTCCATAACCGTATAGTAAAATTGTATGTGTGGACGTTTAAAAAATGGTTGTATAATATGATTTGCTAGGACTTCTAATTTTTGTCCTAAACGTTAGAACATTGTAAAAGTGTCATAATATGTTTTTTAGGGCGTTTAAGTTGTTCATAAAAAAATAAATAAACATAAAAAAATTAAATAATTAAATAAACATAAAAAAAATTAAATAAATAAATAAATAAAAATCATAACAATGGTAATAAATATGGTGTGGAACTTTTTGAGTTTTCATGAACCACCATGGACTCTTATATTCCAAAATATCAAAGAAACTCGATATTAAGTCAAACCAAAAGCTGGGTATTCATGTACCAACTTCCAGTTATTCATGTACCAACTTCCAGTTAAAACACATTGTAAAACATAGCGGAGTGCAACCATATTCTTTTCACAAAGAGAACATGATCGCGGTGAAAACTTAAAGTTGTGATTCATATAGTGTTGAAAGTGGTATGCTTTGGCCTAATAGGATTCATGCCTTTTCCTAACTCTCCAGGTAAGCATCCGGGTCCCGCGTCTGATTGGGATTTATACGCATTGCTTATCCTTAGGTTTCAATAACCTTGGTGTCAAGAGTTTTGGAAAACAAGCACGTCCCCCTTCCAGTTACTACATACCCGCCATAACGAACCATCTTTAAGAAGAAGAAATATCGGAACACCACAATAAAAATCGATTATTGAAATGTTTGAAAAATCTTTGCTTTTAGGCATAAGCCGTGGACTTGTGTGTGCTTTGTGTACATGAGGCGTAAATGAATTGACAACAACATATTAAGCAAGTGCATTGAACAATCACATAAGGCCCACATAATTTTCTAATCATGCAACCTAAACAATTAAGCAAGTAAAAAATTTGACAAATGTCACAGCATTCCCTACTTTTGAGAATTTCGTCCCGAAATTAAGTTAAAGAATCTGTAACAAAAAGATGACGATACTTTGTTCGCATTTGGTCTTCCCGTTCCCAAGTGAATTCAGCGCCACGCTTGGATTCCCAACGAACCTTTACCAAAGGTATACGACTACGTTTAGTTTCCTTGTCTTTGCGATCCATGATTTCCAATGGTTTCTCGACAAAGTGCATTGTTCCATCGATACGCACTTCGTCGAGAGGTATATGGAGATTTCCATCAGCAAGACAGTTCTTCAAATTTGAGACATGAAACGTCGGATGGACGTTAGAAATCTCTTGAGGAAGCTCGAGTGTGTAAGAAAAACTACCAACACAAGCAAGAATCTTGAACGGTCCAACGAAACGGGGAGATAGTTTGCCTTTCTTGCCAAAACAAACAACACCTTGCCAAGGAGATTCCTTGAGAATGACACGGTCAGCAACATTAAACTCGAGAGGTCGTCGACGGTTATCAGCGTAACTCTTTTGACGGCTACGAGCGGTTAAGAGGTTTTTTTGAATTTGAGCGATTCGATCAGTAGTCTCTTGGATAAGTTCCGGACCGGTGATTTGGGTTTCACCAATTTCACTCCAACAAATAGGTGATCGACATTTACGACCATAGAGTGCTTGGAACGGGGCCATACGGATACTCGAATGATAACTATTATTGTACGAGAACTCAATCAAGTGAAGATGAGAATCCCAGTTTCCACCGAAATCCATGACGCATGACCTAAGCATGTCTTCGCGTTTGAATCGTGCGCTCGGATTGCCCATCAGTCTGAGGATGATAGGCGGTGCTAAGATCCAATCGAGTTCCCAACGCTTTTTGAAGTGATGACCAGAAGTGAGAAGTAAAACGACTATCACGATCGGAAATGATATGCCAAGGTATACCATGACGACAAACGATACGCTGAACATAGATATGAGCGAGTTGATCAACCGAAAACTTTTCGTTGATCGGGATGAAATGGGCGGACTTAGTCAAACGGTCAACTATAACCAAAATACCGCCGTGACGGTTTCGAGTAGTCGGGAGTTTGAACAAAAAATCCATAGAGATATCCTCCCATTTCCAAACAGGGATGTGTGGTTGAACGAGCAGACCGAATGGTCGTTGTTGCTCGGCCTTAACTTTAGCGCAAGTAAGGCATTTTCCAACATATAACGCGATATCTTTCTTCATACCAGGCCACCAAAATGTGGTCCGTATATTAAAATACATCTTTTCCGCACCAGGATGAACGGAATATCAAGACTTATGAGCTTCGTCTATGATAAATGTGCGAAGATCGTCACGATTAGGAACCCACAAACGATTGAGGTAATACAACAAACCATCGCGCGTAGTTTCAAGTTGATTCTCTACACCACAGGATATTTCATCGTACATGTTACCCTCGGTGACAGAGACATGTTTGGCTTCGAAGATACGAAGTTGGAGATCGGTTTTGAACGGTCACACAATGAAGCATAATTGATTTCACATGGGTCTTTCGACTAAGAGCGTCGGCTACAACATTCGCTTTACCAGGATGATAACGAATTTCGCATTCGTAGTCGCTAAGTAGTTCGGCCCATCGTTGTTGCCGCATGTTTAGATCTTTTTGGTCGAAAATATGTTGAAGACTCTTGTGGTCGGTGAATACCACGTACTTGGCGCCATAGAGATAATGTTTCCAAATTTTCAACGCGAATACAACGGCACCGAATTCGAGATCGTGCGTTGTATAATTCTTTTCATTAACCTTAAGTTGTCGTGAAGCGTAAGCGATAACTTTACCTTGTTGCATAAGGAAACAACCGAGACCTTGATTGGAAGCATCGCAGTAGACACAAAATCCTCATTGCCTTCGGGGAGTGCAAGGATCGGTGCATCGCAAAGCATGCGCTTAAGAGTATGAAAGGCTTCATATTGCTTTTGCCCCCAAACATAAGGTTTATCCTTGTGAGTTAGAGAGGTTAGGGGCAAAGCGATCTTGGAAAAATTAAGAATGAAGCGACGATAATAACCCGCAAGGCCAAGAAACGAACGAACTTCGGTAGGTGTGGTTGGAGTTTTCCAATTCTTAACGGCTTCGATTTTGGCTGGGTCAATGTGGATACCTTTTTCATTTACTATATGCCCTAAGAACGGAATTTCTTTCAACCAGAACTCGCACTTTGAAAACTTAGCATAAAGCTGTTCCTTCCTTAAGAGATCAAGGACGGAATGAAGATGTTTCTTGTGCTCGGCATTGGACTTGGAATAGATAAGAATGTCATCAATAAAAAAATTATGAATTTATCTAGTACGGTTTGCATACGCGATTCATGCGATCCATAAACACCGCGGGTGCATTGGTTAGCCCAAAAGGCATAACATAATTCGTAATGCCCATAACGAGATCGAAAAGTAGTTTGGGTATGTCATCTTCATGCACACGTAGTTGATGATAACCCGAACGAAGATCAATCTTTGAAAAGCACGAAGCTCCTTAGAGTTGATCAAAAAGATCGTCAATACGAGGAAAAGGATAACGATTCTTGATTGTGAGTTTGTTGAGCTCACGGTAATCAATGCACATACGGAAAGATCCATATTTCTTCTTGACGAAAAGCACGGGTGCGCCCCAAGGAGATGAACTAGGGCGAATGAACCCTTTATCCAAAAGTTCTTGGAGCTTGTTAGACAATTCTTGCATCTCGGAGGGTGCAAGACGATAAGGAGCCCTAGCAATCAGGGTTGCACCAGGCACGAGATCGATTCGAAATTCCACATCACGAATAGGAGGAAGACCAGAAACATCATTGGGAAACACCTTAGGATACTCGCGAACAACAATAATGTCCTCAATTTTTTGTTCCTTCTTTTCCACCACGTGGGCTACGAATGCAACATATTTCTTGCGTAAGTACGTTTGGGCTTGAAAACAAGTGATAAAATTTAAGCTCGAGGAAGAAGGCTTTTCACCAGATACACGAAGAATTTGACCATCGGCAAGCGGAATACGAATGAACTTCTCAAAGCAAACAATTTCAGCACGATGAACAGATAACCAGTCCATGCCTACTATGATGTCAAAACTTCCCAATTGCATAGGAATGAGGTCGATTGAGAACTTGTGGCCATTTAGATTTAATTTACAATTTCGAATAACCGAGTCAATTGTTACAGATTTACCATTAGGTAATTCAATAGAATACGAGTTCTTAAGCTTAGATCCGGGTTTAGCAAGTAAAGGCTCAAATTCAAAAGACACAAAGCTCATATCGGCACCGGTATCAAATAAAATGGTTGCAAAGTGGTCATTCACGAGAAACGTACGGTTCACCACATCGCCGTTTTGTTGAGCTTGATTGGCGTTAATCATAAAAGCACGCCCACGATTTTCTTGAGGAGCTTGAACAATTTGACTACCTTGTGGTGCAGGAGCTAAAATGGTGGAGTGCGGCTGAACTTGAGCTTGGTTAGCCAACAATGGTGGAACTTGTGGCCGATAAGCTTGCTGGGTTTGATATGTCTGAACCTGGTACGGCGGAGCTGGAGCAAGCTGAAGAGTATTCACATGTGCGAGTCGTGGACACGCGTTGCGAAAGTGGTTATGGTCACCACAATTATAGCAAGCTCGCATTTGGTTAATGGGTTGAGCATACGGTGCAGGGTGAGGGTTGGATTGAGCAAACCGCTGAGGAGTAGTTGGTACAATAGCAGTCTCACGACAAGCGGTGCTAAGGTGCCCAAAACGGTTGCAAGGGTGCATTGGCGGCAAGCAGCATTAGGGGGTGATGACGTCGACAAAAGTTACAATACGGATGAGGTCCGTTGTAGAGTTTCTTGGGTGGTGATGCAAGGTTAGTTTTAGGTTGAGGTGCGGTTTGTTGAGTTAACACATAGTTCTTGCGCTTCTTGCTATGGTGGTGTGAGGAGAAAGCAGGCTTGGACGACTCGGGTTTCGATTATTTGGACTCGGTAGTGGGTTTATCAGCAGGTTTCTTCGATCCCTTCAATGTCAAAGTCCCGGCTTTAACATGATTATCAGTTAAAGTTGAAACAAGGTTGATTGCGTCACCAAGTTCTTTGGGAGAACTACTCAAAACACTATCTTGAATTTGTCTTGGTAGTCCCCGAATGTACTTATCGATGGCACGCGAGGTTAGGGTAACAAGGTGAGGGTACCAGGACACCGAGTTCATTGAAACGAGTAGTGTAAGCTGCGTGCTCACCACTCTCTTGTTTGAGGTTCCAAAACTCAGCTTCCAAATTCATAAGCTCACTTGGAGGGCAGAACTGTTTGGTCATCAGTTCTTTCAACTCATCCCATGACATAGCCATGGCAGCTTCGGCACCACGGGTTGTCTTTTCCTTCACCCACCAGGTTAGTGCCCCTTTTGCAAAGACACTTGTAGCAAAACGGGTTCGCTTATCATCGGGACACTCAATGTGGAGGAATTTGCTTTCCATTTGTTCGTACCACTGAAGTAGGGCAGTGGCACCTTCAGTCCCATCAAACTCCGGGGGTTTGGTGCTGGTGAAAGTCTTATACGAACAGTGAGATGGTTTAGGCTCGCTTGAAGTAGAGGCGATACTAGCAGAAAGGTTCTGGTTAATTTGGGTCATTATATTAGGAATGACCTTGGTTAGTTGTTTGGTGATTTGAGCAGTTAACTTGCGGCTAGAAGTTTTCGAAGAACGGTGCTTGTTGAAATGGATAGACATTCTGCGAACAATAGTAACGAAATTTGTGAGACTCGGAATAGGGTATGGTATATAAGAAATTCCTTCTTAAAGTTTGTTTTAAAATAATTACATAAATAAAAATCATAACAATGGTAATAAATATGGTGTGGAACTTTTTGAGTTTTCATGAACCACCATGGACTCTTATTTTCCAAAATATCAAAGAAACTCGAAATAAAGTCAAACCAAAAGCTGGGTATTCATGTACCAACTTCCAGTTAAAACACATTGTAGGTTCCTGGACGGATCTTACACGGGATATCGCTATATACGCAGGTGCGGAATCCCTGCGTAGGTAGTTACGAGCGTAGAATACGTAAGACAATCACACGCGATACAAACGAACACGTTATATATTATAACTTGTAACACGTCTATTACAGACTCGATCTCTCGTCTACTGACTTACACGTGATTAAACAAAACTCTCACTGACCAACTCAATCAACCCTTAACAGTTAACCCGTAAACTGTTTAAATACACGACAACTTCGCCGCAGGCGAAGTTGTCTATAACTTCGCTCGTTGAACAAGTTCGCCTAGGCGAACTTGTCTACAACTTCGCTTGTTCAACAAGTTCGCCTAAGCGAACTTGTTGACAACTTCGCTTACATACAAAATCATAAACTTAAACATAATTACATTACAGACTCGATTACAAACGCTAGACTATGAACTACTGACATTTATGTACCAACAGACTCCCCCTTGGCAGTAGCTTCATATCTTGATCTTCAAAGCTTGAGTCTTGTAATCTTTCGTCTTCTCTCTTCATCTCTTCAAGCATGCACTCCCTGTCTTACACATACAGAAACCAACTTCTGGTACTTCTTCGCTTCCTCTTTCCAAGCAGGAATGTAGAAAATCTTCTTAGCGTGTAGTACCTGCAAGTCAGCTTGAGACAGATTTACCAAGTGCATAGGATCATACACTCTCATGATCTCTTGCTCATCTTCTCCTCCATGACCGCTTCAGCAGTTTCACAATCCACGTACCACCACTTTAAGTCTTTCAAGACGTTCTTGGGCATCACCTTCATCGGCACTTCTTTTAAATGACGGACTGGTTTATACTTCATAACCATCCATGGTTTGCCGTCTGCCCTCATCCCTCTATCTTTGTCTTCTACTAACTTCCCTTTCTGCGGCTTCAGAAGTTCAAACTTTTTGTCTTTAATGGCCTCCTTCCAAACAATTTTCCCAATTACTCTCGCCATGTTATCGTCACTTCTGTTTATCAGCCCCAGTCTCGCTAAGTCTTTCACCTCACACTCCGGTAAGGTATTCAGGGATCTCAACATCTTCTTGAAGTACTGAATGCCGTCGTAACGTTTGATCACAAATAGTTTCAACTCTTCATCGTACAACCAGCATATGATTCCCTTCTTTGATTCTGCATATCCCTTTATATTATATGACTTTTTGAACATCGTTGGTACTGCAGGCTTCTTCGTCTTTACAAACCACTGAGCGCAGCCTTCCTTCCAGTTTGGCTGTTCCTCCCACTCAGTGTTGTCAACCGCAGCATCTTCACATATAGTCGACTGTTCAACCACAGGGATCTCATGCTCTACATTTTCTTCAACAATCTCTCCTTCTTCTATCACATTCTCAACAACAATTTCTGCCAATAGATATGTCCATCAAACTGAGGTAACCGACTAATTTTAAGCAATAGTGACGTTTTTTTTTTTTTTTTTTTTTTTTTTTTTTTTTTTTTTTTTAAATAAACACACAGAAAAAAATTGGTTACTCGGGATTGATCATCCCGTTTAGCTCAATTAGGTTTTGAAATCTGGATTTATCAAACGCTTTTGTAAATAAATCAGCGAAATTTTCTAGCGTATCGACCTTTTCGACCTTAATCAGTTTCTTCTCAGCACAATCCCGTATGAAATGGTGACGAATGTCAATATGTTTAGTTTTACTATGTTTCACGGGATTGTTAATTACTGAGATGGCAGCAGTGTTATCAATTAAAATAGGAGTGAGTAAGAAATTCAGACCATAGTCGCGCAATTGTTGCTGAATCCACAAAACCTGAGAGCAGCAGTTGGATGCTGCCATATATTCAGCTTCGCACGTAGAGATTGCGACTGATGTCTGTTTCTTGCACTGCCAGGAAACTAATCTTCCACCGAGAAACTGACATCCTCCTGTTGTCGACTTCCGACTCTGATTGCACCCTCCATAATCAGAATCTGTATAAGCAACCAGTTCCACGTCTCCTCCCTTCGGGTACCACAACCCTAGCTTCGGCTTGCCTTTGAGATACCGCAAAATCCTCTTCACACCCTTCATGTGAGATTCCTTTGGGTTTGCCTGAAAACGAGCACAAAGACAAACAGCAAACATTATATCAGGCCTAGAAGCAGTTAAATACATCAAAGAACCTATTATAGCCCGATACTGAGTTGGGTCCACATCTGCGTCACCGTCAATTTCTGCTCCCAACTTGTGGTTGACGCAAATTGGAGTGTCAAATGGAGAAGAGTCCTCCATCTTGAAGCGCTTGAGGACATCATGAACATATTTTGTTTGATGAATGAACATCCCATCCTTCTTTTGATCAACCTGCAATCCTAAAAAGAACGTTAGTTCACCCATAGCACTCATCTCGAATCTTTTCTTCATGACGGCCTCAAATTCCTGACACATGGAGACTCTTGAAGCAGCAAATATGATGTCATCCACGTAGACTTGAACTAGCAGGAAGTCACTTCCATCTCTCTTCACAAACAGTGTGCTGTCAATCAAACCCCTTTCAAAACCATTTTCTAGCAAGTAGTCCGATAACGTTGAATACCAGGCACGAGGTGCCTGATGTAATCCATACAGCGCCTTGCTCAACTTGTATACATGATCAGGAAAGTCTGGGTCAGGAAAACCCGGAGGTTGCTCAACATACACAACCTCATCAACTTTCCTATTGAGGAACGCACTCTTCACGTCCAACTAAAACACTTTCATCTTCTTAAAAGCAGCAAACGCCAAAAACAATCTTATCGCTTCCAACCTGGCCACCGGAGCGAACACTTCATTATAATCTATCCCCTCTTGCTGATTAAATCCTTTAACGACCAGCCCTCGCCTTATTTCTTATAATAATCTCCTTTTCATCTCTCTTGCACTTAAACACCCATTTTGTGCCTATCGCATGCACATTCCTTGGTTTTTCAACCAAAGTCCAAACTTCCATCTTCTTAAATTGAGCCAACTCTTCTTGCATGGCCTCGACCCACGAGCTGTCCTTAAGAGCCATTTGATAATTTTTCGGTTCAATCTGGCTAATAAAGCATGAGTACAAACATTCGTTCATTATACCCGTTTCTTTAATGCTTGTATAAACACAGGTGTGCTCATTCAAGATACTTCTGGTTTGTACACCGGAGGACACATCACCTATTACATTCTCCAAAGGGTGATCTATGTGAATTCCCGTGGTCGGCACAGCACCGACATGCAAATTATCTTCTAAATTAGTAGAGAGCTCATCAATGGTTGTTTCTGGCTGAGAGTGAAATGGATTGATAAACTCATCTTCAGGAGAGACAGCAGGGGAACCGATAGAATTTGATGAGGAAGGTTGACAATCATCAAATAGCTGTCTATGTGCCAAATTTTCCTCCTCATCTAGAATCATCTTCGTAGCAACACGTTCTTCTTCTTCTGTACGAACCAAATCAGGTATGTTAAAAGACTTGAAGAGCCTATCATAGTCGAAAATCCCAGGAGGTCCGATGCTCGGTCTTGGTGATCTGTAACTCGTAATGTCGGTGTTACATACCACCTCAACCTTGCCGTTCGTTGTATTAAAGACACGCCTGTTGGGGAGTCCCAACTTCATAGCCGACTAAGATTCCTTCAGCGGCTGCTTCACCAAACTTTGAATGTGCCTTTAAAATTGAACACGGGGACCCGAAAGCTTCAAGTCCACACAAATTGGGCTTTCTCCCATGCATAAGCTCGTAGCATGTTTTATTAAGTCTTTTTACTGTTAAAACTCTATTCAGTACATAGCAAGCTGTAGAAACAGCTTCAGCCCAGAACACCACCGGAAGCTTCGAATCAGCCAGCATAGTCCTGGCTCCTTCAATTAAAGTTCTATTCTTCCTTTCAGCCACTCCATTTTGTTGCGGAGTATACGGAGCGCTGAATTGGTGTTCAATCCCTCTTGACAGACAGAAGATCTCCATTTCAAAATTTTTAAACTCGGAACCATTGTCACTTCTGATGAACTTCACTCGTTTATCCATAATGTTCTCAACTTTGGTAATCAGATTCTTCACCATTTGAGCCGTTTCGTCCTTTGATTTCAGGAAGTATACCCACGAGTATCGTGAGTAGTCATCAGTGATCACCAAGCAATAAGTTGTACCACCTAGACTTCTTACATTCACAGGACCGAAGAGATCCATGTGAAGCAGCTCTAGTGTACTGGCAATTGAGTTTACTTTCTTGGTGAGATGGGACTTCTTGTGCTGCTTTCCCTTTTTGCACGCAAGACATTTGTCTTCAAAATTGAAACTTTTTAAGGGAACCCCCAACACAAGCCCATGTCTGACAATATGGTTCATCTTCCGAAGATGAATGTGCCCCATTCTCCTGTGCCACAGTTCAGATTCCGATTCGCTTGCTTTCGTCAAAAGGCACGATTCTTCCGTTGACATTTCAGTTGAACTTAAATCCATCATATACGTATTTCGATCACGTGGAGCCTTCATTACTATCCACTCCTCTGGTATTTGAAAACCAGGCTTCAACACAATAGCATCAGTCTTCGTGAAGTGTACGGTATAATCTTTGTCACAAATCTTCGACACACTCAGCAGATTGTGCTTCAGTTCTTCAACAAAGTTCACATTTTCTAACGTCATCTTCCCGTTAGTTACCGTACCCCTTCCTGTTATTTTTCCTCCACTCTCACCAGCAAAACTTACTCTTGCCCCTTGAACAGGTTTTAAATCTTGTAACAAATTCTTGTTACCAGTCATGTGCCGGGAACAGCCGCTGTCCACAACCCAAAGATTATTGGAAGCCCTGTTCAACTGTTCCTGCACAAACAAAAGAGATTATTAAAATTTGGGGACCCAAGACCTCTTGGTCTTGGGTCGATTAACCTTCTTAACAGAACTCACACACCTTGGCTGACCAAAGTTAGCATTAGAAAAATTTCCACGAGTCCTAACAGGATACCTCCTTGGAGACTGATAGTGAGGCCAACCAAACCGACGCACATTAAGAGAATCAAAAGAATTATAGCATTTGGTTTGGTTATTAGTAGTGTAAAAACGAGATGTGTTTCTTTGAAAACCTGTATTAGCTCTCAAATTTGAATGGTTTTCATTTTTAACATTTAAACGATTACCAAAAACCTTAGTCTCAGTTTTCGAGGGCCTCACCTCTCTGAAACGCTGCTTCAGAGGGCAATCAGCAACAAGGTGCCCTATTTGATTACATCTAAAACAACACCTATATTCAGCTTTCTTTTCAGCAGATGTTTTAGATGTGGTGGCAGTATTACCAACCGTACATCTCACATAAGGTGGGACATAAGGGTTGAGTGGAGTACTACTTTTAGTTAGTTTAACTTTTTCTCCACTAGTGGGTAATACTTCCTTCTCTTTTGTCTTACCCGACTCGGATGACTTATCCGAATCAGATGTGACTGGACTTGAAATAGAAATTTTAACTTTTGAGACAGGCGAACATGTTTCGCCTTTACTAACTTCCGGTACTGTAGCAGTTTCCTTAGCAGGACCTGTCTGATCAGCTACAAACTTAACAGATTCATGAACACTAGGATTGAAAGTATAATTATGGTTATAAGGTGGTGGAACCTCATGGTAACCAATTCCTCCCCTCTTAGGTGAGGAACCTTGATCACTAACGAGGTGATCAAGAATAGCAGAGGAATTCCGGAATTGCTCCAGTTTCCTATTCAGTTCCACCACTTTTACCTGGTGATCAGCAATCTGTTTTTCTTTCTCAGCGATTAACTTGGTTTTCTCTTCTAAAACCTCGTAGCTTAGATCGATCACGTCAATTTTCTCAGCTAATTTTGTTTTTAAACTTTTAACGTCTTTTTCACAAGCTTTAATTTTTATTCTATAATTATTTTCTCTTGTTTTTGTGAAGTGATGATCTTCTTTCAAGGTTTTATATTCGGCATCGAACTTAACATACTGATCAGTAATCGTAGCAAGCTGTTCAGACAAGTTCTCACATTTAGTACAGATAGGTTTAGTATATACCTCGGAGTTCTGGTCATTAGCCATGAAAGCTTTTTCATTTTCAGCAGCTTTCATACATTCTTCAGCTGCAACCTTTGCCATGTGTGCCTGCTCAAAGAGTTCTCCAGAGAACATGTTCCAGTTGTATTCACCAGCATCAGACATCATGGCATTATCCCCATTGTTATTTCCACTTTGCTGTGTAGTCCTCCCCTGACTACGTTCTACCCGTGCATTAGTGCACTCCTTTGCAAAGTGTCCATTTCGTTGACAATTGTAACACCTCACCCTTGACTTATCAAATCCTGGCTTTCCACCTACGAACTTTCTGCCAGTCTTCTTCATGAAACGCTTCACTCTTCTGACTATCATCGCCATCTGCCACTGCAGATCCATCTCCTCCAGATCATCAGGATCGATCTGGTCATAGTCTTCTTCCAGAGCAGCAGGGTCCACAATCTTCCCTTGTATGTAGTTCTCGTAAGAAGCAATAAAAGATGCATAGAGTGCAAACTGCTCTTCAGCAGATTTGACACTCATTGGCATCTCAGTGTAGTTATTGCTTGAAGCACTGGGAGAGAAACTACTTTTGGATGCTTGAGGTTTTGAAGCACTTGATCCTCCAGCAACAAAGCAAACATCACCGTTCATGTTTACTGACACATTTCCTTCATGAGAAGAGTTAGAACCAGACTCTCCTTTGGAGTAGTAAGCAGCAGATTCAGACTTCGAACTTGAGCCTGAGTTAACTTTGGCACCATACATACCAGGGTCTTGAACCTGATCCGTTGATGTCTCTTTACGAACCATATTAAGCTCAAAGGTTCTGAGCTTGTTTACTGCTGTCTCCAAGTCATAATTAGGAAAGTCTTTGTCTTCCCTCATTAGAACAGTGTACATTTCCCACTTTGGTGGGAGAGCATCGAGAAGCTTCTCAACTATTTCCTCCTCTCTGTAAGCAATATAATAGTTGTTCAGCTCTGTCATGAGATGATAATATCGGGTGATAATATCATCGAGCGATTCGTTCTTCAAATACTTGAAGACAGAGAACTGAGTCTTTAACAGCTTAATCTTCGAGGCACGAATACCCACGTTCCCTTCGAATCTATTCTCAAGAGCATCCCAAAGCTCTCGTGCAGAAGTGTACTTCCGGAATGTATGGAGAATCTCTTGAGGAAGAGCCATAGTAATTGCAGCATGGGCCTTGCTCTCGGCCTCGTACATCTTCTTGTCTTCTTCCTCCATCTTGCTGTACTTCTTTATCACATCCCGACCTTCGTATTCCATTGTTGGTGGAATATATCCATCCTGGATGCACACCCACATCTTTGCATCCTGGTATTTAATATACTGAATGAACCTATCCTTCCAAGCTACAAAGTCGGTTCCTTTGATCAACCTTGGGGCCTTAGTAGCCGACCCCGCTTCAACTTCCATTTTGACTAACTCTGAGATGTTAATTGACGACATCTTCTCGAAAACACGAAAAACCTGAAACAAATAATTTTTTTTTTTTTTTTTTAAACAGTACTATAGGCGAAGTTAAGGATAACTTCGCTTAAGTGTTAACTTCGCTGGAAAATCCTTAAATTCGCGTGACTTGGCGAAGTTGAGAATAACTTCGCTTACGGTAAGCGAACTTAGGAGGTAAGCGAAGTTGAGGATAACTTCGCTTAGGCGAACTTATGAGGTAGGCAAAGTTGTGGATAACTTCGCTTAGCCTTATATCTTCACCGAAACCCTACTTCCAGTGACGGCAACTTCGCCTGAAGAACAACAACTTCGCCCGAAGAACACTGAAAATATTCAGATCTGTTTTCGACGATTTAGCAGTTTCCGGTCGGTGTAACGGCTTGAATATGACTGTATAAGGTGAGTATAACACAATATCAACGAAAACGCGTCCCGCGAATAGGTCAAACGAGACGTTTTCTACACCCGCGTGAAATCCCGAACCACACAATCGAGCACAAAGGCTCTGATACCACTTGTAGGTTCCTGGACGGATCTTACACGGGATATCGCTATATACGCAGGTGCGGAATCCCTGCGTAGGTAGTTACGAGCGTAGAATACGTAAGACAATCACACGCGATACAAACGAACACGTTATATATTATAACTTGTAACACGTCTATTACAGACTCGATCTCTCGTCTACTGACTTACACGTGATTAAACAAAACTCTCACTGACCAACTCAATCAACCCTTAAACAGTTAACCCGTAAACTGTTTAAATACACGACAACTTCGCCGCAGGCGAAGTTGTCTATAACTTCGCTCGTTGAACAAGTTCGCCTAGGCGAACTTGTCTACAACTTCGCTTGTTCAACAAGTTCGCCTAAGCGAACTTGTTGACAACTTCGCTTACATACAAAATCATAAACTTAAACATAATTACATTACAGACTCGATTACAAACGCTAGACTATGAACTACTGACATTTATGTACCAACAGACTCCCCCTTGGCAGTAGCTTCATATCTTGATCTTCAAAGCTTGAGTCTTGTAATCTTTCGTCTTCTCTCTTCATCTCTTCAAGCATGCACTCCCTGTCTTACACATACAGAAACCAACTTCTGGTACTTCTTCGCTTCCTCTTTCCAAGCAGGAATGTAGAAAATCTTCTTAGCGTGTAGTACCTGCAAGTCAGCTTGAGACAGATTGACCAAGTGCATTGGATCATACACTCTCATGATCTCTTGCTCATCTTCATCCTCCATGACCGCTTCAGCAGTTTCACAATCCACGTACCACCACTTCAAGTCTTTCAAGACGTTCTTGGGCATCACCTTCATCGGCACTTCTTTCAAATGACGGACTGGTTTATACTTCATAACCATCCATGGTTTGCCGTCTGCCCTCATCCCTCTATCTTTGTCTTCTACTAACTTCCCTTTCTGCGGCTTCAGAAGTTCAAACTTTTTGTCTTTAATGGCCTCATTCCAAACAATTTTCCCAATTACTCTCGCCATGTTATCGTCACTTCTGTTTATCAGCCCCAGTCTCGCTAAGTCTTTCACCTCACACTCCGGTAAGGTATTCAGGGATCTCAACATCTTCTTGAAGTACTGAATGCCGTCGTAACGTTTGATCACAAATAGTTTCAACTCTTCATCGTACAACCAGCATATGATTCCCTTCTTTGATTCTGCATATCCCTTTATATTATATGACTTTTTGAACATCGTTGGTACTGCAGGCTTCTTCGTCTTTACAAACCACTGAGCGCAGCCTTCCTTCCAGTTTGGCTGTTCTTCCCACTCAGTGTTGTCAACCGCAGCATCTTCACATATAGTCGACTGTTCAACCACAGGGATCTCATGCTCTACATTTTCTTCAACAATCTCTCCTTCTTCTATCACATTCTCAACAACAATTTCTGCACCAATCTTTTCAATCTCATCGATTGGCAGAACATCATCTTCATTCATCAACTCATCATCTTCTAACATATCATCTATCTCTTTTAGCGCATCAATCATATCATCAACGTCATCCACATCATCACCAACAACTACCACAGACTCCCCCTCAGCTGTGGAAGCCCCAAGAGCTATAGTAGTTCTTGGCAACTCACCACCTGCACCTTCCAGTGCATTGGGATCATCGTCTTGATCGTTTTGGCGCTTGGTCCTCAACTCGTCCCGCGAATAGGTATGTAGAGCATGAGATCCCTTAGTTAACCGACTAATCCGCGAAAACGCGTCCCGCGAATAGGTCAAACGAGGCGTTTTCTACACCCGCGTGAAATCCCGAACCACACAATCGAGCACAAAGGCTCTGATACCACTTGTAGGTTCCTGGACGGATCTTACACGGGATATCGCTATATACGCAGGTGCGGAATCCCTGCGTAGGTAGTTACGAGCGTAGAATACGTAAGACAATCACACGCGATACAAACGAACACGTTATATATTATAACTTGTAACACGTCTATTACAGACTCGATCTCTCGTCTACTGACTTACACGTGATTAAACAAAACTCTCACTGACCAACTCAATCAACCCTTAAACAGTTAACCCGTAAACTGTTTAAATACACGACAACTTCGCCGCAGGCGAAGTTGTCTATAACTTCGCTCGTTGAACAAGTTCGCCTAGGCGAACTTGTCTACAACTTCGCTTGTTCAACAAGTTCGCCTAAGCGAACTTGTTGACAACTTCGCTTACATACAAAATCATAAACTTAAACATAATTACATTACAGACTCGATTACAAACGCTAGACTATGAACTACTGACATTTATGTACCAACACACATTGTAAAACATAGCGGAGTGCAGCCATATTCTTTTCACAAAGAGAACATGATCGCGGTGAAAACATAAAGTTGTGATTCATATGGCATTGAAAGTGGTATGCTTTGGCCTAATAGGATTCATGCCCTTTCCTAACTCTCCAGGTAAGCAATCGGGTCCCGCGTCTGATTGGGATTTATACGCATTGCTTTTCCTTAGGTTTCAATAACCTTGGTGTCAAGAGTTTCGGAAAACAAGCACGTCCCCTTTCCAGTTACTGCATACCCGCCATAACTAACCATCTTCAAGAAAAAGAAATATCATAACACCACAATAAAAATCAATTATTGAAAATGTTTAAAAAATCTTTGCTTTTAGGCATAAGCCTTGGACTTGTGTGTGCTTTGTGTGCATGAGGCGTTAATGAATTGACAACAAAATATTAAGCAAGTGCATTGAACAATCACATAAGGCCCACATAATTTTCTAATCATGCAACCTAAACAATTAAGAAACTATAACTAACTAGAAACACTACGTCTAATGTCCTATCTTATAGTCACGGCTCTGATACCAATCTGTAACACCCCGGCTTTAGCGAAATACGCCCGGGTGTGACGTATAGCTTGCCCAAAACACATGTGACACTATTAAGTGACAACTAGACGAATGCCCGCGCGATGCAGCGGGGGATACAAACTTTGATAATCACGTAATAGATTTATGGGTGTTCACTGTTCAGTGTTCCGTTTTAAACCGTGAAAATGTTTATTGGTATAGGTAGATTAGTAATTCTTATTTTAAACTCAATTTAGTATCGAAGTACAAACGAAACCGGAACCTAACCATTGCTAATGGTTTGGTTTTGTTGAGTTAAATTTTCAACAGTCCGGTTTTAATTTTCGATGACAAAAACGTTATTAAAAGCTTGGCTCACAGTTTAGTTTAAAACCATCAAAAACGAACCACAAATACATATACGTAAAATGTTATTTTTAACTGAAAAAAACCATGAAAATATCATACTCAAATTAAAGAGAATTAAATGCTCGTTTTTATGGTGCAATTTTTTAAAAAATATATTAACGTACGAAAAAGTTATAACCGTTTAAAAATCGCGGGTGAATTTTGGGTTAAAAGTGAAAATATAAAGAATATATGCATAACAGATGAAGGATTAAAATTGTAACTATTCTTTAATTTTACAAAAGTTAAGGGGTAAATATTGTAAATGTTTTCGAAAATTATGGAATACACGTGACTTTGTATGTTAAAAAGACCACTTTATCCTTCTTTATACTTGTACCATATGCTTAAAATTTGTAATTCCCTTAAAACCACCGTCTTAATTTACCCTTCACTGCCACATTATATATAGTATAGATAATATCATTAATTCATTCAAATCCCAAGTACACAAGTTGTTCAATAAGACAAATATAAAGGAAAATAATAAAACACATCTTCTTGTTTGTTCTTTAAATAACCTAACTTCTAGTGTCTTTCGCCATTTCATCCTCTAATGTAAGTACCTGTAGCATATATATATATATATATATATATATATATATATATATATATATATATATATATATATATATATATATATATATATATAATAGTCAACTAATTGAATAGTTGGTGAGTTCACACAAGTTTGATACAAGTACATAAAAACCGTACAATTCCATGAAACTTTGTGTAGTAATAGCGCAAGCAATGTCTTTTCCATTCGGTAACAACCAAATGTACTCGGATCGGGGGTCCTATTCCTCTCATAACATCGAGGTCCTGAGTGCATAGGGGGGAGTACGATCATACTTATTGAGGAAACCATGATCAAGTAATCATTGAGAAAGTAAGAAAATAAACACACAAGTCTATGTAACGAATTGTAGTTTGTAATACATAACTTTCTCTCTCTTTTCCTTTTTGGACCAACTTTTGGAATACTTATAACTTTCATAACATACTTTTTTTTCTTTTTTTTTTTCTCTTTTTCTCTCTTTTTTTGTGCTCTTAGGCATCTTTATCCTAAATATATAACTATTTTCTAAGCTCGTATAAAAAATGGACATGACGGTGGTGTGCTAGTTTGAGTGCATCTAAGTCTTACAATCTCAAAGATTTTAGATTATGGTAATCCTCCCTAAGTATCGAAATTCGGTTTCACCGTTTTTCAAATTATTAGATATAAAATTTGCTAAATAGGACTATCAAAGCTAGTTGGGCCTACCGAAACATCCCAAGTTTAATGCGTTATCTTTTACTTAATCTCATATATAATAGTGGTTTTAAAAATCAATCTCAAAATTTTCTATCATTTTCCATTATTTGCAAAAAAATTCAGTAAGTGTTTGGGACAAATTTTTTTTGAATATTTTTTTAAACTTTTATTATTATTATTATTTTTATTTTTTAATTTTTTTTCTGTAATACAAAAACGTCAGTTTCCCATCCCCACACTTAAATGTCACATTGTCCTCAATGAGATAGGAAAAAGACAAAAATTTAAAGCACATTCAAATATAAGTAAAGTGGAACAGACTCCCTTGGTAAATATGACGATATTGCTTGCGAGTCGTGTTCCATGCCCTCCAATTCGAACGAAAGCCTCACACTCCAGTGCTCTTTACCAAGCTATCACTTACGAACGAAAGCGGCAATCAGTAAGCAAATAGCCTCCCCACACTTGAATCAAAACATGTATCATCAACCATCCAATATCATCTCGAGCAACCTAAAAGCAAACCAAGAAACAGCCAGCACAAGAAAACAAGAAAAACCCAAAAACAAAAATAAAAGTAAAGCAAAAACATTCTACCGGGTTGCCTCCCGGGAAGCGCTAAGTTTACAGAAGAGTCTTCAGCCAGACTCGCTCCTGAAATCTCAATCAGGAGGCTTTTGTTTTATCCAACCCAGTCTAACCCGTTTAATTCCACCCGTCCAACATATTTAGACAAATAGCACATAGTGAAACTAAAAAGCATTTTAAAACATTCAAACGAGTCGGACCAAACCTAATACGTGACATATAATGAAGGAAACGGTTATTCTTTCCTTTTAGTGTTGTCCTATCATTCTTAATGAACCATTTTTGAACCCTCAAAACTTGTCGATCCAAGCACTTTCGCTCCCTCTTCTGTGGCTTTGTCGATTTTGGTGTCGATCCACTATCTAGTTCCTCCACAGACATTCTAACCTGAATATGATGTAGCGACTCAACTAACTCTAATGACTTCTCATCCTCTGTTACCACTTCCTCTTCTTTTTCTTCTGGTGACATTTTGATCTCCATTGTTGGCTTCCCCGTGATTAGTTTTTCTAAATAGATAAGAACGCCAACAAGGTCAAATTATTCATGTTCTTCATAAACTGGTAAATCCACCAATTCATCACCAAACTCATCCTCCCAAGATGGTGCATGCTCCTCCTCTTCGTCATCTTCCATCTGGTCAAGTGGCTTCAAAACGACATCTTCACTCAGATTCGTGTAATCAGGTAGCTCCAACTCCATGACTTCTATCACGCCCTCATTATCATCCTTCCAGAAGTCATCATCCGTTTCATAAACGGCTTCCTGCTCCTTGTAAGAAAAACTCTTATTTTGACATCTAGCACTTATCTCGTCTAACCTAGCTTCAAATTCCTCTATCTTACGGAGACTTTCTAATTCTATCAACTTATCAAGCCTGGCTTCGAGTGCCTCTATTTTAGGGATTCTTTCTCTTTTGATCAACTTATCAAACTTGGCTTCTATTGCCTTAATCGTTTGGAGTCTTTCACGTTCCTCTTGTTCGGCTCTTTCCAACATCTTTGATATAAAATACTCCTAAACTGACTCGATCTATTAAACATATTAACTAGACTCGATAAAATAAAAACAAACTAAATTATCCTAAACACGACTACATACGCTGAATTTAAGACACATACTCACAAAACAGACCACAACTCAAGACACAAAAGACCAACTAATCAATTAAGTTCAATCAATGCTAGTTTTGCTATCGCCTAAGTATCCCCGACAATGACGCCAAAAACCTGAAGCGCAAAACGCGGTCTATAAAAATATTAACCTAACCTAGACACTCTAGTTTTAAATTTATAAATCTAGACTACCCTAATGCTAAACCACTATACAGGCAAGTGTACCTATCGACTGTAGTAAAGCCTATTGAAGTCCGGATATCGAACCCAAAGGACACAAGCGACACCTAAACTAGACTCTGACTAATAACTTAAATTAATTGATTTAATTGATTTTTGTCTTTTTTAATTATTAAATATAAACTAAATAATACTTACTCTAAAATTAGACACGAACAAATCGGTTTAGAACTCAAATAGGGGGAATAACTACCTAGGTAAGGAATCCTACTAGTCAACTGGTAAACTCTCGGAATTTGATTTATGATTGGTAACCAGGTTCTAAAATATGACACTTAAGGAATAACTAAAGTACGCCAGATCACCTCCCGGTCTCACCAACAATACCTAAGAACCCTAAATATCGATCATGTAAAGCTCAACGGTTTAATGGTTCGGTTCACCTCCCGGTCTCAACTAACCTAACTATATGCTAAGGTACCCAAAGATTAAATGACCACCCGGTCTCTCTAATCACAAAACACCATAAGGCGTAGAGGGTTATTCTTATTTAATTCGGTTATAATTCGGATCTTTAAGAATCTAAAGAAGTCTAGGGTAAATGAATCCCGTGCAATCACTACCCAAACCCGCAAAATACTAAAACATGCGACACTTAATTACCTCCCGGTCTCTCAAGTTGCAGAATATAAAGTATCTCTAAACTTTCAATTACCGTTCCTATGGAATACGTTAACTACAAAACATAAACTACTTGTAAACACACAGTAAACAACCTAATATGCATCCATACATGAAAGACATTCACAAAGATGCATATGGAACAATAATTGATCATAAATTAATACCAAATATGCATATGCATCACGACCAAATAAAATAAAAACTTTACCAAGCATGAGCCAATCAATAATAATCCAAAACCAAAAATAAAACTATGGGGTTTAACCTACAATCATACTCATGAATAAAACAAAATAACTTAGTTCAAACATTGAATTCATAATGATAATAACAAATTCAAACCGAAAGACAATGTCTTGTTAAGTAGATGTTGAGTCCCAACGCTCTCTAGTTGAACCAATGCGTGCTTCACTCTTCTTTTTCTTTATGTGGTGTGCCTGGTCTTTCAACCTTCTCTTCGGTTCAGCATGGGCAGCCGCAAAAAATAATAATAGCTTCTGCCCCCAATTTGCGTAAGGTCCTTTTTTTAGCTGTTCTATCAAAATAAAATATATGAACCTTCCAAACCTAAATCCCCTTCACCGACCTCCCAAAATCCATAACTTTTTCGGCCCTTTTGTTTTACTTTATTTTTGCTCCCCTTAGCCCACTGTTGCATAAGCCTACATCAAAATAATTTTTACCCACGTGAAACTCATCTATAAATGTTTATTCTATTATGTTATTCATTATATCAATGCACACTGAAGAGACGTGGATCGACTCACTGGTAGACGATCTACTTTCCTCGGGTGTGATTATGCTATTTCACCGATGGATCTCTGGGATCTAGATTCTTCCACCTACAAAATGAACAGCACCGTCAACTTACCCCTCAGAAAGGGACAGAGGGGTCCTCTTTGGGGTAACCCTCCGGTGTGAGAATAAGTGTTTGTAGGAGAAGATAATAATATGAGAGTAAGGAAATTTGGAGAGTATTGCTTAATATAGCTGAATACTCTGTAATTGGATGTGATTCAGTGTTCTTGGATGTAACTGAGTCTGTTTGAGTGTGTTACTGGATGTCACTTCCTTGTGGAGTTGATGTGGTATTTATAGTGCTAGGGTTTCCACTGATTGGGCTCAGCCTTGTTGGCCTCCTCCAATTGCTTTGCGCCACTTGTCCTTGGGACACCTGGTGCTTTTTCATTGGTTATAATTACGTGGTAGCACATGGATTTTGCTGAGTTGTCCACCTTTCATTGGCAGCTGTCGACATCAGCATATTCTTATTCCTTAAAAAGATACTTTCTGGAAGGTTGTCTGACGTGCACAATCAAGGTTGCCCTAATCCTGATTTGGATAAGGACGAGGTTGATTATGTGCATGTGTGATACGCGCCTATCCTGAGGACGCGCGAGGTCTTCTCTTTATTCTCACGCGCAGATGTTTCATGCGCAGATGTGATATGCACAAGCATGTGATATGCGCCACGCGCGGATGCGCCACGCGCAGATGTGATATGCGTGAGCATATGTGATGCGTGAGCATATGTGATGCCCGAGCATGTGATGCCTGAGCATGTGATGCATGAGCATATGTGATGCTTGAGCATGTGATGCCTGAGCATGTGATGCATGAGCACGTGTGATATGCGTGAGCATATGTGATATGCGCCATGCGCATAGGTTTTGGCTTTGTGCCTTCATGATGTCTTGATTTCAAGCCTGTTGTCTATATCTTGTGGGTTGACCCGCCTCGCTCGGTGTTGAGGCGGGTACATACCTCTTCAAGCCCCCCCAGTCTAATGTGTGTCTTGTCTCGCGCGAGCGAGGTAAGATAGATATTAGACTTAATAGTTTGCTCTTTTAGTAGGGTTTTGCCTTTTTCTTGTTATTACTCGTCGTTGCGCGAAATTCTATCCTTTTGGTTGAAACGAATCGTCTATGTACGTGATGGAGACGTGTCAGACTTTTCGTGTGCTCGAGGTGCTACAGTTGCCTTTCATGTCCCCTCATATAGTGTCAGGAACACGTGTCGCGCTCGCGTTGGTCCGTACCTGCGAGTGGTGGCGCGTGAACTCTGGCAGCAGCTGTATCGTTTCTTTTCGTGTCCCCTCACACAGTGTCAGGGACACGTGTCGCGCTCGCGTTGGCTTACACCTGCGAGTGGGGGCGTGTGTGGCGCCAATGAAGAGACGTGGATCGACTCACTGGTAGACGATCTACTTTCCTCGGGTGTAATTATGCTATTTCACCGATGGATCTCTGGGATCTAGATTCTTCCACCTACAAAATGAACAGCACCGTCAACTTACCCCTCAGAAAGGGACAGAGGGGTCCTCTTTGGGGTAACCCTCCGGTGTAAGAATAAGTGTTTGTAGGAGAAGATAATAATATGAGAGTAAGGAAATTTGGAGAGTATTGCTTAATATAGCTGAATACTATGTAATTGGATGTGATTCAGTGTTCTTGGATGTAACTGAGTCTGTTTGAGTGTGTTACTGGATGTCACTTCCTTGTGGAGTTGATGTGGTATTTATAGTGCTAGGGTTTCCACTGATTGGGCTCAGCCTTGTTGGCCTCCTCCAATTGCTTTGCGCCACGTGTCCTTGGGACACCTGGTGCTTTTTCATTGGTTATAATTACGTGGTAGCACATGGATTTTGCTGAGTTGTCCACCTTTCATTGGCAGCTGTCGACATCAGCATATTCTTATTCCTTAAAAAGATACCTTCTGGAAGGTTGTCTGACGTGCACAATCAAGGTTGCCCTAATCCTGATTTGGATAAGGACGAGGTTGATTATGTGCATGTGTGATACGCGCCTATCCTGAGGACGCGCGAGGTCTTCTCTTTATTCTCACGCGCAGATGTTTCATGCGCAGATGTGATATGCACAAGCATGTGATATGCGCCACGCGCGGATGCGCCACGCGCAGATGTGATATGCGTGAGCATATGTGATGCGTGAGCATATGTGATGCCCGAGCATGTGATGCCTGAGCATGTGATGCATGAGCATATGTGATGCTTGAGCATGTGATGCCTGAGCATGTGATGCATGAGCACGTGTGATATGCGTGAGCATATGTGATATGCGCCATGCGCATAGGTTTTGGCTTTGTGCCTTCATGATGTCTTGATTTCAAGCCTGTTGTCTATATCTTGTGGGTTGACCCGCCTCGCTCGGTGTTGAGGCGGGTACATACCTCTTCACACACAACCCATAATCTCTTAACATGTATCGTACATTTGAATTAAATCAGCTTCTTATAATATATTATATATTTAACTTTAAAAGAGTAATCCAATAATAAAATACAGCTTATTTGTTAATTAGTTTATCCGTTTCAAGTTTAATTTGACTACACCATTTATGCCCGTTGTCTTGAAACCATTAAATATTTAAATATGAGCCAAAAAAGGAATATATTCAATAAAAACATGGCTCAAAATACTTGAAAGTATAGGAATCATTTATATAATAATTTGTATATATTAGACCATATCAGGTATGCAAAAAGTAGTGGAAAAGTTAGCGAGCTTCATGAAGAACAAGTCAACATCTATGGCCCTTTTCAGATTGATATCAAGATGTTGACTGGAAATCAAAGAAACATTCTAGTCAACATGCCCAGACCAAGTGACTGATTTAAGAGGAGTTCAAGTTCTAATTCAAGCAGTGAAGATTTTGGTCAATATGGAAAGTCTGGTGTATGTACTGTGATTTCTATGGGCATCATACTGATAGTTGCTAGTACAAGAATGAATAACTTGTTTAGTTACCGGACACCAAGAAATTTTGTCAAGACTTTGGTGTTTTTAAGAAAAAGTAGAATGCTTATCTCAACAAGGGAAAAAAAGAAGCTGGAGATGAATCAGAAACCAAGAAATCTAATGACAACAAACCAATGAAGTTTGTGAAGAAGGGTGGAACATAAGAGCTAAAAGTGAATGTGTAAAATGAAAAAGAAAAAGTCTATTGAGAAAATCCTGTTAATGAAGGAGTGAAGTCTGTTGAGACAAAGAATGTGAAACGAAAGATACTCAATAATGATAGAAAACATGATAATTATTTGATGAGTTTTGGGAAAGAACCTGGAGGTTTTAATTGGGTGAAGAAGTGATGATGGAATCTTCATCAAGCAATCAGAATATGTCCATGATATTTTTTTCCTAAATTCAAATATAATGATGTGAAAGCTGGGTCATGAATAAATGGTAGCTGATGAAAACGGGGAGCCGGTTGATCAACATGAATGCCGAGCAAAGATTGGATCTTTGATGTATCAAATAACATCCAGTCCTAGCATCATGCTTGTTGTATGTGTTTGTGCAAGATTTCAGGCCAATCCCAAAGCATCTCATATGTTGGTTGTGAACAGAATTTTCAGATATTTGAAAGGAAAGCCAGACATGGGGATTTGGTATTCAAATGAACCTTTCTTTGATTTTCTTGCATATATAGACAATGACTATGATGGTTTCAATTTAAGTAGAAAAGCTACAATAGGTGGATTTCAATTCCTTGGAAACAGACTAGTCTCATGGTAGTGCAAGAAGCATAACACAATATCAATATCAACTATTCACTACAACAAAAAGGGCTTTTTAGGACATTTTGTGTGGGACGCTTGTAAAATAGCGTCCTAAAATCTATTTAATAGGACAAATGAACATTTGAGGTCCTTTTACAATATACGCTACAGAATCGGTGTCCTAAAAAGTTATTTAATAGGATGAATGATTCTTTGGGGTCATATTATTATATAACTTAATAGGACACTTAAAATTAAATCATAATAAAGTAGCCTATAAGACATGTAGTTGTTGGTGTCCCATTAAGTAGTAATGTAATAGGACACTTGATCACTCGAGGTCTTATTATAACATAAGTTAATAGGACATTTTGTAGTTAAGTCATAAATGTTCGGTGTTATAGGACCATTTCTAGTCGATGTCATATAAGAACATAACTTAATAGGACATTTTACACTATGGTCTTATAACTTTAACCTTTATAAGACGGTTAATCATTGTGGTGTTATTATAATACACCGTAATAGGACATTTGATATTTGAGTCCTAAAACATCTGTTTTATAGGACGCTTATTCGCTAGAGTTTTATTATAACATAACTTAATAGGACACTTGACACTTCAGTCTTATAACTTTAACCTTTATAGGATGCTTAATCATTGTGGTGTTATTATAATACACTGTAATAGGACACTTGATATTGTAGTAATAAAACATATGTTTTATAGGACGCTTATTCGCTAGAGTTTTATTATAACAAAACTTAATATGACACTTGACACTTTAGTTACGTTTAAGATTTAACTTCATGCCTTTTAAATTTATGTTTTCCAAAATTTACCAAAGTATCTTTCCCCCAAATAGTTTTCCAAAATAGTTGAACTTCCCACTCAAAATTTAAAATTTTCAATAACAAAAATTTTCCCCAACTGATTTCGTTTCTTAGAAAAATTATAGCTCTTCGTCCTATTTATTTTAGCCCTAAATCGGTTCATCCCCTAACACTACTACAAAAACTCACTTTGAATTCCGCTTTTTGGGGCTGAATTTGAATCTTAGTTGCTTTGGTTCCGATTCCAACCAACAATCAATGTGCAAATATCATTGAAACAATTGAAGCTGCCATTCTAAACTTGCTATTGGAATTAGAATACTCCATTTTGTTTCTCGAAGTGTGCACTTGGCAATTTGCGATTTGTAATTTTGAGTATATATATGGGAATTTTGGAAAGGAGATATATGAATTAGCATGGGGGAATTTGGAGATAAAAGGGAAAATTCAAGAATTTGGAGGGAAAACTATTATTTTTATTTGTTTTTTTAGTTAAAAGCCGAGGAAAAACATATTAAAAAGACTTTTTTTTTTCTTTGGAACAAATAGATAAGTTCATTTAATATCATTTCAAAAAAACTATATAAAAATTAAAATAGGAGTCTTATTTAAAATATTATAGATATATAAAATAAGGTTTGGATCAAATATAGATAAAATTAATGTGTTAATTGTGAGAATCAAGTAAAGTAATTATGTAATTACATCACAGATTAAATCTTTATTATATATAACATTAATAGTTTATATGGGGAAAGTTAACGTACAAATAAAATTGACGTGTTAATTGTGAGAATCAAGTAAAAGTAATTATTTAATTACATCACAGGTTAATTATGTAATTATTCTATATGTATATATAATTACTCTATTTGATTCTCATAAATAACACATTAATTCATTTGTACGTTAACTTTCTCTTCATATAAACTATTAATGTTATATATAATAAAGAAACAAAGGTTAATGTAAGTTATATACTCATGTTGGTTATGCATCAACGTTATGGTTATAACTTATCACATTAACTATAAAATGTCAACTAAAAATGGCTCATATTAGGGGTTTAACGAGCCGATTCAAGCTCGAGCTCATTTTGAGATCTTTTTTTTTAATGTTAAAGCTTGGTTCGTGAGTTGTCAATACACCGTGCTAAATGCAGAAGCAAAAAAAATTGCTAAACACGAGAAGGTGTGTGTTGATAATCAACACGCTTTCATTCCTTTTGCTTTTAATACATTTGGTTCTCTTGCCTACGATGATGCTACATTTCAAAAAAGAGTTCAGCGGGTCGTGCATAGTAACTCAACGACGCCGAAGAATGGTAACTTTGTTTTTTTCAGTAGGATCAGTTTTGTCATTCAAAATGGTGCGGCGGCGCAGCTTGTTGGCCGCTTACCTGTCTCTCTATTGTAATTGAATCATTTTATTTGAAATGATAATCAAATTAAATGAAACCATCGTTTAAGTCCCATGATCATTAATGATCCTAATTGACCATCAATGATCTAATCAATTTGCAATAGCCTTAGTTGATCATATCTTAATCGACTAACATTGACCCTAACTGATCTTCAATATTCACAGTTGATTGTCACCGGATGTGTTTGAACATTAATGACTATACTCTTTTTTAAACGGCCAACGAATCCTCTAAATGAGTTACTGGCTAAATTCATCACATCAGGATACACTTGTCATTCGATCCTGAGAAAACTCTCACCTAAAGCAAACGCCAGTAAACACTCACCTACTCGCCCAAAGGCATGACTATGCGACCTTTTCAATTTAAGGATCCAACTAGTGAATGCCACCTACTCGCATAGTCTCTTATCATCACTCGATGCCGCCGAAATTAAATGACGGCGGTAGGAATCGAACCTGGGTCAAATGGAACGCCAAGTCTTTTTTTTGAACCCCGCCGCCAGCTCATTGGTTTAATGACTATAACTAACATAATTTGTCATTTATAAAACAATACTAATACACCAGTTTTTTTTCCTCAAACTACGATTAATCATGATTAGCCAGTATTGGGGCAAATCAGCCCAAGTGACATGCTTTTACCCGTCATTTGAAATCATCGATCATATTTTACCTTAATTTGTTTTTTTTAATGTTTGAATATTAGTATGATCATTGATTCATAATGAATTAATATAAATAAAAGATAATATTAATGAATATTTGAAATTTGAAACTTAGCAATATTTGGATAAAAGGGATGAACAATATATATGATTATATAAAAATTAAATGGAACCGCCAATACATGTTTCAAACCCTAAAAACGAACGTCTGGTCGGCGGTTTCTACCTCTTCCACAATTGAATTAGCCTACTCGATCGACTGTGTCACCGGAACGAAACTGGTACTGCCCTTTTGCTACTACTATTTTCTTCAATTCGTTCTGTTTGATTCACGTTACCCAGTATCAATCGTACCTCCTTTTGATTTCGTGAACCATACGAACAATATGCATCATAGAGATGTACATCTTTTAGGATGTTCGCTTATGGCCTTTTAAATGTGATTTGGTTTACCGTCATTGTTATCTTGAGCAAAAACATATAAATAAATAAAGTCTGAAAGTCTTCCAAAAGTCTGGTTGATTTGCTGCTCCAAAAGTGAAAGTCTAGTCTTTGAGCTATAAAGGTATCATATTTTTATGAATATTATGAATCTTTATATATGTGTTTATTACTGGTTTGATGGATCAATGTGAAAATGAAACGTGGCTTGATATTGTGAAGAACATGTGAGAACTTTTGAAGTCTTTTTGAACGTTCGTGTCTGGCTTTGGTGAAAACATTAACTTAAATTGCTTTGTTTTCTTGTGATTTTGGGTCAAATTAATGTAATTGTATGAGCAATATTGAGATGGGTTGTCTACTAGTATTAAGTTTGAGCCAGCCCATGCTTAGTAAATTATCATTAAAACCTGGAACATAATAACTTTAGAGATCATTTCTTTTCCATTTCTGCAACCGATTCTTGAGTCCGTGATCTCTAAAATTTGTCATGTTGTTGATTGAAATTAATTGACCCGTTAAGTTTTTTTCTTTCAGAATTGTTTGTCTCTTATGTTCTTTCTTAATCCAGCAATATGTGCTACATATGTATGAAACATCTTTTTTTTTTAATTTGGCAAGTGCGTGCTCATGTGTTCATATGTGATAAGCTTCTTTCTATTTTCCATTTCTTGTTGAATGCCTTATGTTGATTTTATGTATGAGCTGCTCGAGGCATAAATTTTAATTGTTCATTTTGATTTTGTTGAACAGTGTTAAGATAGGCAACCTATTTCTAAGGACAACAACCAACTCGAGACACAAATTTTGAGAAATCTCAAACAAACACATACATTTTCAACAAGTGACTTACACCATATTGAGGTGCGTTATTATTATTATTAATTTTTTTTTTGTCTTTTAGACTTTTAGTTTTGATTCTAAGTTCTTTAGCAATACATATTTTGTTAATCGTCAAAAATATGCTTTGAGACACAATGAGCAAAATAAATATTTCAATTCTATCTTGTCCTTTATTGCACTTATAAATTATAATGTTTAGGTTTCTAGTATTTGATTCTTTGACCCATAACAACTATTTATCAATGACATATCACATTCAAGAATTCATTATGGTATGGAATTACTTTTAACCCGTTGATTTTGAACTATTTCGCAATATTAAATGAATTTTCTTATGTTGTAATCGTGATACGAAATTGATCATCCAACACTTTCTATTTTTAAGGGTAAGAAAGACTCTTGGACAATTCTTTTTTAAAGTTTTGTTGATATTATAGTTAAAGTAATATGTTGGTTTTGTCTAATTGTTAGGGTGTTCGTACCAATTATGAATGGCTACATATTAGTTTTTTTTTCTCATCAGTCGTTAGGTGTTTGGGCCATTATGTTATGCATGTTTTTTAGTTTGAATTGAGAACAATGACTTAAATAAAAGAACTTTTAGTTTCCTTTTAATCAATACTAATGTTTAATTACATGGTTGATGATGGCAGAGCTGATATTGTAAGAAGTTTTGGAGCCAAGTTTTATGAAAGCGAAATAGTCACCCACAAAAGAACGTTTAGATTCATCGTGTAAAAAATTGAAGGAATAGGTTATTTATTACACAGTTTTTTCTAACATTTGTAATATGCTTTGGATTGAACTTATTATTGAAGTTAAATATTATGATTTTCACATTCACAATTTTATCAATCTTTTATTTTATATTTTATATTGTAAATATTGTGATTTATGTGAAAAATTACGTGCCACAAAAAAATTACATATGTTGTTTTCAGATTGTGGCAAAAAAAAGTGTCACTAAAACTAGTATGTGGATGTAACTAGGATTGCATTTTAGGACGTTGTTTAAGTTCATAGACATATTATGCGACCATAAAATTTAGTTTCAAAATCTTGTTTGGGATTTTTGGACCATTTTCTTGGTACTATAACGTTCCATCATAAGGGTCCTATAAATTAATTTTTAAGAACGCTTGTATGTGTATCAAAAATTTACAATTAGGTAAGCACATGCCAGAACATTGTAAAAGTGTCCTAATATGTTTTTATTAGGACGCTTTTTGGGTTGTTATCAGATATATTATGCGACCATAAAGTTGGTTTCATAATCTTATTTAGGATATCAGTACTTTTTTCTTGGTACTAAAGTACCTATAATGTTACATCATAAGGGTCCTATAAATTAACTTTTAAGGACGTTTGTATGTGTATCAAAATATTAAAGTTAGGTAAGAACATTTTAAAACATTGTAAAAATGCCATAATATGTTTTTATTGGGACGCTTTTTGGATTGTTAATGGATATATTATGCGACCATAAAATTGGTTTCATAATCTAATTTGGGATATCAGAACGCTTTTTGAGTTCCGAAACTTATTACGATCCCTTTACATGAAACGCTTTTCTCGTTGGTCCTATTAAATGAAAGGTCCTATAAAATAGTATTTTAGGACGCTTTTGTGTGTACTAAAAAGCCCTTTTTGTTGTAGTGGTTGAAGCTGAATATTTGTTGCATCCGCTTGCTGTGCACAAGTTCTATGGATCCTAAACCAATTGCTGGACTATGGTCTGAATTATCTACTCACAGTTGATAAAACTGTTGCTACGTTTATTGTGAAAAATCTTGTGCATGACTCAAGAACTAAGCATACTAAAATAAGACAACATTTCATTAGAAACTGTAATGAGAAAGGCTTAATAGAAATAAAAAGGGTTAAAACCAATGATAATCTTGCTAATTTATTCACCACACCACTGGACTAAACCATATTCAACTTTCTATTAAGAGCCTTAGGCCTAATCAATGCTGATGAAGTTTGATTTAGGATGTGTGCTTGTTTTCTTCGTGCGTTTCTATATGTTCTTTATGGGCAATCTACATGCTTATTTGTGAATATATTTTCAAATTAAAATCCAAAAAGATTTTATTTTATTTTGAGTTAAAATCAGAGATGACAAAAAGATTTTAAATTTGTTTTAGTTAGTTTTCAATTCCTTGTTTATTCTAAAAAACAAAACAAAAATTTGGTAAAGTTAAAATGTTTGATGACGCTTCAAGTTTCTAGTCATTGCAATATGTGAAATGATAATAACTATTCAGTTTAATATATTAAAGAAGCAAAAATTGTTTTGTGATGGAAATTGTTCCACAAATATGGTAAATGATAGTAGTTTGACTATCAAATCCTAACTCATGGATACAATAGGCTAAATGGATTATGAGTTTCAGTCATTGATGTAGTTGGTAACTTTTAAATATGTGTATAACATGAAGTGATATAAACTTTGAAATCAGCTAAGTTTAAGTGGTTATCACATTTTAAAAGGTTATGCATATTTTCAAATACATCTCTCCAAATGATAGGCAAAAAGGTAAATATCCAGTCATACACAAGCTTGTTGATGTTTGTTCGTTCAAAATGTATATTCAAAATGTTTATGACAAACAAAATGTTCTTTCAAAGTTTACATCAACACAAATGTTGATAAAACCAATCCTAAGGGGTTAAAGTTAGAACAAATCAAGGTGGGGCTATAAGTCTGATAGAAATGAAGAGGGTTAAAACCAATGATAATCTTGCTAATTTATTCACCACACCACTAGACTAAACCATATTCATCTTTCTATTAAGAGCCTTAGACCTAATCAATGCTGATGAAGTTTGATTTAGGATGTGTGCTTGTTTTCTTCGTGCGTTTCTATATGTTCTTTATGTGCAATCTACATGCTTATTTGTGAAATCCAAAAAGATTTTATTTTATTTTGAGTTAAAATCAGAGATGACAAAAAGATTTTAAATTTGTTTTAGTTAGTTTTCAATTTCTTGTTTATTCTAAAAAACAAAACAAAAATTTGGTAAAGTTAAAATGTTTGATGACACTTCAAGTTTCTAGTCATTGCAATATGTGAAATGATAATAACTATTCGGTTTAATATATTGAAGAAGCAAAAATTGTTTTGTGATGGAAATTGTTCCATAAATATGGGAAATGATAGTAGATTAACTATCAAATCCTAACTCATGGTTACAATATGCTAAATGGACTATGAGTTTCAGTCATTGATGTAGTTGGTAACTTAAAAATATGTGTATAACATGAAGTGATATAAACTTTAAAATCTTCTAAGTTTAAGTGGTTATCACATTTTAAAAGGTTAAACATGTTTTCGGATACATCTAGCCAAATGATAGGCAAAATGTAAATATCCAGTCATACACAAGCTTGTTGTTGTTTGGTCTTTCAAAATGTATCTTCAAAATGTCTATGACAAACAAAATGTTCTTTCAAAGTTTATATCAACACAAATGTTGATAAAACCAATCTTAAGGGGTTAAAGTTAGAACACATCAAGATGGGGCTATAAGTTTGATAGTTGTAAGTCCTAAACGCCTTGTATAAAGGCATGTAAGACTGAACTACGTGGCTTGTAAGTCCAGTGTTCAACATTAAAGTTGGAAAATATAATATATATGTCTTCAATGATGTTTAACTATTCTGTCATTAAAAGATTTTGACCAAACATTAGGGGTTTGAAGTCAAGTTAGGGTGATCTGAAAAAAAACAGATAAGCTTTGAGAAGAGAAACGAAACATTAATAATATCATATGCCATCATTTTAAATCTTATGCATAAATATACCTTAATCATATCACTGATGTAATAAAATTCATGCTAAGTAATTCGTGCCATTCATCATCCTAACTCATTATTTAGAATAATGTTGAGATTGATATATAGTGATGGACTCTTAGTCAATATGATCTCATGTTGTGATCTTTCCCAAATTGAAGCTATTAATGTTTTAAAACTGAATTTTGATCTCATTTCACCACATATGCAGAAGCTGTCATCAACACATTGCCATTTTATCTCCTTTGAGTCAATAGATTTCCTGAAAACTACCTTTGTTTGTTTCTATGACTTAATCTGTTCAATTTTTATTTTTTTGGAACTTCAAGCATGTGTTTAATATTGTTTGTGTGAAGTTACTATGTCCGAGCATGCATATTATACGTTCAAGAATGAAATTTATGTGTTCAAGCACGATTTTATTTGTACACGCATGATTTTTCTTTGTTCGAGGAAGATATGCCATTCAAGAAAATGTGCGTTATTTGGCATTTAAGCATGAAATTAAGTTCTCAAGAAAATGTGTTATAAATTCGAGCAGACTTTGATGTTTACTCTATTCGAGCATTATCTGTTTTACTAGTTTCTTGTTGAGTTACTTTTATCGGGGACTTCACTATTCACGAGCAAGATAGCTTGCTTTGATCTATATACTTAGCATCTTGTTCTTCATTTGTTTCTCCAGCATCTATGTATTTCCAAGCATGCTAATTTTATTTTATACTTAGCTTTGTTTCTTAAATTTTATTAAGGATAGGTTTGCTTGAAGTTAATTTCCCAAGCAAGCTTTGTTTGCTTGTGATTTAAATTTTGAGCAAATAATATTGGATCTTTGCTTGGATTAAGTTTCGAACATTATGTTTATTTATGTTTTTGGGTTATTATGTTTTATTATTTTATTTTGACGTTTTGCTCTGGCTAAACGACAAAATCATATACACGAGCATACAGACAAATTAATGTATTAAAGGGGGACTTAAATGTTTTTCATTTACTTTCCCTTCTTTGCTTGTCTTCATCGTTTGCTCGTACCCTAGAAATTCAAATCATCCTTTCTCTCTTTCTTTGATCATCTATACTACAATCGACTGGTTAGTTACTTAAATCTTCGAATTCCGACACCTATTGCCTAGACTTATGGTTTCAATTTTATGATTTACTTACTTATTTGTTTGTGTGTAGGTTTTCACTCGAGAACATGTCTTTTTGTTTTTATGTATCTCAACTTTTTTACTCTATTTTGACACTAATTTAGGTTTACATGTTGCATCTGTTCTTGCAGATCTCATGCCCTATGAATTTGAGAATAGGCACAACATGTGTGCGCTTTTGGAGATTACCCAAGAAAAAATCAATAGCTGTTTCAATTGATAGATGGCTCCAAATATGTAATTTTAATTTTGCTCTTACTACAAGTCCACAAATTTATAGAAATCTAATAAATGATTTATGGACCTTTGTGGATCATGTAGATGATGTAAATAGGGCTCAAATTGAAGCTGTAATTCAAGGAACAGAGTTTGAGGTTACAAAGGCTATGATTAGAATGAGACTTCAATTGAATGATAATCATCCTGAACAACTACTTTACTTCCACAGAAGACTGACAAGAATATTTCAAGAGACCATGGGTTATCAAGGTATCATTACTAACGGACAATTCTAAAAAGGAATGTTTCCTTTGATAAAGCAAACCATATCATCCAGAGCATGTCATTTAGAAGGGGTAGTTGGACCCTCATGAGCAGAGAAATCTTATCTGCCACCGTTGTAGTAGTTTATAGGCAGAATTTTAACTTCTCAAGAATGATATTCAATGGGATGAGATCTAATGCCCTAAAAGCTGAACGAGATAAATTTTAAATGTATCCCAGGTTCCTACAGATAATCATTGATGATGAATTGCCTGATCTAGTAAAACAAGGAGAAGTTTTGGTTCTACAAAATCCAAATGTGTACAAAAGAATCAAGAAGTTAGCTCTCACATGCAACTTCAATGAAAATGTTGAGTATGATGGGTAACCATGGCTTATGGATCCAAATATTGAAATTATGAAGGTTACTGCCTCACCAGAACCTGAGGTTGTTAATGACGAGGAAGATGATAATGTTGATGATGATAGTGATAGTGATAGTTATGATGACAACCAAGATGATAGTGATGGTGGAGTTGGTGGTAATGTTGTAGATGCGCAAGTTAATGGTGTTATCCAAAATGTAGTGGATGATGTTTTGCGTCACGTTGATATAGACCATGGTGAAGTAAAACAAGAACAAGCTAATGTGTCTCCCTAACCACATGTTCAAGAACCTGTTGATGAAGAAGATATTTTTGAAGAAAGAGTTGGAGGTTATGAATCATTTAATGTTGATGCATATGTTGAACTAATGAACAAAAAATTGGACCTTAAAATGGAAAATTGGAAATTAGCTGACGAAAATGCTGATTTGGAACAACAGCTTGAAGACCCCTGTTGAGATTGAAATATTGAAAAAAAAAACTCGTGCTAAGGTTGAGAATCCCTCAGATGCACCAAAACAGGGGTAGAGTGAAAATATTGATAAACACCCAACCATAGACTTGATTGGGAAAATGGATGATGAAGATTCAAGTGATGAAAATGATGAAGCTGATGATGCTAATGATGATGATGGAGGTTTAGATGATGTTAATAATGATGGAAAAAATGATGTGTACCATGAGGATGGTGAAGAGGAAGTATTTTCTATAGAAAGTGAGGAAATGGAAATTAGGGAGAAAGATGAAGAAATAAAAGAAGTTTTGATGATATTGGTACTATTCCTCCTCAAGAAAATGAAGATGAAGTTTATGAAAAGAAGATGAAAGACAAGGGTAAAGCTCATACGTCTGATGATGAAAATGATGTTGAGAAGGAGGTCTTCGTCCCTAGAGAGTCTGATGAAGAATCGTATGAAATAGATCAAGTTGCTATCAAAGCTTATGAAGAGGTACAAGAAAGACTAAGAAAGATGAAAGAACAAGAATTGATTTCAGTGCTTGTATCGGAAAAAGAACTAGAAGAACAAAGAATATTGATTTTCAAGCCACATTGGAAAAACAATTAAGAGAAGAGGCTGAATTCTAGGTGCAGAGGAGATCCCACAAGATGTTATTGAATCATTAATTAATTTGAAGAAGGGGGATAAAAAGGCTGATAATGTTAAAAAAAAAGATGTTTAGATTGAAAAGGGGAAGCCAAAATGGCTTGAAGAAGTGGTATTTTATGGAAGAAAAAGAAGAACTACTAAAGCTAAAACCACTGTCAAATCCCTCTCATGTTCAAACTTTTATTTAATTTTTTTCAAGAAGATCTAGTTTCTCAAGACCCCACTCCTCATGTACCAATCACACAAACCACTTATCAACAACCATCACAACAGTCACCTCATGTTCAAACCACGGAACCTACTAAATAAGAACCTATTAATGAACCTCCACCAAAATCTCCTATTGTTGAACAATCTCAAGAATCAAAAGAGAAAACACATGAATCTGATCAAGTTCCAAAAAATAAAGCATTACCTGTCTTTTCATCTGTTCATGAAGCTGCAAATGAGACTTAAAAGAAAAACAGTAAAATCGGTTGCAAGAAAGAATTTGAAGGGCAAGGAAGTAAAGAAGAAGTTATTCAAGCAGAAGGATGATGAGCCAAAGGCAGACAAGCCTAACATTAGTGCTCTTGATAATTTGTCTAAATAGGACTTGGATGATGATTTTGACAATATGGCTGACATGCTAGAAGGTGATCCTGAAGTAGAGGTTGAATTTGGAAAAGAATCAAGTCCTCAAGTGTAAAAACCACAATTTTAAGGCTAATTATTTTTTATGTAGTTAGAACAACATTCGTAAGATGGATTCATAATAGGTCTAACAAGCATAACCTTAATAGAGATCATTAATGTGACATTCGTGACAAAACGAGGTATACTATATTCTCTACGTAGCAAGTAAACGATAAATCGGTTAATTCGTAGTGCTTAAACGAGTAACCGACCGATACTAATTATGACCCGTATACATACTGAGGGGTCATATACGAGTTATATATATATTATTGAGGCTAACATATTCATATTTAGGCTCCAGTACGTTTAAAACTCTTTAAACGAAAAAGGTTTTGTTTTTCGATGAGTTTTGCTAGCTTAAACGACTCTCCGGGTCTCGGGTTGCAAACTCAGTGTATCTACATATCATATAACATCAAACCAAGCATAAATCATCCATGTGACAGCCTTGATAATTAGGGTTTCGGTTTTGGGTTCAAACCGAACTTTCAAACCGTAAAAACGTTGTATTCATGTTCTAATCCGCGTTTTTGACCAAAAAAGTATATGTTCCTGGTTTGTAAACATGTTTAACATCAAAACATGGTTTTACTTGATTTTTAGGGTTTTTGGATGGTTAAACATGTTTAAAACTAATCAAGAACTAATTTTTCATGTTTAAACTATGTTAATTAAGTATGAAATCAATTAAAATTGGATGGTTTACCTCAAACCTTGGCTGGAACTTGAAGAACACAGGTGAGAGGGTTCTAGGGTTTATTTGGAATAACTTATATTTTAAAGGTTTAGCTTATTTAACAAGCTAAACAAAAGGGGGGTCCATTCCCTTCTAGCGGCCGCAACTAACAAGGGCCCATTGGGCCTCCTTTTGGCCCAATGGTGCCTCGGTTTTCATTCCACGCGTAAAAGTCGGTCCAAAATTTAGTTCGGGTTCGGTTTTTCGCAAGAAAACTAGTTCGAGTGCGAAAACCAGCGCGAAAACGAGTGTTTTTCAGCCTAGTTTTGTAAAATAAGAAAAACGTACTGATTCGTTGTAAAATTCCAAAATATTTTCACGGATTGCTTAGAACATGTCATATAAGTGTTTTATAAATCTTTTTCGGCTTCACGGATGCTACAATGCTCGTTTTGATATTAACGATTGCGTTTAAGCTTATAACGTATCGATAAACGAAACCTTTTTCGTTTAAAGAGTTTTAAATGTACTGGGGCCTAAATATCAATATGTTTGCCTCTATAATATATATATAACTCGTATATGACCCCTCAGTATGTATACGGGTCATAATTAGTATCGGTCGGTTACTCGTTTAAGCACTACGAATTAACCGATTTATCGTTTACTTGCTACGTAGTGAATAAAGTATACCTCGTTTTGTCACGAATGTCACATTCTCCCCCCGTTAAGAAATTTCGTCCTCGAAATTTAATGTGTCATCGGTTTTATTTTTAGGGAACAGGTGTGGGTATTTCTTTCGGAATTCGTCCTTTCGTTCCCAAGTATATTCGGGTCCTTGTTTTGAATTCCACCGAACTTTTACCAATGAAATTTTATTATGTCGTAACTGTTTGGTTTTCCCGTCCACAATTTCTACTGGTTCCTCTACGAAGTTGAGCTTTTCGTTGATCTGAACATCTTACAGTGGTACTATTGTTGTTTCATCAGTCAAACACTTTTTCAGATTCGATACATGAAACACGTCGTGAATAGTGCTCAGTTCTAAGGGTAGTTTTAATCGGTAAGCTACGGGACCAATTTTTGCAATAATCTCAAAAGGTCCGATGTATCTCGGGGCTAGTTTACCAGTCTTTCCAAATCTTATAACACCCTTCCATGGCGATACTTTTAAAAACACCTTATCACCTATTTCAAAGGATAACGGTTTTCTGCGAACATCGGCATAACTCTTTTGTCGGTCGCGGGCAGCTTTCAATTTTTGCTTAATCTGGTGAATCTTATCGGTGGTTTCCTGAATTAAATCTGACCTTGAAATTTGGGTATCACCCACTTCCATCCAACATAGTGGTGATCTACATTTTCGCCCGTATAGAGCTTCATAAGGTGCTGCTTGTATACTACTGTGATAACTGTTATTGTAAGAGAATTCAATGAGCGGGAGGTGTTGATCCCAATTCCCTTTGAAGTCCAGTACACAAGCACGAAGTAAATCTTCTAAGGTTTGGATGGTTCGTTCGGTTTGACCATCAGTTTGGGGATGGTAAGCCGTACTTAGATCGATTCGGGTTCCCAAGGCTTCTTGTACTGCTTGCCAGAAATGTGAAGTAAAGTGACTGTCTCGATCTGAAATAATCGAAAGAGGTACTCCGTGTCGGGATACAATTTCATCGATGTAAATTTGAGCGAGTTTTTGGTGGTGTAGTTGTTACGGATGGGAATAAAGTGTGCGGATTTGGTTAATCGGTCAACAATTACCCAGATAGCTTTGTGTCCTCGGGAGGTTTTAGGAAGGTGCGTCACAAAGTCCATGGTAATTTGTTCCCATTTCCATTGTGGTATTTCGGGTTGTTGTAACATTCCCGAAGGTTTTTGATATTCCGCCTTCACCCTTGCACATGTTGCACATTTACTTACATACACGGCTATATCCTTTTTCATGCCAGGCCACCAGTAAAATTCATTAACATCCTTATACATCTTATCAGTACCTGGATGAATAGAATATTTGGACTTATGTGCTTCATCAAGAATCAACTTTCGGAGTTTATGAAGTGTTGGAATCCAGACCCGGTTTTTGTAATAATATACTTCATCAATTTTCTTATTAAAATTCCTTTCATTCCCATGTAGTTCTTCTTTTTCTAGCTGATCTGCCTTCAAAGCCTCATCTTGTGCAACATGAACTTGTTCGGTTGGGCTACTTTGAACAATCATTCCGAGTGCTCGTACCCTTAATGGTTTGACTCTGTCTTTTCGGCTTAAAGCATCAGCTACTACGTTGGCCTTACCCGGATGGTATTTAATCTCACAATCATAATCATTTAACAGTTCTACCCATCTTCTTTGTCTCATGTTTAGCTCTTTCTGATCAAATATGTGTTGCAGGCTTTTGTGATCAGTATAGATGGTACATTTGGTGCCATACAAGTAATGTCTCCAAATCTTCAATGCAAAGATAACTGCTCCCAATTCCAAATCATGGGTTGTATAATTCTTTTCATGTACTTTTAATTGTCGGGAAGCATATGCTATTACTTTCTTTCTTTGCATCAGTACGCATCCTAAACCTTTACGAGATGCGTCACAATATACCACCAATTCCTCAGTTCCATCTGGAAGGCTTAATATTGGAGCCTCACATAACTTCTGTTTTAACGTTTGGAAGGCCATTTCTTGTTCTTCTCCCCATTCATACGCTCGATCTTTTTGAGCTAGGAGGGTTAGAGGTTGGGCAATACTTGAAAAGTTTTCAATGAATCTTCTATAATACCCGGCTAGTCCTAAGAATTGACGAATTTCTCTTGGTGACTTAGGCACTTGCCAATTTTTAATGGCCTCAATTTTACCGGGGTCGACTTGGATTCCTTGTTGATTCATAATGTGCCCCAAAAACTGTACTTCTTGTAACCAAAATTCACATTTGGACAACTTTGCGTATAACTTCTCTTGCCTCAATAATTCTAAGATTTCCCGCAAATGTTGTTCGTGTTCCTCCTTGCTTCTTGAATATATCAAAATGTCATCGATAAACACTATCACGAACTTGCCAAGATTTGAATTCCTAGTGCAAATCCTCCAACAACCATCGACATATTTTTCCCCTATTTTAACTAATTACATAAAAATATATTAAATATCTTAATTAAGTGTATCTTCTCAAGATCTCTGGAAACAAAATAAAATATCCTAATTCCCTAGAAAATCTCAGCAAATCACGTAATATCCCTTCTTCCCACTCCTGGTCGTTGCCTCCTTCCCCACGCATAACAATTTTCTTTCGACCTTCATTCTACCCAATCAATGTTTATCTGCTTTCCCTATAAATGAAGGACTTCACCAGGATTGAATTCCCACAAGCCTTCTAAATCATAAACTTCCTCACAATTCTATCTACAATATGTTGGTAATCCACAGACTCAATCTCCTCACCCTCATAAACCATCGTTTCTAACTTCTCCCATTCAGGAATCAATTATCATCATTACTAGTTCCAGAAACCAAGCTATAATAACAATCCACGTAAGTTATAACGGTTATTGTCTATTTGATTTCTGATTAAAGCTTCCTATTTTCCTGATTCTGAATATAAAATTCCAGCCCTAATAACTTTGCCTACTCTCAATTTCATCTCCTGGTGTTGAAGACCTTTCCCTAGAAACGGAACCTATCGATACACCACTTAATCGAGGTTAGTGATCCATTGTTATTTCTAAAATAATCCAGCAATATGTTCTAAGGTGACATGAACAGTGGGGGGAGTATATATCCAGGAATAATCACACCACCACTTTTGCCTTGATAATGCTTAAAACATTGTTATTTGAACTTTAATCAGGTAACTAAAAACTCTAAGTTCAAAAACAAGTAAGCTAGCCTTTGAGATCAAACCCCAAACACTCTATTACATTGTGTTAATAATAAACAAGCTGATCTCTCAAAGAATCAAGGGCAACCCATGGACAGTCCACCTGAAGGGTATGTCCATCAGGTTTATACTCATGCACCCACAAACTCGAAACTGTTATTCTCTAGGCACGAGCATATAAAATCGGTCACAAAACATCAAACCTATATAATGATAACTTCATGTAATTTGAAAAATCTTTATCATCTTAACTTTAGATTCTACAACATGTTCAATAATAAAAATATACATTTTAATCCAATACATGAAAACTTTTTGTTTAACCTAGGAGCTTAACATCCAAGACAATACCTTCTCAATCTACCTACGTTTAGATGTTTGAATCAGGTGAGTTCAAGTGATCCCCCTTTTCAACTATTTACTTAAACTTTTTGGGACATAGAATACATACTCCTAAATATTTTATAAATTATTTTGGTGTATATTAATCAATACTGATTTAGCTGCATTAAACAATCCCCAACTTTTTAGCACAATTATTAACTCCGAAAGGATCCACGGGATATATGGGTAGTACTATATGGGAGACCCCCGCACACAGTGGGCCTATATCATGGGACGACCACCCGCTGAATGATAAAATATATATCTTGTGACATATATCCGCGCCATTTATAACTTATGTTGGGCAGACATAAGTGTAATTTGACCCATAATAATAAGGGGTATGGGTAAGGGGTATTCATTTTAGATGTTCACGGGTAGTGGACACAAGTTTGATTGTGAACTTGTTTAATATGCACCATATTTATTTGTGTCATGTGTCTTAAACTCATGTTCTCACCAACATATTGTTGACGTATTTTGAGTATGTATTTTCAGGTATAATTGAGGAGTGATGCCCTTAGGCACGATGCAAAAAATGAAGTTACAACTAGAAATGAAGCTAGAAGAATAAGTATACTAGATTCATGAATAATTTGTTTCGTTGTAAACTTTATACTTCGTTTTCTGTTTGTTGTACTTGGGACCAAGACATTTAGTATTGTAATAATCTTATTATTTTCCGCTTCATCTGGTTGATACCGGTCGTCACAATTAAGCCCCCTAGTTGGGATGTGACATCAAGTCACATTGACTGATGAAGATTTGAAGAATATCTAAAAGAGTAGGATGAGAAGGGAAAAGAAGATGGAAGAATCAAGTCTCTTCTAGGATATGGTATGAACTTTAATGAAATCAAGAATCTAATTAACAAAGATCTTGATTATTTCATAAGAAAGATAGAAAAGGAAGATGAAGAGTGGGCAGTAGAGATAGGAAAACTAAGTGGAAAAAGAGATCATCTGATCAACAACTATGATCCAACCCATGTTAAAAAAATTTTAAATGAAGAAGTAGAGAAACATGTTGAGAGAGTTATCATAAGAACAAAAAATGATGCACGAATGTCATTTAAACAAAAGAATAAAAATCAAAGAAAGTCAGTCATTCGTCTGATAAAGACAATAAACTTTTTGAAGATAAATTTGTCAAAAGGATGGAGAAAGAGAAAACGAAAAAAGAAATTAATGAGCCTAGCTTAAGAGACCAAATGAATTCTTGTCGGAAAGGGTAGGAGTGAAGTTGACGTGGAAACACTAACAAGAACACAATTGAAAGATTTGTTCAATATTGAAATAAAGAATACTAATAAGAAGTTTGATATTCCCAAGAAAGTCTCAAAAGAACCATCTTCGTCTCAGCAAAAGAAGCTGTGAAAAAAAAGAGAAAAGGAGATGAAGATAAAGAATCTGAAGATGAAAAATCTAATAAACATGAAAGATATAGAAGAAACATGATAGGAAGAAATCTCCTGTAATCAATAGAAGTATGAACATGAGATACTATATGGTATTGAGATGGTATAACATTGTTGACCCAATCAAGCTATCAAAGGATGGACTGTTGAAGCTATATCATGAAGTGTGTGAGAAGTTAAAAATTGATGCGATTTACGATAGACGCATAGAGAAGATAACTGCTGATAGACCTCAATCTTCAAGATGGTTCATAAGCAGACATGATCAACCTTCCTCATGTAGACGTTCAACATCACAAGTAATAGTTCCATCCACTAGAGCCTTAATCAAAATAGAACCTAAATCTAAACTATTATTCTAAGAAGATGAATCTCTAAGGAACTGGGTTTCGGATAGGAGAAGAGGTGTGATCGTTATAAGGATGAGAAGTGATAGGGAAGTCTTAATTGAAAGAACATAGCAATTTAGAAGGTTCACAGTTTACTAGTTGAACAAAATTGCTAAATTACCATTATATGATTATGACATTCAATGGAAGCTGGCTAGGGCGCTGCAGAACAAGATAGTTGCATACTTAAGAAAACAATCAAGAGAGGGGTTCCCAATGTCCAAAAGTAATATAAAATACAACCTTGATATGGAGCCCTCTTTAACCAATGATTAGAGAAAAGAAAAGAGAGACCAAGAACTTGAACAAAGACCATCAAGATGCATCCTAGAGACTAGACTATCCGTGAAGCAATGAGATTAAAGAGGTATATGACACGACCAAATGCAAAAGTTATACCTCATGGAAGAATTAGTAGTATAAAATTTGTTCCGAGCTCTGAGAATTTGAGGACCGTTTTGTTTTGTGAGATCAACTAACAAGGGACAAGAACGAACACACACGAAACACAAATAGTAAGATGCTAAAACAAGAATTAAAAATAGATCATTAAACTCAAAAGATTTCCATTTGCATTTATTGAACATTCAATAAGGTACACGAAAACTTAGGGTAAGAAGGAAAGTCGGATCTGAATACGATGTTCTCAGCTAAAAAGTGTATTGGAAGTTGTCACATCAATGTGACCTAACATTCTATTTATAGTACACCTAAAATTCCTTCTAGAAACCCTAATGATTAGCTAAAACATAAAACATACAAGTGTAAAAGGTCTTCGATTAGAATTCTTCATTACAAGCATGGCTCCTTTGAACATGTAATATTCGAGTGTGATCGGGACTTTACTTTGAGCATACCAACACTTAGAATATTTAAAACATTCAAATATTCCTCTCATGCATGCTTCATATTCACAAGCACACCAAAATTTGCCCGAATATGCTTCTATGAGCAAGAAAGTTCTTGCTCAAATCACTTCAAATTTCACCAAGGATTAATATTTGAACAATCTAAGTATACTCGGGTACTATATGCTTGCTCGAGACTGAATCATGCTGGGAGTAACACTTAGTAGAATCCATTAACTCCCTACCAGCATGCTTCCTTATTAATATCCTTTATCGACCCACTAGGTTGCTCTGGAACTTAGTGTAAGCAAAGATTTTTCACAAGTTTATTAGGTAATGAACCATGCTTAAAAAAAGAACCATCCTTGCTCGATAAATTGGAGTTTGCTCAAAATCGACACTTAGAAGGTTTCTTTAAGTTCTATCTTGCTCGGATAGGATTTGTTGCTCGAGGAAGTGCTTTTCATGCTCTAAGTGCATTAGCTTTCTCAGATTCCATACTTAGCTTAATATGGGGAGGTTGAAAAGATTTCAATCATTGCATTTGACCCAACAATCTCCCCCTTGATTGAAACAAGCTCAGATGCGCCAAAATATATCAAAAATTACATACACTTGTCTAAATACAAATAAAATCCTTAAAAACTATAAATTACAATACTTGAAAGGAAATGGTTACAAAGTTCAAATTTTGCATCAAGGGTATTACATATCAAAATAAAAATAAAAATTTCCTTAAAATAAAATTACGAAAGACTACCAGATACAAACTTCAAAGATCATCTAAAATTAGTTTTCTTGTAAAGTTTTCTTCACTTGCCAACATTTTATTAACTCTAACAACTGCTGCTCTTTGTTGAGACATGCTCAACTCAGTATACCAACCATGTATGATAAGTAGTTCCAAGTTAACAATGTCCCATAGATTATTGATATCCAGATATTGTAGATCATTGTCCTATTTAATCATACGCAAAAGTTGTGCTCTTTACCCAAGAAGAAGAAGAAGAAAATATCCAGTTGTTGGATCATATTTGATTCCAAAAATTCTTCCATCAGGTCAAACAGATACATTTGGTCTTATCATTACTCTCTTCATGCTTATTTTTTCTTGATTGTCTATCTGGAAGTTTGTGGAGTAAATCTTGAACTTATGTGCTCCAGATTCCTTCACTCTCTTCTCTTCCTTTCTACATGGGAAGGTTCCACATCTACCATGGTCTTTTGTTCAACACAGGAAATCATTCCTTTATTGAATTCTCGAGGTACTTTGATAAATGATTATGTTGAGCTCTAGCAAGCCTAAATTTGTACTCATAATCATGAAGAGGCAACTTAGCTAGATTTGATAGTTACTCAACAATGAAGTCTCTAAATTGTTCTTTCACTTTCATAGTCTTCTCTCTACCATTGCCCATTTCAATTAACAATTCACCTTTCTTGCTATTCCAGATTCAGTCCTTAGGCAAATCTTCATCAGTTCTTCTTTGTACAGGACTTGGCTCTCTTTTTATTGATACTCTGGTGAATGGCACATCAAATCTAGAGATAGATGGCCTATATGGTGAAGGTCCGCTGAATCTTCTGCCACCACTTCTGACTTAAGGAGGTCTTTCAGCAATCTCTTTTAATATCTTTTGTAAATCAACCTCTTCAATTTTAAATGTTGTCTTCTCATCTTCTTCTCAAACAAGATTCAACAATTCTCCTTTGGACGTCTTAAATAGATCAACTAATGAATGTCCTTTCCCAACCACAAATACTCTTATAGAAGACATTCCTTTTAACATAACAGGTTCATCATACTCAAATATTTTCTTTTAATGTTTTTCTGTTTATCTTCCCTTGCTTTTGTTTCCTTCACATAATCCCTTTTTCTGTTATTCTCTTTATCAAATGTGGATGAGGAAGGCTTCTTGATCTCTTCAACAGACTTATTTTGTTTCTTTATACTTTCATTGAACTTTTTTACTTCTATATTGAATAATTCTTTCAGTTGAGCCCTCGATAGACTTTAAATTTCATGATCCGATACAACTCTTGTAGCTAGAAGTCTTCTCATCTTTTCAACCATATTGTCAGAAAATACTGGCTCTTCCACCTCTTTCTCTTCAATTCCATCTTCTTTTCTTTTTGCCTTCTTTCTTCAACCTTCTTTGTTATAGAAGGCCTAGATGAGGAAGCTTTCATTGGGGATCTTCTTTTCATGGTTCTTATATGTTGTTGTGAAATGACATTAGCTTCTTCTCTGATCCTCCTTGTCAATCTTTAAAATGAAATCAATAGCTTCACTTGTCATTTCCTCAACATGAGTAGTTTTAAATTTATTATCAATCAAGAAACTCATCTTCCCTCTAAATCCTTACATTTATTTCTTCCTTCATTCTTTCTTTTTCTTTCTTTTTCAAAAGATAATCAAAATCCTTTTTACTCAACTCTTTTACCTCATCAAACTTCATTCCATATTCCAACAGTCTAAACTCGGATCTCTTCTTCTTTCGTCATCCAATCTCTTCTGAATGTTCCTAATGTGCTCCTATTCATATTCACATGAGGGATTTGTATTTCTTAGGTTTGAACATAAATATTACTTCATCATCATCAAATTCTTCTACAGAAAGATCATCAAGTGCTACTAATTTTAGGTTCATTCTTCTGTGGCACCTCTTCTCTCTTTTTGAAAAGTTTACCTAATTGATCTTTCCCTTTTAATGTGTTCTCAGCACTTGATTTTTGCATTTGGTTTTAGGGAAAAGCAGCAGGAGAATGTGTGATTGTTCAGGCTCAGCCACATGTTCAACTTCAGGTTTGAAACATCTTAAAGGTGTGGGATTGAGACGTTCATCAGATAAAGTCTCAACAGACTGAGTGACAGGCTCAAAAGTTGTTGTCCTACTTCTATTCCTTGAATAAATTACAACATTTTCTGGCCATTTTCTTTGTTCAACGTTAGCCTCTTCTTCATCCACTTTCCTCTTCTCACCTCTTTTCAAGTTTATAAAAGACTCAATAAACTCTTGAGGTATTTCTTCTTCACCCACTATTTTAGCTTCATCTCTAAGTTTTTATGCAATATTGGCTTGTTCAAGTAGTACAAATGATATTACTGGCTCTTCGGGATTCTCATCAGTGACAGGTGCTAAAGAACAGTTTGATGTCAATGTCACCAAGCTACAAGATAATGTTGAAGTTCTTGAGGATCCGACCCTTCGGATTAATTCTTATCATCCCATGACAATATTTTTGGTGATTTAAATGAGGGTGTGCGTTTACGTCATCAAGTGGAAAACGTAGTCGAAGATCCATTGCTTTGTGTGTATGCTGATATTCATGCATCGGGAATCGAGAATATTGCCCAATACACTTGCTTTCTATCCCAAATCGAACCAAAAAGTGTGTCTATGGCTCTTCAAGAACCATCTCGGGTAGAGGCAATGCAAGACGAACTTCTGCAATTCGTTCGTCATGGTTTTTGGGATTTAACTAACAAAACTGATCGCGTTAAAAGGATATCCCAAAAAAGTGGGTAAAGACGATTGTGGGGTACTTGTGTGCAACAAGACGAGATTGGTAGTCCAAGGATTTAATTAGCGAGAAGGCATTGATTACAATGGGGTATATGCTCTGGTTGCAAGACTTAAAGCTATACGTATATTTCTAGCCTATGCTGCTTTCAAGAAATTCAAAGTGTACCAAATGGATGTTAAAAGTGTGTTTTTGAATTGGGAGATTCATAAAGAGGTCTATGTGTATTAGCCTCCTGGTTTTGAAGATCCTGATTATCTCGAGCATATTTACCGATTAAATAAGGCTCTTTATGGTCTTCGCCAAGCCTCGAGAGCTTGCTAAAGTACGTTGGCTGACCATTTGATGGATAGTGGGTTTCACGAGGGATTGTGGATTGTACTCTCTTCTACAAGGCTGTGAAAGACGATCTTCTCTTGATCCAGTGATGTGCTTGAAGTAGTCAAATAATTATTAACTAAAAATAAGCTAATCTAGACACTAAGTAATAATTCTAGACTCTTAAACTTAACTTAAACTACTAACCGGCAAGTGTACCGGTAGACCCTAGAACAGCTAAGTAAGTCCGGATATCGAACCCACGAGACTCTATAAATTACGTATACTGGCTAATTAGACTCAACTACAAGACGTGACTATTTAATAATAATATTTGAATGGGGAGTTTTAAACTAATTATTAATTAACTAAACCTAACCCTAATTAAATAAACTATTAAAACACTTAGATTAACTCAGATTATGAAAATAACTACCTAGCATCATATAGTCTAAATGAAACAAAGCAAATAAAACTGAAAACATGGTGAAATAATGAGAAACGAAAGATTAAAGGCGATAAAACCCGTAGTCTTCGATCTTGAACGTAAAGCTCTTCACCGGCTATTCTCGTGCCTTCAAAATCACCAACAAACTCGTAAAATATCTCCAAGAACTCTCCAAAATCGTCTGGTGGATTCAGGTTATGTCAGGTTTAAGTTAAAGGTGTTTAAATAGCGAAAACAAGGCCCAACATTAAGCAAAAACGAATTAAAAACCCATCAGCAGCCCCTAGGCGCCGCGCTAAGGGCATTTGGCCTTCCCCCTTCGCGCGGCGTGGCGTGCTTCTCCATGGGGGCCGGTCTAACCGGTTCTCTGTTCTGGTTATTCCTGACGCGTTCCGGATCTCTGTTTTGGCTTGTTTTAGCTCGTTTTTCGCCCTTTTTAATCACGATCAAATCCCGGAACCTACGAAACACAATAACGTTAGCAGTATACAAATCTTGACTAAAAACGAACAAAAACAATTAAAATATTAAATAAAATAAATAAGAGAAACATATATATTTATCATTATATCAAATATCCCCACACTTATTCTTTTTTCGTCCCAGAAAAAGTTTGATGCAGTTGGATCAGAATCGGAAAATTAAAGTCTAACAAACATATAGGTTAATTTTTAAAGCTCAGAAAAACGCAAAAACCGCGATCACCGATATTGTTGTCCACTTAAACCCATGCCCTAATCTTTACCGGAACAAATATAATCCGACAATTTTTTTACTCAGTGGTTTACACAGTTAAGACCCGCTTATTTTCAGCTTTTACCGGACCAGACCACCCCAAATTGATTTAAACCTCAAAATTAGCAGAATTAAAACTTTTGTTGCTCTATTTTTTTCATGAATAGTTAAGACGATCAAGAGTATTGTTTATCCACCTAAGCTTAAGCATCAAAGTCTACAAGCAGCCATTAGATACGATTAAGGTTAAATTAATTAATAGCTAGTGCTCCCCACAACATGACATACCCCGTTATCAAGCAACACCCCAAATCCATCACCATAGGTGAGCATGCAAAATTTCATCTGTAGGGTTTACATGTAGCATGTCCCTTGTGGTCTATTTCTTAATGGTAATGAGACGCGAGCAAGGGGACCTCACATGGCTAACAGCGTGGATGATCAAGTCTGTAGTGAATTTGTACTTTTGTGATTATATTTATAGACTTATAAGGGTTTGCTCTTTTTGGCTTTATTTAAATATTCACAACCCCATTTGGAATTGTGAATATACCCAGATGAATAGTCGGCATAGAGACCCATGGTCTCCGGACCCGAAGCATCCCATCAATACAAGATTTGAAGTTATAAAACCATACGCCAATGAGGTGTAAAACACTAAACTAGCAGTTTTAAGTTTATATCACAGGCTACACGGCATACTCTATCGTTAAACCTACCCAAGCATCATATGATAACGTATTCAGATTTTTTTTTAAATTTATGTCATTTCCACTTTTTCATACCAAAATTTGAGGCTTGAGTATGGCCCGACCTTTCATTACTTATTTTCCATGGACAAAACGCTTTACCCACAAAAGATTTTCATTTTAACCATTTTATCAAATTTGCCCTTTCATTTTCAAGGCTGAGCCTACCGACACATCCCAAGTTAAGTGCGCTTTCTATTATTTGTCTCATATTATTAGAAGTTTGAAAAACCAATTTCCGATAAATTCATCATCTCCCACTTTAACACAAAAACTATATTCAAGAGACATTTTTAAACATTTTTCAATTTTTTATTTTTTTTCAATTTTTTTTTACATAAACTCGATTTAAACTACGACTCAAATATCCTATCCCCACACTTAAATTTTGCATTGTCCTCAATGCAAGGATAAGGACGACATAAAATAAAAATAATAAATAAAAATAAAATCGGACTACAAACATTAAAAACCTAAAAATAAAAACAAAAATAATATAAAAAGTTAATAAGCTAGATAATGGAAAAGACTTAGCTGGTAATATGCGAATGAAACATGATGCCAAAGTCTTCTTCCATGAATTCCCTCCAACTACGAACGTACTCAGCAAATGGTAACTCCTTCTCTCACACACGAACGTAAGCGGCAAAACAAAAACAAACAAACATATCTAAAAATGTATCTTATCATAACGATAGATATTATGCAATTAAAGTATTTCACCAATAAACAATATAAATCATGAATAATTAGCAACAAATAAATAAATATAAAGTATACGGCGCGGCTGCTCCATTATCCCCACACTTGTCCTTTTCATTATAGTCTTCTTTGGGATCATTTCTCTAGCTCACTCAATCTTCAAACTAGCAAAACTTAAAAACGCGAAAAACAAAGACGAACTACAAAAACTACGTTAGTGACTCGATTAAATATACAAACTCCGCGAAACCTCCCCACACTTGAACTTAATCAGGAGGTTTCTCCTTTATCTGTACCCTATCTAACCCGTTTAGTTCCACCAGAAATTTATCAAACAGTAATATATCAATGGTGGAACTGTAAAATATTAAATTAGAATTAAAAATCAATAACGGGTCAGACCACCTATATTTAAACTTACCTGGCAAGAGCCGAATGCATGGCATGTATCGAGAAGACCGGTCGTGTTTGACATTTAATGGCTTTTTCAGTCCCGTAGACCATCTTCTAAAGTATACGCAAGTTCGGTTTTCAGGTAATTTCTCATCCTCGACTGTATCCCGTGGTTTTGATTCCTGATCAGCATTCAAAACACAGTCCACGGGCCGATAATAGTGTTCTTTCTCTACCACCACTTCAATATCTTCTAGTAGGGCTTAAAAAATGCTAAGTCTAAGTCACCCTCCGAATCAAACTCACCTATTTCATGATACTCGGGAAAATCTTCTAACTCCAAATCCAAAAACTCATCCTCCTCACATAACTCATTATCAACCTTTTCCTCAACGCCAAACATCAACTCAAGTGAATCCCCCAAATCCACGTCATCCTCTTTCTCTTCTTTCTTCACTAACGATCTCTGATAAGCAGCCCATTCTTCTTCATTTATTTCATCATCAGAATCACTGTAACAACGTGCAAAATCAACAACGCATACCTGTGTGTCATGAGGTGGGACTTTATCAGCCACTCGTGTCTCCGTATCTGAAATGTTCTCCTCTGAATCATCTATATACTCCATGATTAGCTCTTTCCCTTCTTCTAGAAAAATCAGGAACAACTCGCCCAACCGATTCATGTATCCCAAATAATTACCTTCCGCATCATACTTATAACCAGGTGTCGGTTGTTCCTCCGGCTGCACACTCTTCTCTTCCGTTTCTAGAATAAATTCGCTATCTGACTCGTACACGCATTGGGAGATCTGCTTGACCCTTTTTTCACCTTTGTCAGTATTCCGGAGATTTCTTTAACTGCATCTTGGAGACCTGTAAAAACATATAGTTGATTTCTTAGCATAGCATCATGTTCAGCTAATGTTTGTTGGTATTGGGCATCCTTCTCTAATAGCCGGGTCAACAACTCCTCGATCTTATTCAAATACTCCTCAGAACCCCTGTTGGGGTTGCTTTTGGAATGTTGACCATAATCTTGCCCTTGTTTGTATTGATATCCCCGATCCGGTTCGTTATAAAAATATGACGGGGACCTGTGAAAGATAAGACTGTTGTTGCGTATAGGGGTTAGTACAATAATATGAACATCTATGAGTTAAATGAAGACCACCACACGTATCACAATTAGGGTGAGCACTATATTATGGACATTTAATGGTAAAGTGAGGACTGTCACAAATTTCACACATAATTACAACAATTTAAATAAGAAAAAGACACAGACAATTAGACACCTACGACTCAAAGCAAAAATAATAAATACGTAAAAATCTAATTAACTAAAACCCTAAACTCAAAAGTAAAAAACATAATAGCACGTATATAGCAAGTAAGTCCAATCATAGCTAAAACGCAATCGCTAAGAGTCCCTGGCAACGGCACCAAAAACTTGATGTGCTTGAAGTAGTCAAATAATTATTAACTAAAAATAAGCTAATCTAGACACTATGTAATAATTCTAGACTCTTAAACTTAACTTAAACTACTAACCGGCAAGTGTACCGGTCGACCCTAGTACAGCTAAGTAAGTCCGGATATCGAACCCACGAGACTCTATAAATTACGTATACTGGCTAATTAGACTCAACTACAAGACGTGACTATTTAATAATAATGTTTGAATGGGGAGTTTTAAACTAATTATTAATTAACTAAACCTAACCCTAATTAAATAAAATATAATAAACTATTAAAACACTTAGATTAACTCAGATTATGAAAATAACTACCTAGCATCATATAGTCTAAATGAAACAAAGCAAATAAAACTGAAAACATGTTGAAATAATGAGAAACGAAAGATTAAAGGCGATAAAACCCGTAGTCTTCGATCTTGAACGTAAAGCTCTTCACCGGCTATTCTCGTGCCTTCAAAATCACCAACAAACTCGTAAAATATCTCCAAGAACTCTCCAAAATCGTCTGGTGGCTTCAAGTTATGTCAGGTTTAAGTTAAAGGTGTTTAAATAGCGAAAACAAGGCCCGACATTAAGCAAAAGCGAATTAAAAACCCATCAGCAGCCCCTAGGCGCCGCGCTAAGGGCATTTGGCCTTCCCCCTTCGCGCGGCGCGGCGTGCTTCTCCATGGGGGCCGGTCAGACCAAATATAAAGAAAACATCATATCAGGATGAGAAGTAGTTGGATACAATAACGAACCGATCATTGCACGACAGAGTGTTGGATCAACATTATCCTCCAATTCATCCAGTGACAAATTGTGACCCACAGGGAGAGGAGTTGAGGGTATTTTTCCAGCACTAATCTTAAATTGGCTCAAGACATTGTTCACATATATCATCTGATGAAAGAAAATTCCCGAACCAGACTTACGAACCTTCAACCCTAGAAAGAAACTCATCTATCCTATCGAGCTCATTTCAAACTTTGTTTGCGTCATCTTCTCAAATGCCTTACATAAGTCTTTGTTTGCCGATCCAAAAATGATATCGTTAACATAAATTTGGATGATATAATGCTATATATATATATGTTTCCCTTATTTGTTTTATTTAATATTTTATTTGTTTTTGTTCGTTTTTAGTCAAGATTTGTATACTACTAACGTTTTTGTGTTTCGTAGGTTCCGGGATTTGATCGTGATTAAAAAGGGCGAAAAACGAGCTAAAACTTCTGGTTATTCCTGACGCGTTTCGGATCTCCGTTTCAGCTAGTTTTAGCTCGTTTTTCGCCCTTTTTAATCACGATCAAATCCCGGAACCTACGAAACACAAAAACGTTAGTAGTATACAAATCTTGACTAAAAACGAACAAAAACAATTAAAATATTAAATAAAACAAATAAGGGAAACATATATATATAGCATTATATCATCCAGATTTATGTTAACGATATCATTTTGATCGACAAACAAAGACTTATGTAAGGCATTTGAGAAGATGATGCAAACAAAGTTTGAAATGAGCTCGATAGGATAGATGAGTTTCTTTCTAGGGTTGAAGGTTCGTAAGTCTGGTTCGGGAATTTTCTTTCATCAGATGAAATATGTGAACAATGTCTTGAGCCAATTTAAGATTAGTGCTGGAAAAATACCCTCAACTCCTCTCCCCGTGGGTCACAATTTGTCACTGGATGAGTTGGAGGATAATGTTGATCCAACACTCTGTCGTGCAATGATCGGTTCGTTATTGTATCCAACTACTTCTCATCCTGATATGATGTTTTCTTTATGTTTATGTGCCAGGTATCAGTCGAGTCCCCGAATGACTCATCTTGCAGTGGTTAAGCATGTCTTTCACTATCTGAGGGGAGCTCCTAACATTAGGTTATGGTGCTTTTGAGCTGATTTCCTATACAGATTTGGACTACAGATGTTGTAAGATCAATTTCAAGTCTACAATAGCGGGTTGTCAATTCTTAGAAAACTGGCTTGTTTCAGTGTAGTGTAAGAAGCAGAAGCCGGTCTCAGTTTCAACCACTGAAGCCGAATACGTGGAGGCCTCGAGTTGCTGTTCACTGGATTAAGGGATCCATCAACATTTGCGGGGTTACGACTTTAAGTTTCTTACTACTCCCATTTTTATTGATAATTATGTTGCTATTTGTATCACGAAAAACCTGTGCATCATTCAAAAACAAAACATATCGGAATCCAATATCACTTTATCCATAATTGTTTTGAAAATAAATTAATCTCTTTGGAGAAAATTCACATGGATTTTCAAATAGTTGACCTTTTTTACCAATTCTTTTGATAAAACACGTTTCATCTAGTTGCATAGTTTAAATGGTCTAAATACAGTTTAATAAATTCAATCACTCGGTTGATCAATTTTATTTCTTTGTGCAGTTTTCATTTATTTTCTTTTAATTATTTTTTTATTTTAGGGAGAGAAAATATTAGAAAAATACAAAAAGAATGTGATTTGATTTTTGTTTACGATATATAAAAATACAAAAACATTAAATAATATACAATTTGAGATATTTATCCGACCAAAATGGGAAATGATGGTACATTGACTTAACGTATCTAGCACATGGACAATTAGACTAAAAATTGTTGTAAGCTCAATTTTATGTTAGGTCGTCTATTGTCGTCTTGTTTTTGCTACTGTTTTGTAATTTGTTATAGTTAAAAGACTAGTTTTGAAATTAATGTAAGTTCTTTCGCTATGGGATGTTAGCGAATGAACACAGTTTTGGTTCCTCATTCTTTAGGGAATGTTAGCGAATGAAATGATAATATGTAAGGCCATTCGCTAAGGGAATGTCTAGCGAATGGTGTAGCGAATGTGACTCATTCGCTAGGCTAGTTTAGCGAATGTGACTCATTCTCTAGGCTTGTTTACGAATGAGTCGTCCCGATATATAGTCTGTATTCTATTCAATTTATAATAATTTGATTTTTTTGAGAATTCTAGGGTCGTTATTCTATCAATTTATAATCTCAAAAGATATAGTTTCACACACTTAAACCCTAATTGTTCATTATTGATCATATCGAAGACTAGATCCAATCGTATGTGAGTCTTGATTTATTATGTGATTCCTCAAGTAATCAGAGCTATTTGGATGTTTTAATTGATAGATTGTGAACTAGATTAGGTGAATTGATCGTGATTAAAAGAATTGATAGTATGGACAATTGCGGACTTAATAGGAATCAATTTAGAGTAATTGGAGTGATAATTGATTAAAATTTGATTCAAGGATTGTTCATAGCAATCTGAATTAAGTTGTGTTTGATTGAATTGGACTGAATCATGTGTTTTGGATTGATTTGAGTTTGAAGGGGAGTTTATAGTGTTTCGAACATTGGTGGTTGACTTTAATTGGTCAAAATTGAGTGATAGTTGATTGAATTGTGGTATGGATTTGGTTCGGATTCGTATCAGATAGTTTGTGGTATGAATTGTAGTAAAGATTTTATCTGCTTTGTGAATTGGGTTTGAGTTTGAATATTTGAATACATTTGCTAATTTCTTGAGTGTGTTTGAATTCATTCACCATGTTTTTGAGTTCATTCGCTATGTTTGTTGGAGTTAGTTACAACCGTTTGTAACTACCCATTCGTTAAGTTTTTAACTCTTTCGTTAAGCTTTCTTATCCATTCGATATTGTAACCATTCGCTGATTACCCATCCACTACTTTCTCATTCGTTCACTCATTCATTATAATCATTCGTCACTCATTCCTTATAATCATTCGTTACTCATTCGTTATTAAATTGTCTCATTCGTTACCCATTCGTTAACAAAGTTTCTAGACTTGTTAATTTTACCCTATACTTTTCTTTTATACAGTTTAAACCCAAAACTTCAACAAAATGACAAATTAATATGCTCTTGCGTCTCAAAATGCATTAATGCAAACCATACTTAATTACAACAATGAGATTGGATCACATGCAAAGACTATTTGAGAGAAGAAAGAAAACTTTTATTGAAGCATCAAGGACCTGCTTGCTAATGCCTATAACCTACCTCTTTCTCGGCTGAAGCTATTAATACTGCTTGTTATGTTCAAAATAGGGTGCTTGTCAACAAACATTATAACAAAACTCCCTATGAGATTTTGCTCATAAGGAAACCCTATTTCAAGTTCTTAAAACCTTTTGATTGCAAGTGTTTCATGTTAAATACTAAGGACTATTTGAACAAGTTTCAGGCAAAGTCTCTAGAATGTTTCTTTGTTGGATATTCTTCACATTCAATGGCTTATAGAGTCTATGTAAAATATCATCTAACTGTGATTGAATCATCTGACATTGTGTTCAATGAAAACCAGATTAATACTGTTGATGGCCCAAGTTGGTTATTTGATCTTGAGAAGCTCTTAAAGTCATTTAAAAATTACCCTGAAGACAATGAACCAAGTGAATACTAGACAAGCTTTCCTGAAGCAACAAATGAAGTGAAACTCGATTTGGACAAACTTTTGTCCAAAGTTGCTAATGATGGAAATGAATTTAATTTTGTGAAGAAGAACTTTGTTGATACTGAAGATGTTGTGGAGTATGAGAACAATTCTGATGAAACTCCAGTTGTAACCATTGAAGTTCCTTTTAATGAAGAACAAGAAGATGAAGATGCCCTGCAACTATATTTGAACCTTTTTTCAATAATGAGAATCCTTTTGCCTTATAAAGTTCAACTTAAACAAATGAAGAATCAGAGTTGAACACTTCCAACCTTATTCCTGAATTTACCACTGGTACTATTGTTCAGATTACTTATGTTCAAAGGAATCATCCTCTTAAGAACATTATTGGAGATTTACATGAAAGGGTGACCAAAAGTGGATTTGAAACTGCTAACATCTGCTTATTTTTTTGTTTTCTATCCCAAGTTGAACCAAGAATATTGAACAGGCCTTGAAGGACAACAGTTGGGTGGAAGAATTGCAGGAGAAATTAGCTCAGTAAGGGATCTGCAAGTATAGGAACTTGTTGATAAACCAAGATGGAAGTATGCAATAGGGACCAAATGGGTTTTTAGAAACAAAAGAAATTTGAGAGGCATTTTGATCAAGAATAAAGCAAGACTTGTTGCACTAGGGTGTTTGCAGGAAGAATGCATTGATTTTGAGGAAGTGTTCGCACCTATGGAAAGATTGTAAGTCATTAGGCTATTTTTGGCATATGCAACATCAAGAAACATAAAAGTATATCCGTTGGATGTCAAATTTGCATTCTTAAATGGAAGAATAGCTAAGGAAGTGTATGTCACTCAACCTATATGGTTTACATCAAGCTCCAAGATCTTGGTATGATGAGTTGTCAAACCACTTATATTCTAATGGTTTTTGTAGAGGAGCCATTGACAAGACCTTGTTCTACAAAAGGAAGGGAAGAAATCTACTTCTACTTGAAGTTTATGTGGATAACATTATCTTTGGATCAAGTGATGAAGCTATGTGTAAGGAGTTTGAAGAGGTAATGAAGTCTAAATATAGTATGAGTTTAATGGGAGAGACGAACTTCTTTCTTGGATTGCAAGTTCAATAGAAGAATGATGAAACATTCATAAATCAATCCAAGTATGCGAAGGAAATCTTGGCTACGTTCAAATATGATAATGTTAAGATTGTTACAACTCCTATGGATACTGTAACACCCCGGCTAAAGCGGAATACGCCCGGGTGCGACGTACAGATTGCCCAAAACACATGTGACACTATTAAGTGACAATAATATCATTAATTCATTCAAATTCCAAGTACACAAGTTTATCAAATAACAAATACAAAGTAAAAGGAACAAAACAACGTCTTCTTGTTTATTATTTAAATAACCTAACTTCTATTATTTCTCGCCACTTCATCCTCTAATGAAAGTACCTGTAGCATATATATAAAATAAAGTCAACTAATTGAATAGTTGGTGAGTTCACACCTGTTTGATACATGTACATAAAAACCATACAATTCCATGAAACTTGGTGTAGTAATAACACAAGCAATGTCTTTTCCATTCGGTAACAACCAAATGTACTTGGATCGGGGGTGGGGGTCCCTATTCCACTCATAACATCGAGGTCCTGAGTGCATAGGGGGGCGTATGATCATACTTATTGAGGCAACCATGAGCAAGTAGTCATTGAGCAAGTAAACAAATAAGCACACAAGTCCGTGTAACGAATTGTAGTTTGTAATAAATAAATTAAATTTAATTGTTGATAGGATATATATGCTACCCCCAAAATAGTTAAAAAGGGTAAAAAGGGGGTATGAGAAACTCACATTTGAACTTGGATGATTACTTGAGAGTAATATAATAAGCGCGTTATATGAAACCGAACCATCGAATCTCACGAGCTAAAATAATAAAAACACAAGAATTACTAACTAATTTGATGAAATAAAATGTCGGTTTTATAGTTCATGTATTATTGTTTGTATATATAGTTTTACCCCTTTTTAAAGTATACTAATATTAAAGTTTAACGGATTTTAACGATTTATTGTTATAATATTATTTATGAGTTCTATATTACATTTGTATATAATAATGTTACGGGATTCTAGTATTACCGGTATATTTTAGTTTAACGATTGACGGTTTAGATTTCATAAAGTTACAACAATATTATATTATTTATATATAGATATATACATATATATATAGGATCAGGATCATGAGAAAACTTTTTTGAAAATTGAGAACATGAGAACCATTTTGGACCACAAAAAAAACCCAAAATAAAAAAAATCATAAAATAAAAAAAAACACAAAAATGAAAAAAGGAAAAAAACCAAACTTCTTATTTTAACATCCGGTTTCATTAAAAAAACCCGGTTTAGCCAAATTATATACACATATGTATAATATATACATATATGTACATTTACATGATTTTTTATACACATGTGTATAATTTAAGATAAATGACACTGTACATATGTGTATATTACGTAACTAAAGATTAAATAGAATTATATATATGTTTATAATACGACGCTTTTTTTATTTTTTTAATTAAACCGGAATGAAATATAAGAATTTTGGTTTTTTTACTTTTTTAAAATTTTTGTAACTTTTTGTTTTATGATTTTTTTAAAGGTGTTTTTAGTGGTCCAAAATGGTTCTCTTAGGATCCTTACCATATATATATATATATATATATATATATATATATATACTAGTAGGGAACCCGCACGATGCTGCGGCGACGACAACTTTTGTTGGTTTATCAATTATCTCATGATACATATTGTATAGTACTTCTGCTGGCTTTCTTATTCGTTTTCGTTCAAGTTAGAGCAGACTAATTTCTTATGAAATCTCCACTTGGAAGCAAAGCACAAAATATTGGTTGATATAAAGGGCAATGCATAACTTTTTATATCTGAAAGCATGTCTCATTATCAGCGTAAGCAAAGCGCAAATCAATACTGACCAAATTCTGATTGTATCCTCATGTAGTGTTTTGTCTTGGCAAGGTAACCTGTAGTAGCGATAGTGTTCCTTTACGAATCAATTTCAAGACGCTACAACGCGCTGGGTCTCCAACTTATTTGTGTTATTTAATAAAGTCTTAGCAAAACAAAACTCACGTTTTCTTTGTTTTAAAAAACCAACTTCAACAGAAGTGTAACAAAGTTGAGCAACTCCATTCACCGACAAAACCGAAAACTGAATCATGATTTACATATGATATAAATTAAACCAAACATCATATTATATTATGTATACAATTATAAAGTTATAAAAACTTGTATGCATAAGATAGAACAATTTAATTATGAAGGAACAAATATATTTACTCCTAACTCAAGCTCGACTTGTTGAAAACAAATCAAATTTTTTTAAGTCGAACAGGAAACGAGCGAAACTCTTTCAAGTGAAACACACAACGCTCAACTTTAATCATGCAAAGCTCCAGTTTACATTCCAATATACTTTCAATAAGCATATTATCATTTCTCATTTCCAGCATACACCAAATAAAGTCTGCTTTTTTTTTTCCATTTGGGGCTGGCACAGGATCAAAGTTTACATCTCCAACATCTATGTTTGGATCAATGCTGCAACGATCTGCGTTGTGTGTTTAAATTGCATCCTTAATTTTCATAAACTGCCAACGTTGAACATTTAAAATTTAAAGTATGTCGCTTATCTAAACACAAATATTAAACAAAAAGAGTAGTGGGTCAAGATTTGCTTACTTTAGCATGTGAACAAGAATAACACTCAAGTTAACCATCAGCTCCGCAATAGAAATTTATCATATCAATAAATGCCAAGTGCTCCAATGCTTCCTAGAACAAAGCCAAACCTGTTAAATCTACTTTAAACCTCCTAAATTATTAAAAATATAAAAAAAATTTAAACACCATGGACTGACTTTTGTATGTGTCAACAGAGTTACCAACAGTTCAAGACCATAATTCACACTTTTGACCATAATTTGCAACTTTGACTTTTGGCTTTTACGGTTCTTCATACTTAATAGTGTGCCTTTAACGGTTTTAGTTTGACTTTTACAGTTTTATATAGTTTAACTTTTACAATTTGAAGAAAATTGACCAAACATTATTATAAACAGTCACTTACAAAGTAGAAACAACTCACAAACCAATAATTCCATAACTTCATAACCAGTTAATCAATATGGCAGATCATTTTTATGGATTTAGACTTTAGACAGATCACTTTCAAGGATTTAAGCAACCATAATTTCATAACTATTTACTTGCTATCTTAGTTAAATATTTATTGATGATCACAGTGGGCAAAGTGTATTTTCAGCTTAACAAGCATTTCAATGGAATCTTGTGGAGCAAATCAATTCTTTGTTATGTGTGTTGTGTTAACAATCAGCAAATAAGTAGCTTAAATGGAAACTAATGCAATTTTCGGGAGGCTTAAAATGGATACCGTTTTCAAGAAAATAGCTGCCATAAAAGAACCACCCTCATGAGTCATGACCGCCAGTCAGTGGCGGACCAAGGATTTTTTGCCAATGGGGTCCCATATTTTCGGTGTTCAAATTTTTCGGGTCGGTCGTTGTTCAGGTCGGGTCGAGGAGAAGAACATAATAAAAAACAATATCATAATAAAACTTTCTTTTCAATCATCACTACCTGAACGGGTCAAAATGGGTCGGGTTGACACATAAACACTTTGTTTTCCCTTTCTTAAACATTTTTGAGGTAGAACCTAGATCCACCCTTTCATAAGCATGTGTTGAAAACCATTAACTTAAACTAGTGAAAAATAAAACTGATATTTTAAAGTGTTTGAATGTTTCTAAAGAAAACCATGCATAAAGTTGAAAACAATGATATGTATTTTAGAGGTGTTTGAATGTTTCCAAAGTTATCATTGCAACATTAGCAATCAAATGATTGATTAACACTAAAAATTAACACAAAAAACCAAAAACTGAGCCTTGTAAGACTTGAACCCATGACCTTTCAAAGATAAAACAAGGGACTTTCCACCAGACCACATCAACATTAATAGTATGGGTTCCAAGTATTAAATTATATGGGGTCCTCAAAAAATTTAATATACCGCTTCTAATAAATTTTTAAAAAACATTGGTGTCCCGGGACCCCGATCCACACTATGTGGGTCCGCCCCTGCCGCCAGTGTTGACCATATGCGTCATCCCAGAGCTGCAATAATAGAACCACCCTCATGAGCCATGAAAAATGCATATTTGTAAAAGAAAATATGAATTATAGAAAAATAAGAGAATCAGGAACTCTTATAATCTTTTTTATACTTGTTTAGCTACTTTAAAAGTAAAAAGTTACACGAAAACGAAGAAAGAACGTTCGTGTTTGTGTAGAGATGGCAGTGAAATCCGAACCTGATGAGAAAACCCGAAACCCGACATAATTGGGACGGGTAATACCCGAACCATCAAGGTTTGGGACGGATTTGGGAATAGTTTTGTAATTTTTCATGGGTTTGGGACGGGTTTAGGAATTGTAATATACCCGATAATATCGATCCATTTATGGCAAATCATTTAAAAAAGTAATAATTATATATGAACGGGTAATTTAAAACCCGATGGTTTTTTGGTTTTGGGTCGGACATATCCAACGGGTATTTTTCCAAAACCCGATGGGTATCCCTGAAACCCGACGGTTAATTACCCGACGATTTGGGACGGGCTTTATTAATCGGGCATGGGTTTGGAAATACCTAAACCCGACCCATTGCCATCGGGTGTTTGACAAAACTTATTTTGTTTTGAACTTATGTTAATTTTATTAGTAATATAATCATGCGAGTCAATAGGTATCTCCGAGATAGCAACCATGTGGTATTATTTACCACAAACTTCAAACACTATAGACATCTGGTGAATTAGGTTTATGCAAATGTCAAAATCTTACTCCAATTTAAATTAGTCAGCTAAATTACCAAAATCTTCCCTGAAAAATTAAATAAAAATTATTTACCTGGGGGCGGAAGAAAACAGCCTCCCCATGTCCACATTGAGCTCAACGGAATGACTTTCTACACATAAGTAAAGTTTATCACTTTCCTGGAATGTCTTAGTCTTTTTAAAAATCATATTCAAGAGAAAGATATGAAAATAAAGAAATTATCACCAAACCTGGCAGGATCTGAGTACACAATATCCAATCTACTTGTTTTTATTCCTCACCTATGGCTTGTGGTGGCTGCCGAAAAAAATGGAGTTAATCGGAAACCTAGCCGACGCAATGAAAAGCATCAATGGATAACTGAAATATACATGGTTACTTGAAAATCGACTAACATCCGTCGATTTGTTACCACACATCACCTTCCCTACCTCTGTTTAACAGATCACCTCGAGTGGTCGCCGGTAGGGACCGTGAACAATCGAAACCGCCTGAGAGAGTGTCTTCTGAGCAGTGCAAGAATAAGGGTTCTGAGGAGTAGTGTGGACTGAGGAGGGTGCAGATCGATTTTGTGTTTCGAATAATAAGCTGGTGGCTTTTGAGGACCAAGAAAGCGACACAAATAGGCACATGTTTGCTTTGAATTTTGAATAACAAGCGGATGGGTTTTGAGGTGCAGAGCCAATTAGAAACGGAATAAGGTGTGGTATTTTCTCTCTTTTATATGTATTATATATTGTTAAATATAGTTATATAATATATATATATATATATATTACGAGTTTTAATAAAGGGTTCGGGTTTGTAAAAATTGGATTCTTGGATCAAAATGTTAAAGAAATTAAAAGAACTTTTATTTAACCATCAATATAATTTTATTGATTTTGAAATGATTTATAAATATATATATAGGATTGATTTCTTTTGAGAACCGATTTGAGTTTTAAGAACTCGAAAGAACTCAACGTAACAATTTTTTTTGTGAACTTTTTATACACATGTGTAATACGTAAGTGTAAGTAATATACAAAAAATTACCGTTATTTTTTACACACCGAATCGACTTTTTACTCATGTGTAACTAACATTTAAACTTGTGTAATCATAAAAAATACTTATTCTCTCTCCTGATTAATTTTTTAATCAAATTTATTCTCAACCACATATTCCATACTCATTTAATTAAATGTGTGGTTCATATTGAGTTCTTAAAGTTCTTAAAACTCACCAAGATTCTCAAAATTCTCTCCCCTATATATATATATATATTATAATTAGTAAAAATGATTTTAAAAATAAATAACATGGGTTTGCTGTGACCCGGGTTCGAACCCAGGTCTCCATGACCACACAGCTCAGACACAACCACTGGACCAAATTGTTAACATTGTTTATAGATGGAAACTAATAACTATAAATAACAACTTAAACTTCATCTTCTTCACCATAAATCCTAGATTTCAATTATCCAATTCTTTTCTTTGTTTGTTGAATTAGAGTTAGGGGTTTAATTTGTCGGGTTAAAACGAATCAAAACCATGTGAAAAATACCTCGGATGGCGCCGGAAAGACGATGAACGGGTCTTGGCCGGAATCGGATATGGGTGAACGAATTGGAGGTTATAAACAGTTTGTTTGTGTATTGTAAGGCTTGCGGACCCTTGGGACGAAGATTAGGTTCCTATTTATAATGCCAGTTCGATTAATTCGTGTTAATGGTGGTTTTATTATATTCCGATTAGTGGTGGATTAATACGCGTTAAATGGATCGTTAATGACGAAATAAATTAGATAATAATGTTTAGGAGTTGTGGAGACGTCGTTTGATATGTTTAATAGATCAAAACGAAGCTCGGACGGTCGTCTTACGTATTGCCGACGCCAGAATCCGGCGGCCTTGCGGACCGGAAAATGGTGGGGGAGGGACGGCTGGGCTGGGGTTTATTATTATTTTATATAATTTAAATACAATTTACACTTATAACCCCTAGACTTTATAAACATATAAAAACTGATTTTTAAAGTTTATTTATTTATTTTTTTTAGCCCTTGAACTTTATAATGGTACATACTTGATCAAAACTTGGTATAATTTTAATATCTTTTGATTATTTATATTTTATACTCGATAGTTTGAAGCTTGATTATTTTAATAACTTTTAAGGCTCGGAGATTCATTAATCGAACAATACGAATATAAAGTAAAGGATACACAATTTAAATTATTGAACTTGATAAATCTCATAAAAAACAAATACATTGAAACAACTAAATGGGTCGGTTTAAAGAACACAAATACAAATACGAATACGAAAAATTAACAAATGTCACAACATTCCCTACTTTTGAGAATTTCTTCCCGAAATTAAGTAGAAGAATCTGTAACAAAAAGATGAGGATACTTTGTTCGCATTTGATCTTCCCGTTCCCATGTGAATTCAGCGCTACGCTTGGATTCCCAACGAACCTTTACCAAAGGTATACGGCTACGTTTAGTTTCCTTGTCAGATCCATGATTTCCACCGGTTTCTCGACAAAGTGCATTGTTTCATCGATGCGCACTTCGTCGAGTGGTACATGGAAGTTTCCCTCAGCAAGACATTTCTTCATATTTGAAACATGAAACGTCGGATGAACGTTAGAAAGCTCTTGAGGAAGTTCGAGTGTGTAAGCAACACTACCAACACGAGCAAGAATCTTTAAAGGTTCCAACGAAACGAGGAGATAGTTTGCCTTTTTTGCCAACACGAACAACACCTTTCCAAGGGGATACCTTGAGAAGGACACGGTCACCAACATTAAACTCGAGAGGTCTTCGTCGGTTATCAACGTAACTCTTTCGACGGCTACGAGCGGTTAAGAGGTTTTGTCGAATTTGAGCGATTCGGTCAGTAGTCTCTTGGACAAGTTCCGGACCGGTGATTTGGGTTTCACCAATTTCACTTCAACAAATAGGTGATCGACATTTACGACCATAGAGTGCTTGGAACGGAGCCATACGGATACTCGAATGATAATTCTTATTGTACGAGAACTCAATCAAGTGAAGATGAGAATCCCAGTTTCCACCGAAATCCAAGACACATGACCTAAGCATGTCTTCGAGCATTTGAATCATGCGCTTGGATTGCCCATCGGTTTGAGGATGATAGGCGGTGCTAAGATCCAATCGAGTTCCCAACGCCTTTTGAAGCGATGACCAGAAGTGGGAAGTAAAACGGCAATCACGATCGGAAATGATACGCAAAGGTATACCATGACGACAAACGATACGCTGAACATAGATATGAGCGAGTTGATCAACCGTAAACTTTTCATTGATCGGAATGAAATTAGAAGATTTAGTCAAACGGTCAACTATAACCCAAATACCGTCGTGGCGGTTCTGAGTAGTCGGAAGTTTGAACACAAAATCCATAGAGATACCCTCCCATTTCCAAAGAGGGATGTGTGGTTGAACGAGCAAACCAGATGGTCGTTGGTGCTCGGCCTTAACTTTAGCGCAAGTGAGGCATTTTCCCACATACATCGCGATGTCTTTCTTCATACCGGGCCACCAAAATGTGGTCCATAGATCAAAATACATCTTATCCGCACCGGGATGAATGGAATATCGAGACTTATGAGCTTCGTCCATGATGAATTTGCAAAGATCGTCACGATTAGGAACCCACAATCGATCGAGGTAATACAAAAAACCATCGCGCTTAGTTTCAAGTTGATTCTCGGCACCGCAGGACATTTCATCATACATATTTCCCTCGGTGACAGAGACATGTTGGGCTTCAAAGATACGGAGTTGGAGATCAGTTTGAACGTTCACACAATGAAGCAAAATTGATTTCACATGGGTCTTTCGACTAAGGGCGTCGGCTACAACATTCGCTTTACCAGGATGATAGCAAATTTCACAATCGTAGTCGCTAAGTAGTTCGGCCCATCGTTGTTGCCGCATGTTTAGATATTTTTGGTCGAAAATATGTTGAAGACTTTTGTGGTCAGTGAATACCACGCACTTAGTGCCATATAGATAATGTCTCCAAATTTTCAACGCGAATACAACGGCACCGAGTTCGAGATCGTGCGTTGTATAATTTTTTTCATTAACCTTAAGTTGTCGTGAAGCGTAAGCAATAACTTTACCTCGTTGCATAAGGACACAACCGAGACCTTGATTGGAAGCATCGCAATAGACAACAAAATCCTCATTGCCCTCGGGGAGTGCAAGGATCGGTTCATCGCAAAGCATGCGCTTAAGAGTATGAAAGGCTTCATCTTGCTTTGGCCCCCATACATAAGGTTTATCCTTATGAGTTAGAGAGGTTAGGGGCAAAGGGATCTTGGAAAAATTAATAATGAAGCGACGATAATAACCCGCAAGACCAAGAAACGAACGAACTTCGGTAGTAGTGGTTGGAGTTTTCCAATTCTTAACGGCTTCGATTTTGGCTGGGTCAACGTGGATACCCTTTTATTTTACTATATGCCCTAAGAACAGAATTTCCTTCAACCAGAATTCGCACTTTGAGAACTTAGCATAGAGTTGTTCCTTCCTTAAGAGATCAAGGACGGAATGAAGATGTTTCTCGTGCTCGGCTTTAGACTTGGAATAAATAAGAATGTCGTCAATAAAAACAATTACGAATTTATCTAAGTAAGGTTTGCATACGCGATTCATGAAATCCATAAACACCGCGGGTGCATTGGTTACCCCAAAATGCATAACCATAAATTCGTAAAGCCCATAACGAGTCCGAAAAGCGGTTTGGGGTATGTCATCTACATGCACGCGTAGTTGATGATAACCCGAAAGAAGATCAATCTTTGAGAAGCATGAAGCTCCTTGGAGTTGATCAAAAAGATCGTCAATACGAGGCAAGGGATAACGATTCTTGATTGTAAGTTTGTTGAGTTCGAGGTCATCGATGCACATACAGAAGGATACATCTTTCTTCTTGACGAAAAGTACAGGTGCGCCCCAAGGAGATGAACTAGGACGAATGAACCCTTTATTCAAAAGTTCTTGGAGCTGGTTAGACAATTCTTGCATCTCGGAGGGTGCAAGACGATAAGGAGCCCTAGAAATCGGGGTTGCACCAGGCAAGAGATCGATTCGAAATTCCACATCACGAATAGGAGGAAGACCAGAAAAATAATCGGGAAACACCTCGGGATACTTGCGAACAACAGGAATGTCCTCAATTTTTCGTTCTTTCTTTTCCACCACATGGGCTACGAATGCAACATACTTCTTGCGTAAGTACGTTTGGACTTGAAAACAAGTGATAAAATTTAGGCTCGAGGAAGAAGGCTTTTCACCAGCCACACGGAGAATTTGACCATCGGCAAGCGGAATACGAATGAACTTCTTGAAGCAAACAATTTTAGCACGTCGAACAGATAGCCAGTCCATGCCTACTATGACGTCGAAACTTCCCAATTGCATAGGAATGAGGTCGATTGAGAACTTGTGGCCATTTAAAGTTAACTTGCAATCTAGAATAACCGAGTCAATTGTTACAGATTTACCATTAGCTACCTCAACAGAATACGTGTTCTTAAGCTTAGATCGGGGTTTAGCAAGTAAAGGCTCAAATTCAAAAGACACAAAGCTCATATCGGCACCGATATCAAATAAAATGGTTGTAAAGTGGTCATTTACGAGAAACGTACCGTTCACCACATTGCCGTTTTGTTGAGCTTGATTGGCGTTAATCATAAAAGCACACCCACGATTTTCTTGAGGAGCTTGAATAATTTGACCACCTTGTTGTATAGGAGCTAAAATGGCGTTATGCGGCTGAACTTGAGCTTGGTTAGCCAACAATGATGGAACTTGTGGCTGATAAGCTTGCTGGGTTTGATAGGTCTGAACCTGGTACAACGGAGCTGGAGCAAGCTGAAGAGTATTCACATGTGCGAGTCATGGACACGCGTTGCGAAAGTGGTTAGGGTCGCCACAATTATAGTAAGCTCGCATTTGGTTAATGGGTTGAGCATACGGTGCAGGGCGAGGGTTGGGTTGAGCAAACCTTTGTGGAGCAGTTGGTACCATAGCAGTCTCACGACAAACGGTGCTAAGGTGTCCAAAACGGTTGCAACAGGTGCATTGGCGGCAAGCAGCACTGGCAGGATGATGACGTCGACAAAAGTTGCAATACGGATGGGGTCCGTTGTAGAGTTTCTTGGGTGGTGATGCAAGGTTAGTTTGAGGTTGAGGTGCGGTTTGTTGAGTTAGCACATAGTTCTTGCACTTCTTGCTATGGTGGTGTGAGGAGAAAGCAGGCTTGGATGACTCGGGCTTCGATTCCTTGGACTTGATAGAGGGTTTATCAGCAGGTTTCTTTGATTTCTTCGATGTCAAAGTCCCGGCTTTAACATGATTATCAGTTAAAGTTGAAGCAAGGTTGATTGCGTCACCAAGTTCTTTGGGAGAACTACTCAAAACACTATCTTGGAGTTACCTCGGTAGTCCCCGAATATATTTATCGATGGCACAAGAAATTGGGGTAACAAGGTGAGGTACCAGCACACTGAGTTCATTGAAGCAAGAAGTGTAAGCTGCGTGCTCAACACTCTCTTGTTTGATGTTCCAAAACTCAGCTTCCAAATTCATAAGCTCACTTGGAGGCAAGAACTGCTTGGTCATCGGTTCTTTCAATTCGTCCCATGGCATACAACTTCGTCACCACAGGTTGTGTTTTCCTTCACCCACCATGTAAGTGGTGGTTCGCTTATCATCGGGACACTCAATGTGGAGGAATTTGCTTTCCATTTGTTCGTACCACTGAAGTAGGGCAGTGGCACCTTTAGTCCCATCAAACTCCGGGGATTTGGTGCTGGTGAAATTCTTATACGAACAGTGAGATGGTTTAGGCTCGCTTGAAGCAGAGGTGATACTAGCAGAAAGGTTTTGGTGAATTTGGGTAATCATATTAGGAATAACCACGGCTAGTTGTTTTGGTGATTTTAGCAATTAACTTGCAGCTAGAGGTTTTCGAAGAACGACTTGTTGAAATGGATAGACATTCTGCGAATAATAGTAAGGAAATTTGTGAGACTCGGAATAGGGTGTGGTATATAAGAAATTCCTTGTTAAAGTTTGTTTTAAAATAATTACATAAATGAAAATCATAATAATGGTAATAAATCTTGTGTGGAACTTTAGAGTTTTCATGAACCACTCTGGACTCTTATTTTCCAAATGTCAAAGAAATTCGAAATCAAATCGAACCGAAAGCTAGTATTTGTGTACATACTTCCAGTTAAAACACATTGTAAAAAATAGAGGAGTGCAACCATATTCTTTAAACAAAGAGAACAAGATCGCGGTGAAAACTTAATGTTGTGATTCATATGGCGTTGAAAGTGGTATGCTTTTGTGACACTCGTCAATTTCAGGTTAACTCCGTTAACTCAAACTCCGTCAATTCAAACTTAAGATCACTGGATCTATAACGCACATCTCATTACATTTAAACTAGGGTTTAAATGACGCTTGACAATCACTACATGTGTAGTCTTTCGGGATTGCACCGAAACGCAAACGAGTTGACGCAAACCATTGGTGAATAAACGAAAAACATCAAAACAATAATTATGTGATAATTATGTGTTAGACTTATGTGTTATGTGATAACATGGTATAAAAAGCTAACTCAAGATGCAAACGAGTTAATTTAAGCTAGAAAAGTAATACTAAAGAGTTGAGGGACCTATGTGTAACATGTTATTATTAATAATAGTATTAAACCCTAACTCTCTTCCCTCTCTCTCTCTCTACCCGACGGCAGCCCCCCCCCCTTCTCCCTTGCGATCGGCAGCCACACACACACACACACACACACACATATCACCTTGTTTTGATCTTGTTCTTCATAATCGGAGCATCCTACACTCGTTTCTAAGTATCTCTCACGTTTCCCTTGGTTGTTTCTGCGTTTTTAAGGTATAAACATGAAACCCTAACTTTGTAAATCATGTATTTAGTGTTTGCATGTGTAATTTTGATTAGATGATGATTGATTATGTGTTAGTTATTGATATTGATGATCATATGTGATTTTGAACGGTGAAAGATTATTGAATCATTGATGGTTTGTAAACCCTAGAGGGTTACTACTGATTTTTGTGATTAATTATGCTCGTTACATGTTTTGAGATATGTCGTATGTTTAGGATGCATGTTAGACGATTGTTTGTGCTTGCTGAGTTTTAACAGCAGTGATTGTTAAACTTGAACGACATGTAACTTGTTGAATATATAAGCAAACTGAGCTAATTATGAGTCTACAAGGTAGTACTCAGAGTCTAGTTTTCAGAAAGTCCAACCACGCCTAATTTGGAGGTGTTTTGGTTACTCAAACGATTTAAATATGATTAAAGGTCAAAACTGGTACTGGACAGATTGTAAGTTATGTTTAGACAACTGTAACTAATTGTTAATGTGGAAATTGGTTGAGGTTGTTAACACTACAGGGTACTATAATGAGTCTAGTTTCTATAAAGTCTAAGTTTGTAATTTTTGGACGAGTAAAAGTTAATCTTTATGATTTTACAAAACTGAAGTGCAAATCTAAGTTGTGAGACCTGCTGTTAAGTTGTTTTGTAATTAGCATATCTCATGAACTACAAGACCAAATGGGTTGGTTCCACTTCTGGAAGTTAACTTGTTGAGTTAAGAACCTAACCCAATTGGTCTTGCACTAATTGGATTTTCCATTTAACGGAAATAATAAATAACATTCTGTTGTGCATGATTTTGACTGCTGTGAGCTCGCTATAATGTTTTCATCATTGTGAGAAATCTATGTAGAATAAAAATACAATAAAATATGTTCTGGAAACCTAATTCATGTATTGCTTTTGTGACGATTTTTGGTGAATTAATTGAGATGCTATGATCTGTTGAATAGAGTAATCTTTCAAGTGGAATTCTGTCTTGAAGAAACTAGCTGCTAAACTATGTGAAAATACATGAAATTTGCTAATTGCTAGATAATTGTTATGTTTTGACCAAATTGCCCTTGCGGGGAATAATTGCTAGTAATGTACACCATTAACACTTGACACGTAAATAGTTGTTCACACACGTAACGTATCACTAATGTGCTTGTTGAGACACACACGATTCACAAACGAAACACGAAACGTATCTTGTGCATAGGCATTATGTGCCGAGTCTAGAGACTCGATAATAGTTCCGACACTTAGAAAATCTCCTTGTTGTTTTTAGAACGCTAGTGAGAGTTTTCTGTGACGCGCATCACTTGGGTGACTTGTTTTTGGAATTCTTCGCAAACAGTGAGTTTCACTTTCCCCTTTAAACTTTTTAAACGCTTTTCACTTGGGGGAGATAACATACTCCGAAACGCTTTTTGATTTTGTTATGAAATTATATATCACTTGTAAAGGCTAAGTGGCAAACGAAATAATTGAAGTCCTTCACACATCGAACCGTTTAGTATTGGAAAATAGCGAGTCATTGTTGAGTAGTACTACTGGGTTTGACAAACCCCACCCAACGCTAAGCTCGACTGGAGGTCGAGTGGGTGTAATCTTGGCTAAACACATTACCATGGTCGGGATAGACCTAGTGGCAAGGCACATGATAAGCAGTCAGCTTCGGTGTCGAACACTTAGTAATACTTGCTTTATAGGCTAGCTACCTATAGATATATAATCGATTTAACACTATCTGGTAACGCTAAACGCAAAACGCTAAACGCAAATGCTTTATTTTATATACACTTGTGAACTCACCAACCCCGTGTTGACACTTTTAGTATGTTATTCTCAGGTAGCCGAGGCGGGCGCGCGGTATAGGATCATGCATTACTTTGAACGCTTATGTTATGCAAACTCATTTTTAAACTGTTATTATTAATTGGGTTTTAAGTCAACCTGCGTGGCGCAACTATTGGGTTTAAATGTTTTTACGCTTCCACACTTATTTACACTTATACGTTTACGTGGTTTGAAAACTTTATTTATGGTTTGATTATAACTAATGATTCCTATCCTGTTAGTTCACACCCTCTGACGGTAAAACTCCGTTAGTGGATTTGAGGGTGTGACAGATTGGTATCAGAGCCATTGGTTATAGCGAACTAGAAATTGCATGCATACTAGACTATAACCGCAACGACCCATTAGTTATAATTATACGCACTGCATATATATTTTGCTTAGTTTCTCGTTATCTTATCTCTTTACCTCATTCACTCATACGCGCGCATACACGACTTACTTGTAGGGATGTCGACGCTACCATCATCATCATCATCCGATCAGATGACTCATGCTCATGGAAAGGAACCGAAGTTACCTACCTCATCGCCACCCCGAGTAGTCCCAGAACTAGAAGCCCCTACATCGAAGAGGTATCGCCTGTCTGGAGGCATGTACGACGACGACGTTAGCTGGGATTGGTACCCGAGTCTGATCCGACGTATGGTTTATCGCGAACAAGTTCCCCCGCTACCCCACCCGAGTCGTCCTACTTACCCCAACACCCTACCACCCATAACCGAACCAGTGGAGCGAGTTCTCGCGGCTGTTGTCTCTGTTTAGAGCGTGACGTGGGTTTTATTCGCTCGGAGAGAGCGGACATTCCCGGATTGATAAGAGATGGAACCGAGGCTAGGGAGGAAATTTCCCGCCTGAAAACGACTATGAAGGGAATGCAAGATGCTAATGATCAGCAGATGAAGATTATGAGGAAAATGCAAGCGGAGATGATAGACTTGCAAGAGCAGCTCCAAGTGGCAAGGACCCAGATAGAGATAGCACTAGAGCGTTGCGATGTCTTACAGATGCAAATTGCTCAGAACGCAGCTGAACCTGAGGCAGAGCCTGAAGAGGAACCCGAAGAAAATCCCGAAGAGGAACCTGAGGAAGATCCCGAGGAAGACACCGAGGAGGAACCTGAAGAGGAACCGGAGGAAGAACCGGCTGAGCCAGAGGCACACTCAGAGGTGTCCTCAGACGATGACATCTAAGGATGATAACACTTAGATGGAGGGGTTGTCTCCATCCAAACTATTATTTTCTATAATTTTAAGGATTGTTTTTAAATACTTTGTAGCGAATACAATGGTTTTAATCATGAATTATTATTTGGATTATTATATGGTTGTGATGTGATGTTTGCTTCTTTTATATTTCTTTCTTACCTATCTTTTTATTACATGTATGGTGTGTTGTATATAAAACCGAAAATTCATGTCAAATATTTTATGCTGTGATTCTAGGAAATGGCTGGAAGAAACGCTGGGCACGGTCGCGGTAACATCAACTTAACCGCAGCAGAACTTCAAACCTTGTTGAATGACCATGAGGCGGCAGCTCTAGCCGCACATGTTCAGAATCAAGCTGGAGGTCCAACTGGAACGTGTACTTTCAAGAACTACCTGGATTGCAAGCCCAATTCGTTTAAGGGCACCGAGGGAGCCATAGGTTTCCTGCGTTGGGCTGAGAAGGCCGAATCAGATTTTGAGATGTGTAATTGTCCACCTGCCAGTAGGGTCAAATTTGCTGCTGGAACGCTGGAAGATTCTGCTCTCACTTGGTGGAATTCAAATGTGCAAATTCTGGGATTGGAATTGGCAAACGCTATGAACTGGGAGGAGTTCAAGAATATGATGCGGGAAGAGTATTGTCCTAGAGAGGAGATTGTAAAGTTGGAATCAGAGTTTTGGTCGTTGAAGATGGTGGGTTCCGAAATTGAAGCCTACACCACTCGTTCTCACGAGCTAGCAGTGATGTGTCCACGGATGGTAGACCCGCCAGGTAAGAGGATCGAGATGTATATTGATGGGTTAGCACCGCAAATTCAGGGCATGGTGACGTATTCCAGACCGGCTACGATTCAACAAGTGATCCGGTTAGCTCACAAATTGACGGATCAAGCAGTGACCCAAGGTGCGTTACCACCTAGAGGTTCAACCACTAAAGCCCGTGAAAACCCGAGCACTGACAACAACAGCAACAACAACCCGAGTAATGGAAAGAGGAAGTTTGACAACACCAGATCCTCATCCTCGAACCTCCCACCGCAACAACACTACCGTAAGCCCGAACTCACTCGGAGTTCAATAATCAGGGTCACAACTATAACAACAACGGTAGCGGGTAGGGTTCGAGCGGCTATGCAGGGGAAACACCCGAAATGCAACAGGTGCAACTATCACTATGCAGGCCCGTGTGACCGTGTCAAGTGTCTGAGATGCGGGAAAATGAGTCATTAGGCCAAAGAATGTAGGGGAGACCTAGCGGCAAAGGGTGCTCCTAAACCACCTATGACGACTAAAGGGTGTTTCGAGTGCGGTCAAGAGGGTCATTTCAGGAAGGATTGCCCCAAGCTAAAGCAGAATGAGAACAACGGAGGCAGCAGCGGTGGCGGAAGCAACGGTAAAGGAAGAGCTTTCATCATTGGGTCGGGTCAAGCCCGCAACGATCCGTATGTGGTGACTGGTAAGTTTCCTGTGAACGACTGTTTTGCTTCTGTTTTGTTTGACACTGGAGCTGATAGGAGTTTTGTATCGAAAGCCTTTAGTAAACTCTTAGACTTAACTCCAACCCCGTTAGATGCTAAGTTTCCTGTTGAATTAGCTGACGGTAAGTCTATAGAAACAACTCAGGTACTTGCGGGATGTAAGTTGAAACTGTCGGGTCATACTTTTGATATCGATCTCATACCTTTTACGCTTGGTAGTTTCGATGTCGTTGTCGGCATGGACTGGTTATCCGAGAATCGAGCGAAGATTATATGTCACGACAAGATAATCCACATCACCACCCCTTCCGGAGAGATCATTTCGATTCAGGGCGAGAAAAGCGGCATGACCACCAGCGTCATCACCCTCATGAAGGTGCAGAAGTATCTACGAAAGGGTCATCCGGCAATCTTAGCTCACATTGTCGAGAAACCCGCGGAAAAGAAGCGAATCGAAGATATACCGATTGTGCGAGATTTTCCGGAAGTTTTCCCGGAGGATTTGCTTGGACTCCCTCCTATTCGACAAGTCGAATTCCAAATCGAATTGACCCCCGGTGCAGCACCCATAGCACGAGCCCCGTATCGGCTTGCACCGGCGGAGCTTCAGGAGTTGTCCACTCAATTGCAAGATTTGTTGGATAAAGGTTTTATCCGACCTAGCTCATCGCCATGGGGAGCCCCTGTCTTATTTGTTCAAAAGAAGGACGGGACTTTCCGCATGTGCATCGACTACCAGGAGTTGAACAAGGTGACGATTAAGAACCGTTATCCCTTACCCCGAATTGATGATCTGTTTGACCAGCTCCAAGGATCGAGTTATTACTCGAAGATCGATCTGCGGTTTGGTTACCATCAATTAAGAGTGCGCAAAGAAGATATTTCAAAGACGGCTTTCAGAACTCGGTATGGTCACTACGAGTTATCGGTTATGCCTTTTGGCTTAACCAACGCACCAGCCATATTTATGGATCTCATGAATCAAGTATGCAAGGCGTACCTCGACAAGTTTGTGATTGTTTTTATTGATGATATCCTCGTCTACTCCAAGGACAAGGCTAACCATGAAGAACACTTGAGGTTAATTCTGGAATTACTAAAGAAGGAACAACTGTACGCTAAACTCTCGAAATGCGAATTTTGGCTTCGCGAGGTTCACTTTTTAGGACATGTGATCAACGAGAATGGTATCCATGTCGATCCTGGTAAGGTAGAGGCCATCAAAAACTGGGAAGCACCTAAGACTCCGACTGAGGTGCGGCAATTCCTAGGACTGGCCGGCTACTACCGGCGTTTTATTGAGGGATTCTCAAAGATTGCTCAACCCCTCACCGCTTTGACTCACAAGGGTACTAAGTACAATTGGGGAGACGCGCAAGAATCCGCTTTCCAACTGTTGAAAACCAAACTCTGTAGCGCCCCTATTCTAGCCATCCCCGAGGGAACAGAATATTTTGAGGTACATTGTGACGCATCGATACAAGGTCTCGGTTGCGTGCTGATGCAACTCGAGAAGGTTATAGCCTATGCCTCTCGACAACTACGGATTCACGAGAAGAACTACACGACCCATGACTTGGAACTTGGAGCTGTGGTGTTTGCCCTTAAGATATGGAGGCATTACTTGTACGGTATCAAGTTTACCATTTACACCAACCACAAGAGTCTCCAACATATCTAGGATCAGAAGGAGCTGAACATGAGACAGCGTCGTTGGGTCGAGCTGTTTAAGGATTATGATTGTGTAATCAAGTACCACCCTGGCAAGGCCAATGTAGTGGCCGACGCTCTCAGCAGAAAAGAAACCGATAAACCCAGGCGAGTGCGAGCATTGCAACTCACGATTCATGCCAACTTACCCGATCAGATTCGCGATACGCAACTCGAAGCCTTGAAAGATGATAATCTCCCATCAGAACTCATGCGGGGCATGAACAAGCAACTTGAAACCAAATCGGATGGGGTCCGATATTTCGAAAACCGGATTTAGGTTCCACGATACGGAGAGTTGAGGACTCTAGTGATGGACGAAGCACACAAATCCTGATATTCCATCCACCCTGGCTCAGATAAAATGTACCATGACTTAAAGGCACTTTACTGGTGGCCGAACATGAAAGCCGACATTGCCACCTACGTGAGCAAATGCTTGACTTGTGCAAGAGTCAAAATAGAATATCAGAAACCATCTGGCCTGCTACAGCAACCGGAACTTCCAATGTGGAAATGGGAACACATTTCAATGGATTTCATCACGGGGTTACCTAAAACACTGACGGGATGCGATACCATCTGGGTGATCGTTGACCGATTGACTAAGTCTGCACACTTCTTAGCGATTAAGGAATCGGACAAGATGGAAAGACTGACTCGCATCTATATGAAAGAAGTAGTGTCTAGACACGGAGTGCCTGTCTCAATCATTTCTGATCGAGATTCCCGTTTCACTTCGCACTTTTGGAAGTCACTACAAAGCGCACTAGGTACCCGCCTGGATATGAGCACCGCATACCATCCTCAGACGGATGGGCAAAGTGAGCGCACCATTCAGACCTTGGAGGACATGTTGCGTGCATGCGTGTTGGATTTCGGAAAAAGTTGGGAACCTCACTTACCTTTGGTAGATTTTTCGTATAATAACAGCTACCACGCAAGTATTAAAGCAGCGCCGTTTGAAGCGTTGTACGGACGGAAGTGTCGATCACCTCTCTGCTGGTCAGAGGTGGGTGACAGCCAAATCACTGGTCCAGAATTAGTACTTGAAACCTCTGAAAAGATTGTTCAAATTTGAAACCGCATGGCAGCAGCACGAGATCTCCAAAAGAGTTACGCAGACAAGCGCCGAAAGCCTCTTGAATTTCAAGTGAACGACCAAGTATTACTCAAAGTCTCACCTTGGAAAGGTGTGGTTCGCTTTGGAAAGCGAAACAAACTCAACCCACGATACGTTGGTCCCTACCGGATAACTGAGCGCATTGGTCCGGTGGCGTACCGACTGGACTTACCAACGGAACTCAGCAGTGTACACAATGTATTCCACGTATCCAATTTGAAGAAATGCCTATCCGATGAAACCCATGCAGTCCCTTTGGACGAATTGCAGGTTGATGAACAGCTACGCTTCATTGAAGAACCAGTCGAAGTTTTGGATTGGGAAACCAAAACACTCAAGCACAGCAAAATTCCAATCGTTAAGGTTCGTTGGAACTCGAGACGTGGACCGGAGTTCACGTGGGAACGTGAGGATCAAATGATGAAAAAGTATCCTCACCTTTTTGAAGGATTGACTAAACACCGAATACCGCGAAACCCGGCAAACCGTCAGAAATCACCGGAGGTATGTATTAAATATCGGGACGAAATTTCTTTCTACTAGGGGATGATATGACAAACTGAAAATTTTTCTTACTTTTTCAGATACTCATCGCGACTTGACTCAAAATTTCGGGACGAAAATTCTTTAACATGGGAATGATGCGACACTCGTCAATTTCAGGTTAACTCCGTTAACTCAAACTCCGTCAATTCAAACTTAAGATCACTGGATCTATAACGCACATCTCATTACATTTAAACTAGGGTTTAAATGACGCTTGACAATCACTACATGTGTAGTCTTTCGGGATTGCACCGAAACGCAAACGAGTTGACGCAAACCATTGGTGAATAAACGAAAAACATCAAAACAATAATTATGTGATAATTATGTGTTATGTGATAACATGGTATAAAACGCTAACTCAAGATGCAAACGAGTTAATTTAATCTAGAAAAGTAATACTAAAGAGTTGAGGGACCTATGTGTAACATGTTATTATTAATAATAATATTAAACCCTAACTCTCTTCCCTCTCTCTCTCTCTACCCGACGGCAGCCCCCCCCCCCCCTTCTCCCTTGCGATCGGCAGCCCCCCCACACACACACACACACACACATATCACCTTGTTTTGATCTTGTTCTTCATAATCGGAGCATCCTACACTCGTTTCTAAGTATCTCTCACGTTTCCCTTGGTTGTTTCTGCGTTTTTAAGGTATAAACATGAAACCCTAACTTTGTAAATCATGTATTTAGTGTTTGCATGTGTAACTTTGATTAGATGATGATTGATTATGTGTTAGTTATTGATATTGATGATCATATGTGATTTTGAACGGTGAAAGATTATTGAATCATTGATGGTTTGTAAACCCTCGAGGGTTACTACTGATTTTTGTGATTAATTATGCTCGTTACATGTTTTGAGATATGTCGTATGCTTAGGATGCATGTTAGACGATTGTTTGTGCTTGCTGAGTTTTGACAGCAGTGATTGTTAAACTTGAACGACATGTAACTTGTTGAATATATAAGCAAACTGAGCTAATTATGAGTCTACAAGGTATTACTCAGAGTCTAGTTTTCAGAAAGTCCAACCACGCCTAATTTGGAGGTGTTTTGGTTACTCAAACGATTTAAATATGATTAAAGGTCAAAACTGGTACCGGACAGATTGTAAGTTATGTTTAGACAACTGTAACTAATTGTTAATGTGGAAATTGGTTGAGGTTGTTAACACTACAGGGTACATAATAAGTCTAGTTTCTATAAAGTCCAAGTTTGTAATTTTTGGACGAGTAAAAGTTAATCTTTATGATTTTACAAAACTGAAGTGCAAATCAAAGTTGTGAGACCTGCTGTTAAGTTGTTTTGTAATTAACATATCTCATGAACTACAAGACCAAATGGGTTGGTTTCACTTCTGGAAGTTTACTTGTTGAGTTAAGAACCTAACTCAATTGGTCTTGCATTAATTGGATTTTCCATTTAAAGGGAATAATAAATAACATTCTGTTGCGCATGATTTTGACTGCTGTGAGTTCGCTGTAATGTTTTCATCATTGTGAGAAATCTATGTAGAATAAAAATACAATAAAATATGTTCTGGAAACCTAATTCATGTATGCTTTTGTGACGATTTTTGGTAAATTAATTGAGATGCTATGATCTGTTGAATAGAGTAATCTTTCAAGTAGAATTCTGTCTTTATGAAACTAGCTGCTAAACTATGTGAAAATACATGAAACGTGCTAATTGCTAGATAATTGTTATGTTTTAACCAAATTGCCCTTGCGGGAAATAATTGCTAGTAGTGTACACCATTAACACTTGACACGTAAATAGTTGTTCACACACGTAACGTATCACTACTGTGCTTGTTGAGACACACACGATTCACAAACGAAACACGAAACGTATCTTGTGCATAGGTATTATGTGCCGAGTCTAGAGACTCGATAATAGTTCCGACACTTAGAAAATCTCCTTGTTGTTTTTAGAACGCTAGTGAGAGTTTTCTGTGACGCGCATCACTTGGGTGACTTGTTTTTGGAATTCTTCGCAAACAGTGAGTTTCACTTTCCCCTTTAAACTTTTTAAACGCTTTTCACTTGGGGGAGATAACATACCTCGAAACGCTTTTAGATTTTGTTATGAAATTATATATCACTTGTAAAGGCTAAGTGGCAAACGAAATAATTGAAGTCCTTCACACATCGAACCGTTTAGTATTGGAAAATAGCGAGTCATTGTTGAGTAGTACTACTGGGTTTGACAAACCCCACCCAACGCTAAGCTCGACTGGAGGTCGAGTGGGTGTAATCTTGGCTAAACACATTACCATGGTCGGGATAGACCTGGTGGCAAGGCACATGATAAGCAGTCAGCTTCGGTGTCGAACACTTAGTAATACTTGCTTTATAGGCTAGCTACCTATAGATATATAATCGATTTAACACTATCTGGTAACGCTAAACGCAAAACGCTAAACGCAAATGCTTTATTTTATATACACTTGTGAACTCACCAACCCCGTGTTGACACTTTTAGTATGTTATTCTCAGGTAGCCGAGGCGGGCGCGCGGTATAGGATCATGCATTACTTTGAACGCTTATGTTATGCAAACTCATTTTTAAACTGTTATTATTAATTGGGTTTTAAGTCGTCCTGCGTGGCGCAACTATTGGGTTTAAATGTTTTTACGCTTCCGCACTTATTTACACTTAAACGTTTACGTGGTTTGAAAACTTTATTTATGGTTTGATTATAACTAATGATTCCGATCCTGTTAGTTCACACCCGCTGACGGTAAAACTCCGTTAGTGGATTTGAGGGTGTGACAGCTTTGGCCTAATAGGATTCATGCCCTTTCCTAACTCTCCAGGTAAGCAACCAGATCTCGCGTCTGATTGGGATTTATACGCTTTGCTTATTCTTATGTTTCAATAACCATGGTGTCAAGAGTGTCGGAAAACAAGCACGTCCCCCTTCCAGTTACTACATACCCGCCATAACGAACCATCTTTAAGAAGAAGAAATATCGGAACACCACAATAAAAATCGATTATTGAAAATGTTTGAAAAATCTTTGCTTTTAGGCATAAGCCTTGGACTTGTGTGTGCTTTGTGTACATGAGGCGTAAATGAATTGACAATAAAATATTACGCAAGTGCATTGAACAATCACACAAGGCCCACATAATTTTATAATCATGCAATAACAATTAAGCAAATAAACTATAACTAAGTAGAACACTACGTCTAATGTCCTATCTTATAGTCACGACTTTGATACCAATCTGTAACACCCCGGCTAAAGCGAAACGCCCGGGAGCGACATACAGATTGCCCAAAACACAAGTGACACTATTAAGTGACAGTAATATCATTAATTCATTCAAATCCCAAGTACACAAGTTTATCAAATAAACAAATACAAAGTAAAAGGAACAAAACAATGTCTTCTTGTTTATTATTTAAATAACCTAACTTCTAGTATTTCTCGCCACATCATCCTCTAATGAAAGTACCTGTAGCATATATATAAAATAAAGTCAATTAATTGAATAGTTGGTGAGTTCACACAAGTTTGATACAAGTACATAAAAACCATACAATTCCATGTAACTTGGTGTAGTAATAACACAAGCAATGTCTTTTCCATTCGGTAACAACCAAATATACTCGGATCGGGGGTCCCTATTCCACTCATAACATCGAGGTCCTGAGTGCATAGGGGGCGTATGCTCATACTTATTGAGGAAACCATGAGCAAGTAGTCTTTGAGCAAGTAAACAAATAAGCACACAAGTCCATGTAACGAATTGTAGTTTGTAATAAATAAATTAAATTTAATTGTTGATAGGATGTATATGATACCCCCAAAATAGTTAAGAAGGGTAAAAAGGGGGTGTGAGAAACTCACCTTTGAACTTGGATGATTACTTGAAAGTAATATAATAAGCGCGTTATGTGAAACCGAACGATCGAATCTCACGAGCTAAAATAATAAAAAAACACAAGAATTACTAACTAATTTGATGAAATAAAATGTCGGTTTTATGGTTCATTTATTATTGTTTGTATATATAGTTTAACCCCTTTTTAAAGTATATTAATATTAAAGTTTAACGATTTATTATTATATTATTATTTATGTGTTTTATATTAAATTTGTATATAATAATGTTACGGGATTCTAGTATTACCGGTATATTTTAGTTTAATGATTGACGGTTTAGATTTTATAAAGTTACAACAATATTATATATATATATATATTACGAGTTTTAATAAAGGGTTCGGGTTTGTAAGAATTGGATTCTTGGATCAAAATGTTAAAGAAATTAAAACAACTTTTATTTAACAATCAAAATAATTTTATTGAGTTTGAAATGATTTATAAATATATATATATTATAATTAGTAAAAATAATTTTAAAAATAAATAACATGGGTTTGCTGTGACCCGGGTTCGAACCCAGGTCTCCATGACCACACAACTCAGACAAAACCACTGGACCAAATTGTTAACATTGTTTATAGATGGAAACTAATAACTATAAACAACAACTTAAACTTCATCTTCTTTACCATAAACCCTAGATTTCAATTATCCAATTCTGTTCTATGTTTGTTGAATTAGAGTTAGGGGTTTTATTTGTCGGGTTAAAACGAATCAAAACCATGTGAAAAATACCTCGGATGGCGACGGAAAGACGACGAACGGGTCTTGGCTGGAATCGGATATGGGTGAACGAATTGGTGGTTATAAACAGTTTGTTTGTGTATTTTAAGGCTTGTGGACCCTTGGGACGAAGATTAGGGTCCTATTTATAATGCCAATTCGATTAATTCATGTTTAATTTGTGTTAATGGTGGTTATATTACAATTCGATTAGTGGTGGATTAATACGCGTTAAATGGATCGTTAAGGACGAAATAAATTAGATAATAATGTTTAGGAGTTGTGGAGACGTCGTTTGCTGTGTTTAACAGGTCAAAACGAAGCTCGGTCGGTCGTCTTACGTATTGCTGGCGCCGAATCCGGCGGGCGGAATTGTGTACCGGAAAAATGGTGGGGGAGGGACGGCTGGGCTGGGGTTTATTATTATTTTATATAATTTAAATACAATTTACACTTATAACCCCTGGACTTTATAAACATATAAAAGTTGATTTTTAAAGTTTATTTATTTATTTTTTTTAGCCCTTGAACTTTATAATGGTACATACTTGATCAAAACATGGTATATTTTTAATATCTTTTGATTGTTTATATTTTATACTCGATAGTTGAAGCTTGATTATTTTAATAACTTTTAAGGCTCGGAGATTCGTTAATCGAACAATACGAATAGAAAGTAAACGGATACGAACTTTAAATTATGGAACTTGATATAACTTGATAAATCTCATAAAAAACAAATACATTGAAACGACTAAACGGGTCGGTTTAAAGAACACAAAAACAAATACGAATACGAAAAATTGACAAATGTCACAGATACGCATGAAAAGATGATAGCTGATGAAAAGGGGGAGTAAGCATATTAACATGATTATAGAGCCAAAATTGGTTCATTGATGTATCTGACTGCATCCAGGCCGGACATCATGTTTGTGGTGTGTGTATGTGCAAGATTTCAAGCCAATCCTAAAGTTTCTCACATGTTGGCTGTCAAAAGTATTTTTAGATATCTGAAATGGTAGCCTGTTTTGGGGATTTGGTATTCAAAGAATATATCATTTGATCTACTTTCCTATACAGAAAGTAATTATGATGGATGCAACATGAGTAGAAAGTCTACTAAAGGTGGATGTCAATTTCTAGGGAATGGACTAGTGTCCTGGTAGTGTAAGAAGTAGACTACAATGTCAGTTTCTACTATAAAAGCTGAATACATGCTGCCTCTGCTTGTTGTGCATAAGTTCTATGGATTCAAAATCAGATGCTGGACTATGATTTGAATTTCCTACATACCCCTATTCTTATAGATAATACTGCTTCTATGTTCATTGTGAAAAATCTTGTGCAACATTGTAAGACTAAGCATATTGAGATAGATGTCATTTAATTAGAGACAGTAGGGATGAGCATTTTGTCCCAAACACCCGTACTTGTACCCACACTGTACACGTACACGTATATGTACCCGCACCGATTTAGTTTATTCGGTATGGGTATTGGTACTCATTTTTGTTGAATTTTAGTACAGGTACAATCGAGTACTGGTACGAGTACGATGTGAGTACATTTGGTATTTTGTACATATTTGGAGTATATAAAGGTTTAATTGGGATTCTTCATATATAATATATAAATTATATTCTCCAACCATGTTACTATTGAACAAGTACCAAACATTTCTTCAAAATTAAATAATATAACATCCAAGACTCCAACTAATAAAAAAATCACTTAAAGTCGGCGACCGAATTAGGGTTCTTCAATACTATCTTATCATTAAATCGACAGCCAATTTGGTACATGTACTAATTTGGTACCCGTCACATACCTGTGAAAGTACCGATACCCGGACTAATTCAGGTTGTTTGTTACTCGTAATGGTACCGGTACCGGTTTCAAGATCGTCGAAGATTTGGAAATAAAAAGGCAAAGTGGTACAAAAATGGGTATTTTACTGAAATACTTGTACCAATACCCGTACGCGTACCCATATCATACCGAAAAAATTTGGTACGAGCATTGGTACGTGTTTTTATTGATTTTTGGTACAGAGTACAATCGTGTACATGTACTGTCCCATGCTCATTCCTTAGAGACAGTAGTGAAATGGGTTTGATAGAAATGAAGAGGGTTAAGTCTAGTGACAACTTAGCCGACTTGTTCACTACGACATTGAACAACACCAAATTTAATTTTCTGTTAAAGTCCTGAGGAATGATTAACTCTAATGACGTCTAGTTGATGATGTGTGATTATGCGCTTATGTGCTTCTTTCTATCTTTGTCTATCTTGTGTGCATTTTATATGTTTACATGTCTGTGTTTTTCTAAAATCAAAAATTTTCAAAACGATTTTTACTTTCTTTGAGTCTTTTAAAAGAAAAACTCAAAAGTATTTGTCTCTGAATATGAGTCTGTTTATAGTGTGTTTAAAAGAAAACTCAAAAACATATTTTGAAAACTGCCAAATGGTTTTGATTGAAAAAAAAAATCATTTGGTGAATGCAAAATAAGACATGAAATGATTATTTAGTTAAAGCATTGAAGAAGCATTAAAGTTTTAAGTGGAAACATTCTCCAACCAAAGTGGAAAATGATAGTAGATTGGCTACTTCTACCTAACATATGGATTTAACAGGCTAAAAGGACTATATGTGTAGTCATTGATATATATGGTAGCTTTCCATGATGTGTAAGAACTGAAATGATATAAACATAATGAATTTCTAAGTTTAATGTGGATTTACTTTTGAAGAAGTATGCATGTTTCTACCTACACCTCTCTAACTGATAAGCAGAAAGGCAATTACCCGGTCATATAAAAGCTTGTTGGTGTTTGGTTAACCCAAAATGAAACAATTTCAATCATGACTGTCAAAAAAGTGGTTAAATGTTTATATATCAACCAAAAGTTGAACAAAAATACTAAACTTAAGGGGTTAAAGTTAGAACACTCAAGGTGGGGCATCATTATAAGTCCTAATCACCTTGAATGAAAGGCTTGTAAGACTGAACTGTGTGGCATGTAAGTCCATGTTCAACCTTAATGTTTGAAATTGAAAAATATTCCAAAGTTTGAAAAATATGTTATGTCCTAAGTTTTTGACCAAGCATCAGGGGGTTGAAGTCAACTTGGGGTGATCAAGAGAAAGCTAAATAAGCTTTGAGAAGAGATAAGAGGCATCATAAGTCCAAAAGTGGGGTCTAGTTATATCTTATGCACAAAATGAACCTTAAATTATATCACATAAGTAATGAAATTCATGCTAAGTGATCTAATACTTGCTATCATAATAATGTTGAGAATGAAGTAGTGTGAAGTGATTTAGTCAATATGAACCCATGTTGAGATCTTTCCAAAAATATGTTGTATTTGATTAAACTGAAATTTGATCTCATTTCACCAAAGTGCATAAGCTATAAATCACCAAAGTATCAAAGGTTCATTTACTTTTGAGTCATATTAACAAGCTTCTTTGTCTTTGTGTGTTTTTGTGCTCAAAACTGTTATTCTTCTGCATATATTGTTGTTCAAGCATGATTTCTGTGTAATTTAAGTATATTCGAGCATAGTTGTGCTATACTGATTATTTTAAGTGTTTAACGTATACTTTGTTCTTCGAGTATACCCATCTCTATATTCGAGCATAGTTGTTAGAATGAGAGAAAACTTGATGATTTATTGAATCTGAGTAAGCTATATGTGTTTAGAAACTTTCTAAGTAATTTTTACTGGAAACTTAATTGTTTTTAAGTAAGATAGTATGCTTGATGTTTTTACTTGGTTGATATTCTTGTGATTTGTTTCTCGAGTAACCTTGTATATGCGAGTATGCTAGCTTCAATTTATATTTAGTTTATTTTCTAATACTTTATTTTGACCGAGTATGCTTGAATTTTATTCCTGAGTATACTTGTGTTTTTGATTCCGAGCATAATTCTGCATGGACGTATGCTCAAGCATAATAATTGATTATATTTTGACAAGTTTAAAATATTTTGGTCTCCGTCTTGATTATGCAATACGACAAAGACTTTTAAAATTCACTACCAAACAGACGTTTTATATAAAAGTGGGACTTAACATTTTTCCAAACACTTTTTCCCTCTCTTACATAATACAATTGTATGCTCGTGCCCTAAACACAATCCTGCTCTTTCAATCAAACTACTTATCATCTTACTTTTCAATTCTGACTTGGCAAGTGTTTGATTTTTGATTTCCAACACCTAATTTCTTGGTTTAGGGGATCAATTTCATTATTTAGTTACCAGTTTGTTTTATGTGTAGGTTAACAGTTGTCGAAGAACAGGTTCTTAAAGATAAATTTCTTCCTTGATTCTCATTTCATTTATGTTTAATTGCATTTTCCAATACTAATTTGTTTTTGAATGTGTTTAATATTTTTGCAGACCTAATGGCGTACAAATTCAAACCGAAGCCTAACATGTGTGCCCTGTTGGAGGTCACTGCTAAGAACCAAGAACTGGCATTGATGATCCATTGGTTGCAGCAATCAAATCTATAATTTTCTCTTACTGAACTTCTTTACTTTACCGAAATCATTTACAAGATTTTTGGAGCCGATTATATTGATGATATTAATGGTGCATGAGTTGAAGCTACAATGCAGGGAAGAGAAATTAAAATTACAGAGTAGAGAATAAGGGAAAGGCTTCTGTTGAATAAAAATTTTGAAAAACAATTCTTATATTCTCAGAGAGGCTGTTGAGAATTTTTCAAAAGACTATGGGCTATCAAGGAAATATTCATGAAGGATAATTTCAAAAGGGAATGTTTCCCTTAATCTACATATTTTGATTCACTATGTGATCCAGAGCATGTATCTAAGGAGGGGGATTTGGACGTTATTGAGTAGAGAACTTGCTAATGCTATAGTTTCCATTCTGTACAGACAACCATTTAATTTCTCAATTTCTAAAGAATGATCTTTCAATGGTTAGTGACAAATGCAAGAAGGAATGAGAGAGAGAAATTCCCCTGCAAATTATGATCAATGCTAACTTACCTGATCTGGTTAGAACTGGTGAAACACTTGCTTTGCAAGATCCAAATGTATTATAATAATCAACAGACATGCAACCACACGCCAATTTCTTCGTAAAGTTGAGTTTCACATCATACCCTGGCTATTAAATGACAATATGGAGATTATGGAGGTTCTAGCTTCTCCTGAGCCAGAAGTAGTGGAAGAGGAAGAAGATAAGGACGAGAGTGGCAGTGACAGTAGTGATGATGATGATGATGGAAATTAGAATTGATAATGATGATGGTGCACCAGATGATATGTAAATGAGAATGTTATTGAAACATAGAGAATGTTGCTAACGATGTTGTTGATGAGAATATTGTTGCTGAGGAGGTTGTATAACAAGTGATTTAATTATGTACATGTTGTTACTCCACCAGTCCCACCTGACCATATACCATCCTAATCACCAATAATCCCATCACCACCTCACTCACCAATTACCTCACCCATTCATGAACCATACATACCAGAAACTGTTGATCCTTCTTCCATTCATCAACCTGATTCACCAATCCTATCTCACCCAAATTCACCACTAAATGAACAATTTGACCATTCATCACCCATTCACTTATCAAACCTTGAAGACACTCACACCTCCCAAACCCACCCCTAATCCCCTACACGTGAAACATTTCATTATTCCCAACCTACTTCACCTTTTAAAACCAACCCTGAAACTTTTCCCTACTCACCATATCAGTCACTGGCCCGTTCATCTGATCCATCCACCTCACAACCATCCATCACCCAATATTTTGATTTGCTCTCAAGAAACTTCTTACTCACATGGGAGAATGACACATTGAAGTACAAAAACAAAGAACTGGAAGAAGCATTACAAAGAGCATTGAAGGAGATTCAAACCCAGAATTCCCAAAAGCCTGAGGTTTCAGAAGACCTTAGATGCACCAAAACAAGGGGAGAATGCTCTCAATTTTATTGTTGAATACAATAATGATAAAGATAAGGATGTAATTGAATAAGATTGGAGAAATATATGAATCAAGTGAAAATAAATGAGAAGGCTGATACACCTGTTGGTTTGAACTTAATTAGTGAAAATAATGGCATGTCTGAAGAAGATGAAGAAATGATTAATGATGTGTTAAAAATGTGGAAACAGAAAATATGTCTGGATGTTGAACTTCAAGATCTTTTTGTGTATATTGACAACATGCCACCACCAATTGCCAATGATGAGGTACCAGAAAGTTCAGAGGTAGTAGATAAGAGAAACAATAAGGTAAAGATGTTTCTGAAAATGAAAGTCAACTACAACCCCTAAATATTCCGGAACCTACTTCTGGTGACCAAATCCTGGATGTTGATCCTACTTCTTTTAGTTCAAGGAATCTAGCAAATCCTACTTCTTTCAGTGCAAGGAATCTAGCAAAGAGAAGAATGAGTAAAATGTATGAGCAAAATTTTCAATTATTTGCCTTCATTGATGAATAAGTTGAAGAACAAGGGGTCTTGCTAGAACAAATAGAGATTGAAAATAAGTGAGAGAAGAGGCTGAGAAAGAATATATGAATAAATTCCTCAAAAGATCTTAGAATCGCATATGGATTTGAAGAAAGGTGACGAAAGGAAGGAAGATAAAATAGACCTTGAACAAGCTGCACTGAAAAATATGGATGAAATAATTGCAAAAGTGATCAAGACTATCAAAGAATGGCCAGAGAATGTTGTCCATTATGAAAGAAAATGGAAAATGACAAGTTCTTTTGTGCCTAAACAAAATATTCCATTGAATGAATATTCCATTGAAGTTGTACCAATAAGGCAGTTAATGCCTAGTACTGAAAATATAGATGAAGAAATTCCAACTGATGTCCCCAAAGCCAAAAGACAAAAATCAACTGCATTAAGCACAAATAAAGGGAAAGCTTAAACGAGTTTTTACTAAAATGGGGAGTGGGGGAAAAGTATTTACCATAATTGGTGATTTTGAAAATATTTACTAAAATGGGGATTTTTTTGTTTCTATCACTTTTTTTATTTATTTCTTTTTAATAAAGGGTTTTAAAAAGAACTCCAAAGCTATTATTTTGATTTTGTAGAAGATTTTTCATGGCTCTCAATATAGGTTCTTCAATAGTAAAGTGTGATGTTGGGTTCCATTGATTATTATAAACTCAAATTTGATATTTCAATTTGATTTAATATTATTTAATTTCTTTAATATTTTGTTTGATTCTTGCTTGTTGTATTTGTTCATAGTGTTACTTAATTCTAGATTATTGAGGTACTTGGTCATCTGAGTTTTTTCTGATTCCTTGTGAAACTTATTGGCCATCCACATCTTTTAGAGAATTACTCTCAGTTTCGCATTTAAAGCGGGATAAAAAGAGTCGTCATTGCTCAACAAGGCTACAAAATATAATGGACATTAAAGAAGTAAAAGTGCTAACAATTGTGGAATTTGTAGAAAACCCGGTTATAATCGGTCAACATGTCCCTCTAAGCCTAAAAGAATGGATGCTTAAGAGATTTGAGTCATTTCGTCATTTTTTTTTATAATTTGTGTTAAGCAAGTCGACTTTATTTGACATTCTTATTTTAATGTATTTGAAATTGTGACCATTTAATTTGAACGGTTATTTAGTTTTTTTTCTTCATTTCTTATTTTTTTTAGTTTATTTAGATGACTAGTTGTAGTTAAGAAAAGATAGGAAAAATAGTTTTTAAAAAAATAAAAATTATAGTTAGTTGTTTTAAATATTAATAAAAAATACGTGAGGATACCTGTTTAAAAAAAATCTAAACAATAACTGTTGGTTTACTCAAAATCCTTTTAATTTTTTTTCAAGCGCCTATAGAAAGAAATAAATAAAAAGTGATAGAAACAAAAAATCCCCATTTTAGTAAATATTTTCAAAATCACCTATTATGGTAAATACTTTCCCCCACTCCCCATTTGGGTAAAAAAACTCAAGCTTAGACTGAAAAACTGTTGAAAAAGAAAGTTGATGGACCAAAAAGGATGAACCACAGTTAGGTGCCCTTGATGAGCTATTTGATGAGTTGAATGATGATGATTTGGAAAATGAGACTAAAGTTATAACAACAAGACCTGAATCTCCTCAAGATATTTGAATGAAAGATCATATAAGAAATGCTGAGAAAAGGATAGAGGAGGTCAAAAGACGAGATCCAAGAGTTATCTATTTGTTGGGGCCATGGAATGCCATTTAAATAGATTCAAGATTTAAATGATGAAGACTTAAACTTCCTGATGAGAAAGAAACATCAACAAGATGAAAGAAAGAAAGAAAGAAGAAAGGGAAAGAAAGGCTGCAAAGATGAAGCTTCTAGAAAGACAGAAAGAATTCTTAAGAAGCCACAACCATGATCAATCTCATGTTGAAAATATATCAGCTGAAGACATTTAAAAACTTTGTGAAAAAATGCATCAAAAAAGGAAAGAAGATATAGAAAGGAAAGCTAAGTTGAAAGAAAAAAACACTAAAGCTGACTCAGAAAAGAGAGAAAGTATTGAAGATGTACGGAAGAAAGAAGGGATATCTCGTTGATCATGTTCACCTTAATGAAGCAGTTGAACTCATGTCAAGAAAAGAGGTTAAGTTTCAATTCCAGAAGATTACAAAGAAAATCCTTGAAAAAGAGAAAATAACCGCACAACAACATATGAAAACTATGAAAAGGGCTTCTCTTGTGAAAGCTTCTTCTTGTAAGCCAACAGAACCCAAGAGGAAGAAATTTGAAAAGAAAAGGAATGAGGTAGAAGAGCTTGTATCCTCTAATGACAAGATGGACATGTTGAAAAGGTTATTGAGATGCAGAGGAGTGGAGGATTGTGAAACCTCACCCAGATAAAGATGAAAAGTATGTTGGAAAATTTGTTACGTGTGCATTAGTAGGTTGTTATGACACAACAAATGCACACTAATAGACATTGATGAATGAGATATCGATATGTGATTATGTGTATTTGAAAGAAAATACTATAGTGGTGTATCCCACATTGGTGGGATGAAAAACTTGTGCCTTGTTTTTCCTCCATAAATAAAGAGGTAAACTAAGTTGCAACACGCACCAAACCATACACACAACACAAGCATTGTTGCAAGGTTTTTCCAACTTCTTCTTCTTCTACATTTCTGGTTTCTTTTATTCGAACCTTTTTCAGGTTTACGGTTAACTCTGGCAGTACTACTGCTCCGGCTGTTGTACCCTGGGAAACAACGAGTTCTCTTGGGAGACTCGAAATATTGTTTTAAAGGCCCCGTGTTCAACATGATCCTCAGCCAAACCCTTTACATTTTTTTTTCGTATTGTATTTGGTTTATTTCTTTGATTCTGTATTGTATTTCAGATTCTTGTATTGTATTGTATGAGTAATAAAACTGTTTGTTAATTTTCTGTTTATTTACTCAATTCACGAATTCGGTTCCTACAATCTTAAAACAATATTTTTAAAACCGTTTCGTGAAAACTTTGTTTAAATTTTCAGAAACTATTATGTTTTGATCTAAACCAGTTTTGTTTCAAAATAGTATATGTTTTAAAAACAGTTTTTCTTTTCTGTTTTCGTCTCAGAATCAAGAATTGGATCTTCAAAGTTGGACTTTGACAAATTCGTTCTTGGTTTAACATTCTGAAATCAGAAAAGGCTCCTTTTGGGCTGTTTTTGGCTATCTAGCACGAGATAGCTTATCGTGAAAACTTTGTTTAAATTTTCAGAAACTATTCTATTTTGATCCAAACCAGTTTTGTTTCAAAATAGTATATGTTTTAAAAACAGTTTTTTCTTTTCTGTTTTGGTATCAAAATCTAGAATTGGATCTTCAAAGTTGGACTTAGACAGATTCGTTCTTGGTTTAGCATTCTGAAATTAGAAAAGGCTCCTTTTTTGGGCTGGCTTTGTTATCTCGCACGAGATAAAGCTATCTCGCACGGGATAAATTTATCTGGCAAATTTCAGAATTTTCTGCATTTTTTTTCTAAGTTACTAACTTGGTCTGTTTTCTGTTGCAAGAATGACAAGACCAACCCCAAACACTTCTAATGCTACCCATGCTGTCCATTTGACCACCCCAGCCAATATGGGAGCGACCACAATGGCTAACCATGCTGAAAAACCCGAAAAGTTCACGGGTGTCCACTTTAAGAGGTGGCAGCAGAAAATGTTTTTCTACTTGACAACCTTGAACTTAGCACAGTTCTTGGAGAAAACAGCCCCCATACCCACTGCCCAAGATGATGCCTAAAGTGTGAGTGCTTTGGACGCTTGGAAACATTCTGAATTTCTATGTCGCAATTACGTGTTCAATGGTTTGGCGGATCCATTGTATAACGTCTATTGTGGGATAAAGACTGCCAAAGAACTATGGGAGTCTTTAGATAAGAAGTATAAAACCGAAGATGCGGGAACAAAGAAATTTTTTGTGGCCCATTTTTTGGACTTTAAAATGGTTGACTCCAAGACTGTGATCACCCAAGTCCAAGAACTACAAGTTATACTTCATGAAATTCATGCCGAGGGTATGACACTTAGTGAAATGTTCCAAGTTGTAGCCATAATTGAAAAGTTGCCTCCTAGTTGGGTTGAGTTTAAGAATTATTTTAAGCACAAACGAAAGGAGATGACTATTGATGAATTAATTGTTCGCCTTCGAATTGAGGAAGACAATAAAACGGCTCAAAAATCAGCTCGTGTGGAGCCAATGGCTAAGGCCAACATGGTTGAACTTGGACAATCTTCTAAGGGGGGGGGCATAAGAGTAAGGGTAAAAATGAATAAGGGAAAGGGAAAGGTGAACCTTGGACCGAAGAAGGAGGTTGTGAAAAAGAAACCTCAGTCTTCAAACTTCCAAGGTGTTTGTTACAATTGTAATGAGAATGGCCATTGTGCGAACCAACGCAAGAAGCCTAAGCATGAGCGTGCGCATATGGTGGATGAAAATGGTGAACCGTTGGTGGCAATGATCACCGAGCTCTCGACAATGATTGAAGAAATCAATCTTGTGGGGGACAAACCGCAAGGATAGTTCATTGATACGGGTGCGACCCGTCATGTGTGTGGTGACAAGACCCTCTTTAGCACCTTTAAGGAGGCTGCTAGTGATGCTAAGTTGTTTATGGGGAATCAAGCAACGGCCGACATCAAGGGTGAAGGGAATGTGATCTTGAAGATGACTTCGGGAAAAGAGCTTACTTTGAGCAACACTTTGTATGTGCCCGAAATTCGTAAGAATTTGGTTTCGGGTTGGTTGCTTAATATGTTTGGTTTTCGTTTAGTGTTTGAGTCGGACAAGTTTGTCTTGACTAAGCGTGGAATGTATGTTGGTAAGGGCTATGCCCTCAGTGGTATGTTTAAACTTGATGTAACCGTGATTGGAAATGAAATGAATAAGGCATCTACTTCTGCTTATATTATTGAGTCTTTAAATTCAAATGTTTGGCATGGTAGATTCATGTAAATTTCAGTTCACTTCGTCGTTTAATTAAATTAAAAAGCATGCCAACATTCCACATTGATACAAACTCGAAATGCGAATCATGTGTTGAATCCAAACTTACAAGATCATCCTTCAAATCGGTTGAAAGAATAACCAAAACACTTGATTTAATTCACACCGATGTGTGCAATTTAAAAATATGCCCAACAAGAGGGGGAAACAAATATTTCATCACGTTTATTGATGATTGCTCAAAATATTGCAATGTATATTTACTTAAAAGTAAAGATGAAGCAATAGAAAAATTTATCTTGTTTAAAAATGAAGTTGAGTTACAACTTAACAAGAAAATTAAACGTGTGAGAAGCGATCGAGGAGGTGAATATGTTTCACCATTTGCGGATTTATGCGCACAAAGTGGCATAATACATGAATTAACCTCTCCTTATTCTCCACAATCAAATGGCATGGCGGAACGAAAGAACCGTACATTGAAAGAGATGATGAATGCCATGTTGGTTAGTTCTGGGGTGAGCCATGACATGTGGGGGGATGCCATTTTAACGGCAAATTATCTTTTAAATAAGATACCTTTAAAGAATACGGACGAGACTCCTTATAAGTTATGGAAGGGAAGAGAACCTTCGTACAAATACATGAAAGTGTGGGGGTGCCTAGCTAAAGTCACCATACCACCTCCTAAAGCTCTTAGGATTGGTCCCAAAACTGTTGATTGCATTTTCATTGGATATGCTCACAATAGTTGTGCACATCGGTTTTTGGTACATGAATCCAAAAATCCAAATGTACACGTAAACACTTTCATGGAGGCGAGCCCCAATACTGTCTCGTATTTTGAGCATGTGTTTCCTAAGTTAGGACACATACATGAGGCCTCGTCATCACGAGCGAATGATGTAGGTGCAAGCTCGTCAACACAAAATGATGACTTGGTTCATGAAGGAACACATGAACGGCCCAAGACAGAGGATGGTGATTTAAGGCGAAGCAAAAGACAAAAGGTTGCGAAATCCTTTGGTCCTGACTTCGTAAGCTTTATGGTTGAAGGTGAACCTAATAACTACCATGAAGCGGTGACCTCACCTGAAGGACCTCAATGGAATGAAGCAATCAAGAATGAAATGGATTCGATCTTACAAAATCATACTTGGGAATTGGTAGATCTTCCAGTTGGTTGCAAACCACTTGGATATCGTTGGATATTCAAAAAGAAGATGAAAGCCGATGGAAGTATTGATAAATACAAGGCGAGGCTAGTGATCAAAGGTTTTAGACAAAAGGAAGGTCTAGACTATTTTGATACTTACTCACCTGTAACACGTATAACCTCTATAAGGTTGGTTCTTACAATCGCGTCTTTACGAAGTTTGGAAGTGCACCAAATGGATGTAAAAACGGCTTTTCTAAATGGTGATTTGGAAGAAGAGATATACATGGAGCAACCTGAGGGTTTCTCCGCCCCTGGTCAAAATGGCAAAGTATGCAAACTCATCAAGTCTTTGTATGGCTTGAAGCAAGCTCCAAAACAATGGCACCAAAAGTTTGACCAAGTCATGATTAGAAATGGTTTCAAAATTAATGAGTGTGATAAATGTGTTTTTGTTAAAAACACAAATGGAGGTTATGTTATTTTATGCCTTTATGTGGATGACATGCTTATCATTGGGAGTAATGATAAAATGGTTCAATCTACAAAAGACATGTTAAAGGCATGATTTGACATGAAAGACATGGGTTTAGTTGATACTATTCTTGGAATAAAATCATTAAAACCAAAGAAGGTCTTACTTTGAGTCAAGCACACTATGTCGACAAGATTCTTGAAAAATTCAACAAGGAAGACAAGCGAGTGGCTCGTTCTCCTGTTGACACTACTCTACATCTATGTAAAAATAGAGCTGAGCCGGTTGCTCAATTAGAGTATTCAACAATCATTGGAAGTCTAATGTATCTCATGACATGTACGAGACCCGATTTAGCATACGCGATGAGTAGGCTAAGTAGATATACTAGCAATTCAAGTGTTCAACATTGGAAAGCTATTATAAGGGTGCTTAGGTACATAAGATACACAAGAGACTATGGTTTGCATTATCCCAACCATCCAGCTGTGATCGAAGGGTATACTGATGCGAACTGGATTTCGGATATGAAAGATTCCAAATCAACAAGTGGGTACGTGTTCCTACTTGGTAGGGCAACAATATCTTGGAAATCATCCAAACAAACTGTAATTTATAGATCCACAATGGAGTCTGAATTCATTGCCTTAGACAAATCTGGGGAAGAGGCAGAATGGTTACGTCAATTCGTGGAAGACATTCCACAATGGCCAAAGCCGTTGTCGGCAATTTGCATACACTGTGACAGTGAGTCTGCAATTGGTAGATCTCAACGTTCAATATATAATGGCAAATCAAGGCATATGAGACGTAGAGATAACACGATACGACAACTACTGTCAACGGGTGTTATCACGATTGACCATGTGAGGTCAGAAAATAACATTGCAGACCCGTTAACAAAAGGCTTAAGCACGGATAAATTTTATAAGTTGTCGAGAGGAATGGGACTAAAGCCCGCGATAAAGGAAGTATGAGGGAAACCTAACTTAGCAGACTGGAGATCCCAAGAGCTAAGTTCAATAGGAGAACTTAATCATATGACCAAAGGCAGTCACTGTGGGGGAGTACCCCAAAACCAAAGGGAGTCTTGAACTTCCTAGTCCTTTCTCCTAGGGGAGTACCCTAAAACTAGTGACATTTGGGAGAGGTTAAGCATATTAAGGTTAAGTGAAATAACCATGATGCTTTTAATGATTCATGGGAATCACCCATGTTAGAGAGAAGTGTGGTCGCTTCGAATGGAATTGTGGGGACGCGCAATTTCCTAGAGCTCTCGCAGAACCAGGACCTTGATCCATGACCATAACGGACACAAGAATGAGGGGTTGACCAAACCAGGGAGAGTATTGTGTGAAGGCATATTGTCGTCTACACAAATGGGGGTCTGTTCAAATTCATCGCGACTACAAACCGCTAGGAGGCTAAGTATGCTTCACAATGAAAGGTTCAAAAGGTAACACCTACCTATCCGGCAATACTCAACTGCTGAAACTTACTTCGAAGAATCGATTTCCATTTATGTGGGGGATTGTTGGAAAATTTGTTACGTGTGCATTAGTAGGTTGTTATGACACAACAAATGCACACTAATAGACATTGATGAATGAGATATCGATTTGTGATTGTGTGTATTTGAAAGAAAATACTATAGTGGTGTATCCCACATTGGTGGGATGAAAAACTTGTGCCTTGATTTTCCTCTATAAATAGAGAGGTAAACTAAGTTGCAACACACACCAAACCTTACACACAACACAAGCATTTTTGCAAGGTTTTTCCAACTTCTTCTTCTTCTACATTTATGGTTTCTTTTATTCGAACCTTTTTCAGGTTTACGGTAAATCCAGCAGTACTACTGCTCCGGCTGTTGTACCCTAGGAAACAACGAGTTCTCTTGGGAGACTCGAAATATTGTTTTAAGGGCCCCGTATTCAACACAATCCTCAGCCAAACCGTTTACATTTTTTTTTCCGTATTGTATTTCGTTTATTTCTTTGATTCTGTATTGTATTTCAGATTCTTGTATTGTATTGTATGAGTAATAAAACTGTTTGTTAATTTTCTGTTTATTTACTCAATTCACGAATTCGGTTCTTACAAAGTACACAACTGATACCAACTAAAAGTGTAACACACTTTTTTTATTTACATAAAAACTGTAAGGTTGGCATTTTAAAGTACAAACTTATTCAAACTATTCCTAGCTTGAGATACAAAACTTCCTGTAACACTACCGGTTTGGGGTCCAACAGTTCTTCCGGAAACACAAGTTTGTAGTCTATGATAACTAGCCCTCAAGCTTCATTACATGTGACACATGCTAAAAATACACGTCAGCTTATTCTAGTGAGCTCACGAATGTCAAACTTATCAAAAACACATTAACACATTCATGACTTGTACCCGCCCATGCAATATTCATAATGTTTCCCTACACCGGTAATCTATACGGGATCATTGGAGTTTAGCCCCATATACAATTCGACTCAAATGCACCGCACATGTGGGTTTGCCAATCAATATCACATTAGTGATACACACACACACTCACACACACACACACACACACATATATATATATATATATGTGTGTGTGTGTGTGTGTATGTGTGTATACATGCCTAGGAGTTATCCATGATATATCACATGTGTACATCTAGTCATGAGTTGACATGTTTTTAATAGTTACAGTTTAGACAAGCATGCTCACGTTTGGAAAGCATTTGTAAAGACTCACCTTAGTCTTTATGGGTGTTTACTATAGTCAACCCCGAACTTTATTCCGTTATTAGAACCAAACAATCTTAAACACTAATTACATAAATATTGGGGCACAAGATAGCCATTATCATGGTTGGCTTTGAGTAACTCCACCTAGTTTAAACATTGGTGAATAGTTCATGCGTAGACTAAGGTCGAGTCACTCCCTACTTACCTTGGCTATGACCGTAGATTCTACTATTCACATATCAAAACATTAATTTATAATTTAATTAATATTATACTAAAACTTTAAAGTACTAAACTTATAATTTAGAAGTAAAAGTTTAGACATACCTTCTCTTATATTTTGACTAGGACATATATGAAATAAGAAAAAATAAGGCGTGAATATTTATAGGAGGCTTAAGTCGGTTTTAAGCTACGAAAGAATTAAAAAAATGAATTTACATATTGTGCTCCACGCAAAAGTTTACATTAAAATTTTAATATTATTATATTATAATCATTATTTTAGCTAAATTCTTATTTTTCTCTAATAACTGTTAAAATATAGTGTTTTAAAAAATTATAAATATGCCACTGGGACGAGCTCATTTTTCTCTATGTTTTGACCTAAGCTTCCATAAACACCAAGTAGGGTTAAATATAATATGTTTTACTATTATATGAATAAATTATATACTTCAATTTTTATCGTCTAACGCTTCCATAGACACTGCATGTTTCTAGTACCTATTATGTTCTTTACTTACTCATGTAACATATTTAAAATACGACTTTCATATATTATAGTATCGACCACCATAATGGGGTGTTACAATTCTCATCTCCTTATAAAAATTCCGTCCGCTAAATTTAGGCAAAGAGATATGGGTATTTTGTTTCATCTCATCTTCTTTTTCCCATGTTTCTACAGGTCCTCTTCTTGCATCCCATTTAACTTGTACTAAAGGAAACTCCCGGTTCCTTAATTTCTTTATTCGATGATCAACGATATGAATGAGACGTTCTACAAAGTTCAATTTTTCATTGATCTGAATCTCTTGCCACGTCATTTGAAGTGATTCATCCGCCAGACATTTTCTTAGATTAGACACGTGGAACGTGTCACGAATTCCTTGAAATTCTTCTGGCACTTTTATCTTACAGGAAACTTGGCCAATTCTTTATATTATTTCGAATGGTCCAATATAACATGAACTCCATTTTACATTCTTCCCAAAATGAATTATGCCTCTCCAAGGTGAGACCTTAAGTTATACCCTGTCACCAACTTGAAATTCTAAGGGTCTCCTTCGTTTGTTAGCGTAACTTTTCTGTCCATCCCTAGTATTTTTCCTTCGTTCTCGAATTAGTATGATCTTATTTGTAGTTTCTTCAATAATCTCAGGGTAGTTAAGCCGTTTCTACCAATCTCTGACCATAAAACCGGTGATAGGCATATTCTTTCATATAATGCTTCAAAAAGGGCCACCTTGATACTTGAATGGTAACTGTTGTTATAAGCAAATTCTATTAAGGGTAAATGGTCATTCCAACTACCGCCCACATGCCCTAAGCATGTCTTCTAGTATTTATATGGTCCTTTCACTTTGGCCATCTGTCTCTGGATGATAAGAAGTACTTAAATTTAACTTAGTTCCCAGCTCCTTCTGGAAATTCTGCCAGAATCTAGATACATGTAAATCTGCTATCACATCTGAAATGATAGAGGTAGGTACCCCATGACGACTTATGATTTCTTTAACATATATTCTTGCCAATTTTTCCTTCTTATAATCTTCTCATATTGGCATGAAATGGGTTGACTTAGTCAAACGATCTACTATAGCCCAAATAGTATCATGCCCATTCTTAGTCCGTGGGAGTTTGGGTATGAAATCCATGGTGATTATATCCCATTTCTAGTTAGGGATTTGGGGTTGAACTAAGTAACGTGCTAGCTTTTGATGTTCGGTTTTTGACCTGTGAACACGTCATGCATTTGTCCACATATTCATTGATGGATTGATTCATACCCAGCCACCTATATTCATCTCGAATTTTTCTATACATCTTGATGCTACCAGGATGCATAGTGTATTTGGGGCAATGTGCTTCTTCCAAAATTTTCTCTAGATCCTATTGTGAAGTCTTAAAACTCTATCTTTTCCTTTGGTGAGAAATAACTGTTTTCCCACCATTATTTCTTTGTAAATATGTTCAGCAGTTAGAGTTTATGCATGTACATCCTTAATTTGTTCCATTAAACCTATTTTTATTTCAATTCTAGAAGCGCTTATTCTTATAGTTTTAACTATGTCTTTCCGGCTAAGGGCGTCAGCTACTACATTGGCATTTCATGAATGGTATCTTATTTCCCAGTCGTAATCGTTGAGTAATTCCATCCATCGTCGTTGTCACATATTTAACATCTTTTGGTGGTACGAGTAAATTACACACTTAGTTCTATATAGGTAATGCCTCCATATATTAAGAGCAAACACTACATCTCCGAGTTCTAGATCATGGGTGGTGTAATTTTTCTCATGAGTCTTTAATTGGCGTGATGCATAGGCTATGATATTGCCTCTCTGCATCAACACGCACCCAAAACCATAGTGTGAGGCATCACAATAGACTGCAAAGTCTTCAGTTCTATTAAGTAGTGCAAGCACTGAAGCACTAGACAATTTGGTCTTCAGAAGGTTGAAGGCTTCTTCTTGTTTATGTCCCCAAACAATTGGAGTCTCATTTTGTGTTAACCTGGTTAGAGCCATAGCTATTTTTGAAAAATTCTGAATGAATCTTTGATAATACCCTGCTAATCCCAAGAGACATCGTACATCAATAGGATTCTTGGGTGTTTCTCAATTCTTAATTACTTCAATTTTGGTAGGGTCTACTTATATCCCTTTTTCATTGGAAATGTGCCTCAAGAATTAAGCTTCCCTAATCCAGAACTATCATTTGTTGAATTTAGCATAAATTTGTTATTCTTTTAGAAACTTAAGAATGGTACGAAGATGTCCTTCATGTTACTCTTTACTTTTAGAATAGATTAGTACATCGTTTATGAAAACGGTCACGAATTGGTCCAAATATGGCTTATAGACTTGGTTCATCAAGTCCATGAATGCGGCTGGCGAATTAGTGAGACCAAATGGCATCACCAGAAATTCATAATGGTCGTACCTTGTCCTAGAGGCAATCTTAGATACGTCCTCCTCTCGTACCTTTAATTGGTTATATCCAGATCTTCGATCAATCTTTGAGAAGTAACTTGCACCTTGTAGTTGATTAAAGAGGTCATCAATTCATGGAAATGGATATCGGTTCTTTGTGGTGATCTTATTTAGATCTCTATAGTCGATGCACATCCTCATTGAGTTGTCTTTCTTTTTAACAAAGAGGATGGGTGCTCCCATGGTGAAGGGCTTGGACGTATAAATCATATTTTAATAAATCTTGAAGTTGATCCTTTAACTCCTTCATTTCAGTTGGAGCGAGACGGTACGGGCCTTTTGCAATCAGGGTCACTCCATGGATTAAGTTGATCCTAAACTCAATCTTACGGTCAGGTGGTAATCCAGGAAGATCTTTAGGGAAAACCTAAGGAAATTCAGATACTACTAGTACATCTTCTAACCCATATTCTTCCATAGTTTCTATTGCGCACACTTGATAAGCTAATTTCCCTTTTTGCACACACTTTGTAGCTTTCAACATAGTGAAAAAGCTTACTAGTTTACTAGGTTTCTCCCCATATATGGTTAACAATCTTCCCTTCAGGCCTTAATCAAAATTTGTTTATTATGACATGGTATTCATGCCTCATAATTAGACAGCCAGTCCAGGCCTATTACTACATAAAATTCTCCAAGTCTCAATTGTAATAACTCTAAGGGTATGGAAACATTACTAATCTATATGGTAGTCTTTAATCACATCGCTAGTTTCTTCTTCACGTCCATCTACTAATTCAACTATGAATGCTTTGTCTATCCTAGTGGAGGTTTGTTTAATTAAAATCTTAAAAGGCCTGGACACAAAACTTTTATTAGCATCAGTGCCAAACAAGATTTTGGCATAAAAGTTGTTGATAAGAAACGTACCAGTGATAACATCAAATTTCCGTGAGCTTCTTATGCGGTTAACATAACGGTTCGTTCTTTAGCTTTATATGGTTCCTCCACTGTCTTCTTAGGACAATTATTTATATAGTGACCTGACTCCCCACATTCAAAACACTTACGGGTTTTTTACATTCTTGAATCGGGTGTCCTTGTTTCTTAAAGTTTCTACATACTAATTATCGACATACATCTGTATGTTCCTTAACACATATTTGACACTTAGGTATCGGTCCTCGTTATTTCTTAAAAGGAGGTCTAGGTTTTGCATGTCGCGTCTCTTGATTGTAGTCCCATTTTCTTTTTCGGAAAAAGTATTGGGTTTAGATTGGTGTGTCTCAGCATCAATAGTGGCTCTAGCCTCAACTGCCTTAGAATATGTTATTGGTTTGGTTAATTTAATAAAATTACGATATTCTTTCGGCAATCCCCACAAGAATCGTCTTATTCGATTCTCCTCTGTTGTGACCAAGTACGACACGAGTCGTGATAACTCATTAAATATTATGACACGATTTCTGTATGTCTTGTTCCCTAACTCTAGGTGCGGAAATTTCTTCTCAGTTATGTCCTTCTCACTCGGTAGATAGAAATTGATGGGGTCTGAATTATATATAAATAATATTAATATTTCATACACTTTTAATTGGTTCTGAGCTAATTTTTATTGAATAATATTTCTAAGTGGCTCATAGTTTGAATTTTATTTGTTTCATGAGATAATGAGCTAACTTGGAGTATTTTTTACTAAACTTGAGATTAACGAATGAACATTCGAATAGATATTATTATTATTATTATTATAATAATTATTATTATTAATAGTATTAAAAATTTGTCGGTTTCTTTTTTACTTAAACTAGACAAATAATAGTGTATTGTGATGATGATTGAAATTAGAACTTATGTGTCTATGTTTTATGATAGGGAATAAAAAGAAAATGCACATGGGCTGAATATTGCAACATGCATCGTGAGCCCAAGAACATGAAGCTAGTAGGGTTTATGTCTGCAATAAAAGAGGAACGGATTAATAAATCCTAGGGTCGGTTGATTGATGATTCTTGGCGGCTGAACTTTGATTCTACTTTTGGCGGCTGAACTTTTTCTTTCTGGACAGTAGCACGCAAGGCAAAGGCAGCAGCAAGGAAGAATTGACATCACTAATTGGTTCGTCTATTGTTCGGTTTTGAGTTTTTAGACATTATTTTCTTCATTTAAGGATTGTTAGAGATGAGTTTTGCTACTATTTATTTTGATTCTTTTATTATTATGAGTAGCTAAACTATTTGCACTACTTAGGTTTTGATGAACATTGACGTTGTTTAATTGATTATTTTGTTTTGATTTATCACATGACGTATTATTATTATTGAAAAGCTTTATTTTATTCGATCTTTCATGTGTTAAAATATTTTTTTCATATAATTATTGCTTGTGATTCTGTGTATTACTTTGACTGATTGTGTGTCTTTCGGTTAGAGTTCTACGTTTAGGTCATAGACTTGGTGTTTTTGATCTAGTCATGGTTATTACTACCATAGGAAACTTGAGTGCGATTAATTATTAAAATTCAGTAGGTTCACCTTTCTTGCGACCAAGAGGTAATAGGGAGTCGGTTTGTCTCGCGTCTTTATTTGGTTAGGTTAGAATTGCACGAGAGCGAGTTTTGGTCTTGTCTGGTTTAGTTTTGCGTGGAAATATGTGTCTTAGATCGGGTTAGATTTTGTTACCCCTTTATCTCTAGAATTGCTAGTACCAGTTTTAAGCGGGTTTTTGTGTCATTGAGTCTGAGAGGAGATGCGTTATTAGGGTACCTTAGTAATCTTTATCCTGGTTTATTCAATATTCTTAGATTTGTGAGGGTTAGTTGGTGAAACCAAGAGGTAATCTAGCGAACTTTAATGAGCCTTAGTTGATTATTTTAAGATCACGTCGTGTGATTAGTTAATTTTGTTAGCCGTTGAACTGTCAATAGGATTCTTACCTAGGTAGTTGATGTGTGAAATGTGTATATAATATTGAAAACTAAGTTTTACCGAATTTGCCTAAACAACCACACACAATCGGCAAATGTACCGGTCACAATGTAGCTAGCAAGAAGAACGAATATCGAACCTAACACACTATGGGTAAACTCTAATTATTAAACCTAAATGATTACTAATCTATACTTTCTTTTTATTTTTAGTTTTTTTTAATATCAATTAAACTAAATTAACTAATTAAAATTTAAACTAAAAACGAAACTAATAAAAATTGGGTTTTACTTATATGAGAGAAACGACTACCTAGGTAATGGAATCCTACTAGTTAAATTAATAGTTAACGAACTTGACCTGGTTGAAAAACATTATCTTTGAATTATGACACTAAAGACCACTAAAGTGCGTTGATCGCCTCCCGGCCTCACCAACGAAACCCTATAACTCTAATGCCATGTGAAGCTCAATTGCTAAAGGTTTGGATAACCTCCCGGTCTAACCTTACCTAATAATACTATGGTACCCCAAAACCCAAATCTCCTCCCGGTCTCTTTGAATACAATATATTAATATGAAGGGGGTATTATTAATTAATTTGAACGCAACTTGTATCACAAAAATCTAAGGGACCTAGGATAACTCACTCCCGTGCAATTATTACCCAAACCCGCAAAAGACAAAGATGACACAACACTAAATTGTCTCCCGGCCTCTCTAGTAATTGAACAATAAAATCTAATAAACTTTTATCAATTATTCCTACGATTATTTCAACCATAAATCGCAAACAAGTTTAAAACACAAAGTAGCCAACCTAATCATGCGTCTAACAATCACCAAAAACTATTAAACACAAGTGGAATATTTATTAAAGGAATAAATCAGATTTAATTACTCAACAATATCATGAACAAACCACTTTAAAACTTTACCATAACACTAAATCAACCAATGTCAAATAATAATTCATCAAACCATTAATATAACATTATAGTCAATCAAAACCTAGGTAGTGTAAAGTAATTAGCTACTCATAATAAAATATAAAATAAAAATAAAATAGAGTTCACAAGAAGAATTCATAATATAATCTTAATAAATCAAACCAAAAAGTGACAGAAAGTTGTATGCTCCTTGATTGTGTCTGACTTGCTTCCTCTTGTACGAACTCCACCCAAAGATTGCAAATAATCTTCTGCCTTTTTTTCTCTTGGTTGTTGTGTCACCATCTGCTTAAAAGGAAGAAACTTATTCTTCTTCTTATTTTTTTTCCGCCACCAATACAATTCTCCTAGTAGGTTTTTTTCTTTTTTCTTATTTCTTTTGTCCACCGACTCCAAATCTTAAGATTGGTCTTTACGTGGGCCTTCATCTTGTTGTGGGTAATTGCTTCTCAAAGTTCAAATTAAATGGAGGCCCACTTAACTTATTGTTTTCCCTGCCAAAACCAACTAACAAACTTTCTTTAATTTGATAATTTAAATCTTTTTAACATATTTATCACTTTCTTTTATAGTAAACCGTCATTAAAAGAATAACTAAATACTTCTATTACATTAACCACGTTGGTCTCACTTTTAATGTAAATAAGTACTCCATATAACTCGTTCTCTCATGAATGTTTTAAAATTCAAATATGAGCCAATAAGGAGTACATAAAATGAAACTAGCTAAAATAACTCAAAAGTGTAGGGAATATATATAACAATTGTATATAATTTAGACCATATCAGATATCCACACACTTAAACCTTTTTCGTCCCTGAAAATGTAATATGTACAAGATCATAACCACGATATATAATATAAACCCACAACTCTTGAATTTATTATTATTATTATTATTATTATTATTATTATTATTATTATTATTATTATTAATATTTTAAAACTATCAAACACATTAATCACGATTGCCGATATACTTGTCCACTTTAAACCCTATAGTTGTCAACTTATGCGAATTCGCCTAATAAGATAAATTCGGTTGATTCTTAGTATTGTTGTTCACCTAAACTCATGCCCATTAATACTTACCGAGACAAGTAAGATGCGACAAGTTTATTAGTTTATATGATCTATTGGGACCCACAACTAAAACAATTTTATATGGTTTTACCGGAACTGAGCCACCCCAACTTGACTTAAACCTTATATCTAGTCGATCAAAACATGTTATGCCAATATAAGAACAGCTAAAGATGATCAAGGAGATTGTTTATCCACCTACGTTTAAGCATCAAGGTCTATCTGGCAGCCATTAGATATGATTAAGGTATATATTAAGTAACTAACTAGTAAGTGTTCCCCACTACATGGCATACCCACGTTATCAGGAAACACCCCAAAGTCCATCTCCATAGGTGAATATGCATGAATTCATCAATAGGGCTTACATATGACGTGTACCTTGTGGTCCGTTTCTTAATGGTAATAGGACGCGAGCAAGGGGACCCCATATGGCTAACAGCGTGGATGATCAATTCAGTAGTGTATTTTGTACTTTGAAGTACGGGATGATCAAGTTTAATGACTTATGTTTGGCAGAAAAACTGCGGGTTTGCTCTTTAAGCTCTTTTAATATTCATAAATCCACTTATGAGATATGAATACCCAGATGATATAGCGCATAAAGACCCATGGTCTCTGAACCCTGGAGCATCCCATCAATAAGGATTTAAGGTTATAAAACCATACGCCTATGAAGTGTTAACCACTAAAACCAGAAGTATGAAATATATGTTTATATCACAGGCTACTTAGGCATACCATAACGTTAAACCTATCCAAGTATCGTATGATTAGTCTATTCAGATTTCTATAAAAATTTTAACTTTATGATCAAACTAAACATAAGGCTTGAGTATGACCCGACCTTTCATCCCATTTTTTTTATCTAAAAAGAATCCCACTAAAATCAGACAATTTAATTTCAATTAAGTCTACAATCATAATGCCTTTTCATTCTTAAGTGGTTGAGCCTACTGACATATCAATTACAGAGTCTACCCTTTCAGTCACATCCCATTATATATGTTGATATAAAAACTCTTTTTCTTTAAAATTTCTTAAGAAATTTTAAAGAGTGTTGTCAAAATCATCGGTAATAATCTACTGTTTAATGCAGAAAAACAATTACAAGGGACATTTCAAAACTTTTGTAAATATTTTTGGGATTCTTTTAAACTTTTTTGTTCCGAATTTTTTGTTTTTTTTAAGTTTAAACATAAAAGAAAACGCCAGTTTCCATCCCCACACTTAAAACCTACATTGTCCCCATTGTAGAAATAGAAAAAAATACAAAAATAAGAAGAATAAAAAATTTAAAGCAAATAAAACAATAAAGTGGAACAGACTCCCCTGGTAATAATGCAATTATCTTCACAAGTCTCGTTCCAAGGCGACCGTATAGCATTTCATTCGTGACCGCAGCTTCTGGGTGCACTTTACAAGATGAAAGGCTCAGAAACTCCTCGTCTGAATGGAGATTGAGTACAAACAAAAAAATCCAATCCTGCACAATAAAACTCAAAACAACCCAATGCAGATATCAAAAAAACTTTAAGGACTAAAACAGACTCAAAGAAAAATAAAATAAATCAGAATAAAAATAAAAGAAAATAATTCAACTAAGTTTGATACAAACTCTACAACTCGGGCAAGTTCCCACGTGTGCTCTCCTCCTCTACCCTCCAGGTGGATCAAGGTAGATCGCCTCCTCCTCGCGATCACCAAGTGGACCTCCAACATAATGCTTCAGTCTATGCCCATTCACTTTCCAAGAATGTCACTTGTCAGCCACTATCTCAACCCCTCCATACGAAAATGCCTCCTTCACAACGAACGGACCATTTCATCGGGATTTTAGTTTACCCGAAAACAACATCAACCGGGAATTATATAGAAGAACTTTATCCCCACACTTAAACTCTTTGGGCCCCTTAATATGTTTATCATGATGTTCCATTGTCCGCTCCTTATACCCCCAACTTCTTTCATACGCCTCGCTCCACAGCTCCTCAACCTCATGAATTTGAAGAAACCGACTCTTTCCCGCCGCAGATAAATCAAGATTTACGGCTCTTAAAGCCCAATATGCACGATGTTGTAACTAAACAGGGAAATGACACGCCTTTCCATAAACTAGCCGAAAGGGAGTGGTCCTAATAGGCGTTTTGAATACAATACGAAAAGGCCCATAGTGCATCATCTAACTTTTCAGCCCCAGTCCGCGCGACTGCTTTTCACTCTTTTCTCTAAGATTCTCTTAATGCCATGATTGGTGTTTTCCACTTGACCGCTAGCCTAAGGACGGTTTTCAGTAGAAATTCGATGGTTGACCCCATAACGTTTCAGAAGCTTATCAAGTAGTACCGAATCAAGCAAAGAGTTTTCGAAGGAATCCCACTACAACTCACAAGTTATTTTTAGGTACGGCCTGAGCCTCCGCCCATTTGGACACGTAGTCGACAGCAACGAGGATGTATTCGTTCCCTCTAGACATAGGGAATGGATCCATAAAATTAATGCCCCATATATCGAAGACCTCAATCACTTGAATGGGGTTTTGGGGCATCTCATTTCGGGATGAGATGTTACCAGCTCTCTGACACACATCACACGAATGAACAAACTCTTGGGCATCATGAAAAATAGTCGGACAATAGAATCATGCATCAAACACGCGTTTGGCGGTATTAGTCACACCAAAATGGCCACCGGTCGAGCCCTCATGACAATATAGAAGAATACTACGAGCTTCATCACCAAAAACACATCGCCGAATCACCTGATCCGCGCCAATACGGAATAGGTACGGATCCTCTAAAATGTGGAACTTAATATCTGCAAAGAACTTCTTCATTTGCTGGTATGTAAGCCCGAGCACCAAGTTTTAACACCAAGTTTGTATTTTTTAACACAAAGTCTACTAAGTCCATTTTTAACACCAAGTTTGTATTTTTTTATGGTATAACTACCCCCGATTTGCCTTAGTACTAAGTTTTAGGGCTAATCGTTCTTAAAAAAACATAATCTTTATGTGTAAAGAACATACATTTTTATGTTTTTAGACTACGGTTAGCTTCGATGTGCAACTATGGACTCGTATCTTGCTTGTATAGTCAAGATCTATCAAAATACAAGCTTGGTTCTTGGTGTTGAACCTTGGGCGATATATTAGAGAGTGTTTGTGTGTGTGTTTTAGAGTGTGTATGGAGGCTAGGAGATAGAATGAGGGTTTTTAGGGTTTTTGGGAGGTTTAAGGAGTATTTATACTCCCTTAAGCCCATGGACCTAAGTCCATCACCATCCCTTATTCTATCTTTCATTAACCAAGTCAACACTCTTCTATTGATTTAACTTAATTAAATATTAACACACCTTTGAACAAACTAAATTCCCTTGTTTATTATTATCAAAAGTAGAATGTTACAATTTCTTCATCAATGGATAATTGCAAAAAAACCATGTACTTTACCAAACTAAACCACATATTTCACATAATCATCAAGTAAAACAAAGTTTCTTCATAGATTTTAGATGGTTAGTGGAATTTAGCTCATAATGAACATTTTTATGAACATTAAAAGAGATAATGATAACAAACACATGATTAAACTAGAACAATCTAACCAAATGTGAATGAATCTCCCTTATTGATGATGATGATGGTGGATGATAGTGGTAACCTCCAAGTCTTCAAACTCTTCACAAGATCTTCAATATGAGTGTAATGTGAGTGTTTTTATAAGATAAACACGTATAGAGATTTTCTACATGCACACTTGATTAATGCAACATTCTCCTCTATTTATAGGCAGTCTGAGGAAGTAGGCACAACCCATTGTCTCTAGAGGCACGCCACCGTGTCCAGGTGTCTAGTTGCGTTAAATGCTATGTCAGATCGTACATGATGACTCACCACGGGGGCGTGCTTCGTAAGGCACGGCCCCGTGCTTTTTAGTGACATGTGCTAATTCTTTTTTGTCTTATCTGAAAGTTGACCACGGCCCCATGGTTTCTTAAGCACAGCCCAGTGCTTCTTTGTCTAGTGTTTGTCTTTTCTTGTAGATTTTTGTCTTTTATTGTGTTCAGAAGCATGGGGGCGTGGTTCTTGGAGCACGGGGGTGTGGTTGAGGTTTTTCTTTCGTTTTTCTTCGTCTTATCACTAGTTTCTTCGTTCAAGGAATGGTTCTTCCTGAAACTGCATTTTAATGTGATAAGTAGCTTTCTGAGCTATATTATTTGATTGAAGTTGTATTTTTTAGAGGTTATTTGATGCTAAAAAGATGTATAATTTTATGTCGCACCCCGGCTTAGGGCCTAGCCGTATGACCAATAGTTGGTACCTGTTTTGTAAATAAATCAGAGTTGCGGTTTATTTTAGCGAAATACTTTGGAATAAAATATTAATTTATTTGAAATCTTCTCGGATAATAAATACCCGAGTGTTTTATTTATAAATCATGTTTAAATCTTGTTTATAATATAATAATAATTTAAAACTGAGTCATCACTACCTTGCGAGCGTCTATCTTCATGAATGACTATATCCCTTGCTACATGTGCTAATATGTTTCCCTGAAATATGGGGAAAAATACGTCTGCTATATGCTGGTGAACACGTATGACTCTATAAAACATTTTGAATGACAATTACATTACAATCATAGTATTATGTACACTCAGCAGATGCATGTCCACATCAGGGCTTTGTACCACTCCCCTACACACACACAATTGTTCCCCCGAGCTATATGCGTATAGCCCCTACAAGGAGAACTAGTTATGACCGTTAGCCCGCGGCCACCCCGGACATTGATTGATGGGCTGAATAGTTATGTTTCGATCCAGACACATGTGTACTCGGTCTGAGTTGCTTTTATTGTCTATATTGTATTATAACGTTTTAAAGATAACATTATTTCATGTAAACATTGACTGAATCGTTAAGAAAAACACCCGTTCATCTTATTGAGTATAAATATGTTTTGATTGATTGAAAAGGTTAGCGTATTTACCTGTGATTGTCTATTCTTAATGATATGGTGATCTTGTTTGAAACCTTAACTGTGAATGAATGAATGAATGAATGATTGATTGATGATTGACCTATAAAATAGGTTTATATAAATACCCGGATCGTTTCTTGATCCGGCTATAGACCTTTAGTCTAGTTTTGATAGCTTTAAACCTTGATGGATGATTTGTTTGAATAAAATATTGAGACCTATAATCTTTTGGTTTATTTACCAATCATATGCTGAGTTTCTTCTTCATGAAGAAACATCTATAACCTGTTTCTTCTTTAAGAAGAAACATTCATTGACTAATAGCTTTGAATGTAAAATCTTATGTTTCTTAATCATGAAGAAACTATAATTTGACTATATCCTTATGAATGAAAAATATGTGTTTCTTAATTGTAAAGGAACATTACTATAATCCTTGTGTGTTTAAAGCTTATGTAAACATATTTATGATCAAGGTTTGGGCTATACCCTTGACTATGGTCTAAGCCATATAATATAATAAAATAACGACTTAGGCAGAAGTCCTACCTTATATGGGTATTCGAAGTTCTTATTAATAAGATTGATTGAGCAGCACTTCCACTCTCTATCGCGTTCTATAGCTTAGACTGTCGGAACCTCAAAGCTTGGCACGCACTACGATACTTGGCATGAAAAACGAGGAGATATATGGTGGTCGTCGTGTCGTGCACATACTTCGAGATAGAATGTCGGGTTATTTCGGGTGGAACGCACTTTGAGGTATCGTTGGTGTACGGCATGGAGTACAAGGTGACGATTGTCGGGTCGGGGCACCGAAACCGAGGTAGTGAGAGAAAATATTCTAGAGAGAGAAAGGTTTGGTGTGTGGAATGAATGAGCCGTGAACCACCCCCCCCCCCCTTATAGTTTATTTTGGATCCCACCGCGATACGCGATGGGTCCTTTCTTTACCTGCGTCGCGTATCACGACGCCCCCTTTCCTGAGATCATGCCACGTGTCGCCACATGGCCTACCATGCTGCCACATGTCACCTGGGTGTGACACGTGTCCCCGAGTCATCACGAACCATCGCGTATTCTTGGACTCATCGCGTATCGCGATGGGTCCCTGAATACCACTTTTCATTTTTAGTCCCTTAACTTTAGTAGCTTGTGATATCTGGGTCTAACTCCCAATGTCCAAAAATACTAAGTTGGCTCTCAAGCGGCGATGCGAGCGTGAGAAGTGCAAAGTGCGCCATCAAAGCACCACATTGCGCCCAACGCCCTTCGCCCAAGCCCGTGCGCGTCGGGTGCTTCGCACCCTCCGCTAGGACCACTTGGTGCATGTTAGGTATAAAAGAATATTAATATGAAATTTTATCTCTTTATAAAGAGCTTCCAAATCTTTACCACTTTCCATGTGGGATGGATTTTAACTTCCTTATTTATACACATGTGGAAAGCTTCCACTTTCTTACGTCTTTCAATGTGGGATGAAACTTCCTTATTCCATATCCTTAACATAAGATAACTTTATTTATGAAATATTTTTATTTTCTTATAGAATGGTTTTATTTTCTTTATTTAAATTTTCTTATTACCTATTTTGGAGAATAATTTTGATCCTTCAACTTTACCAAGTTGTCAAATTTGGACCAAAATTTTGGGGATGTTACATTTTATGTGCATCAAACATCCCCACACTTGAACCTTACTTGTTCTCGAGCAAGCTACTTATAAATATACTATAAAATTAGCAAGTTAGGACCATAGCTTCAAACATCCCAAAAAGAGTTCTAAGAAAATGGGAACATAATCATAGGAATATATGTAGTGATATATAAAAAGGTGATTTGTTTTTATGAGCTTCTGTTTTATGCAAAATGTCACATTCTCACAATGTTCACTCACACTCGGTTTATATATCTGATCATGCATGTGATGTATGTATGTGAACACTCTTAGTCAAATGTGACCTATGAAAAATAAGCTTGTAACAAGTTCAAATATCCACCTTTGTGAAGGGTTGCATAGATCAGAAGGTAATATGGGTTGGTTTTGTCTAAATAGGGATTGGTTTTTGTCGGTTCAGGGGTTTAGGTTAATGAGGATGGTAAATACAACTTCTGATGATTGTCGGGAATCTTATGATGTCTTCAATAGTCAGCTTTTTTTTTCTCCCGTTTGTGTGATATATTTTTTTTCACAAACCCAGTGACTCTTTTAAGGACAAATCGTCAAGACCAATTTTGTCAAGGATGTGAATCAGTTCTTCCTTAATCCTGCTTTGAACATAACTACCTACTCTAATGGATCGTTCGACTTTGGGCCTTATAGCCCCACCCTCATTAGTTAGGTATATTCATGTTGAGACTGAGTTTGACTTTTCCTACATCTTCCTTCATGGGACCAGTTTCTACATCCTAAGAATCGTTCATATCTTTTTTCTCTTCTTTTCATTGCACTTTTGGAAATTCCACAAACTGGTGGCCTTTGTTCGTCTTGGCGCCACTTTTTTCTCACCTCATTGCTAAAGAGAAAAATTCTCTCCCTAAGTTCTGGAGGCAACCTAGGTTTTGCGAAATGTATGCAGCAAAGGAACTCGAAATCAAATGAATGCATTTCCAGTTCTTTAGGGTCCCACGGTAAAAGATCGGTGTTTTTTTTACCGGTGAGAGGGATAAAGTGGTAAGGTTTTGGTTTAGGGTTTTTTTTGGTGTTTGTAATTTGGAGAATGGTTTGAGGGGGTTGTAAAAATATTACCTTCTGCCATATACAACGCTTCGTGCGGTCTAGAAATGAATAGTTGCGACAAGTTCTAAATAACTCGAAACATATGACTCACTCAAGGCTTCCGAAAAATATTTATATGGCATGAGGTTTATCTCATGGTAACGGAGGAATTGGGTATAAACTCATATTTTGCATAAATTTATTCTCAATATTACAAACCTTCTTTTTACTTTTTCACCTCTTTTTTTATTATAATAGATTTTAAGTTGGTTATTTGCAAAAAAAATTCCTAGCTTTTCTTTTGGTTTTATTATGAATATTGTCTTTGTTTGCTACAAAAATTTGTTTAATAGAGAATTTTATAATTAGTTGAGCAAACAGTTTGTCAAGTAATTCCCCTCTCCACACTTGAATCTCACATTGTCCTCAATTTGAAAAGATTCATAAAAAGATTCATAATCAGATTTATATGAATTATGGTGGGTAAAATGGAAAGGTACTTACCTACGGGTTAACGAAATTTCAACAGAGCGTCCCCAGTTTTTTGTCTGTTTTCCTGTTTTGTACCTTAACAATAAAAACCGCAAACAACCAAGCATAATACTATCGAAAAATCGGGTGTGAAATCATCCATACCCTGCCCATACAGCCTAAATAAGTTCCTACGAAAATGTCTCGACACCCACGGCCATAAAAAGTATCCAACCAAATGACAGAATGTAAAGTGTTTAAACAAACATCAAAATAAATTCAATAAAGTACTACCACCCAAACCCATTCCCATACCAGACCTACGAATGCCGCCGGTCGTCAGTTACCCGTGTCTAGGTCGAAGGGTCCCCACTGCATGTCCATGCGATCACTAAATCGGTTGATCTTTCGCCTCGTCTCAGCATAATCTGCGGCTCTCTGTGCGTTTGAGTACGCAATCTGTCCTGATAACTTGTCAAACGAGGCGGTAGTGTTAGTCTGGAACTGGTCAATGAGCCCGTATAGGCCCTCAATTGAGTACTGGCTGTGGTATGACGAGTTGGGGCCGACTCCTTATGATGATGGGCCTCCCGGCTGATGGTAAGTGCGGCGGAGGTTCTATCGGGGTGGTGATCCTCCTCTCCTATCGGGTATGTCCTGTATCACCATCTCAGTCGGGTCCTCAGGATCCCAAATCTGGTTCAGGGCTCCTGAACCTCCACGTCTCTAGGTTTCGGCTGATTAGTTGACCATTTGCATGCTGATACAATAACCGAGGTCGAGTGCAATCGGGTTTTGGCTTCGGGTTCCTTCTGTGTCTATGCGGTAGGCTTTGTACAGCTTGTAGATCCATGGACCACCAAAGATCGGGGTATTCGCGCTTTTTGCATTTGCATTTGTTCTGAACAGCTGACAGTACAGATAAGTGATGTTGCAAGCTATGTCACTCTTGATGCAATAAAGGGCCCATATATCCTCAAGTTCACGACCCCCTCTCTCTGACCACGTGCTGTTACCGTGTGGCTCAGGAGTTGGTGAATGTATCTCATGAGTGGGTCACGTAAGGTGGTGCTCTTCGTGCTGCTGGCACAATAGGTTTCTTCCCCAAAGCTCAATTATTCACATGCTTGTAGTCTGGTATCACCCGCTTCTACTGATTCGTCAGCATCCTCATCCGTAAATGTAGTCATGGATTCGTACCAGATGGGACTGTAGGTTTCATCACTCATATATATACCCAAATCAATCCCCATCTGGGTCATCGATTTCGTGTACCACTCTTTCCCACACCTAAACTCAATAGCATCCTCGTCTCACATAGTCAAATTCCTCGTCTTAAAAGAGAACGTGGCTAAAAACTCCTTGGTCAGGTCGGTAACTGCTTTACCCTTTTGATTCAAAACACGCAACCATGGCCCTTTCACGAACTTCTTGTACCTCTCCCATTGGTTTACTCGCTTTAACGGCTCTTTCCAAGCATAAAAATGTGGTTCTGGGAGGCGGTTGATAAGGTAGCCCATTCGTTGTCGGGCCCGTTCATCTCTGTCGGTGTCTTCATAGCAGATCAAGAAAGTGTGTTCATCATCACCGTATTCAGGCATCTGCAATTTATACTCAGATTAGTTGAATTTTATCAAAATTAGCTGAAAACTTGGAACGGAGTGTAAAACCACGGTGTCGTGCTTCTTGAAGCACTCCCCCATGCTTTAGTAAAGCACGGTACCCGCGCTTTTAGAAGCACGGCCCCATGCTGCGGGTCCTTGGCAGTTTAACCAGTTTTTTTATTTTGAATTTTGTTGACCAGAAGTTGAACAAGGGTCATGTTTTGCAAGGTCGTGTTTTTAATCCTAATTCTACCATAGCCAAGACTCGAACTTGCGATTCCAACCGGTTTAGTATATCATTCGGGTTTAAACAAATCATCCAAGATCCAAACCCGAATGGTTTTTCTCAACAAAGCTTAAGTGGAAATCATTTAACAAATCAATACCCTAGATTTAAACAATTAACCCATCTATTTTCCAGGTTTAGACTCGATTTCATCAATTGGTGAGATTTAGGGTTTATTTTAGACCTAGAATGATGGATTTGAACAATATATTCACTAAATTAACATACATTTGGTTGGAAATCGAATATTTGAAGCAAAGAATTGTGTAATAGGCAAGGAGGCGTCGGTTTTTGGTTGTAGACGAAGTTGGTTTTTAGGGTTAAGTGAATGGAAATGTTATTTTATTAAAAAAAATTAACTGCACTGTAGACAGAGGCACGACCTCGTGCTTTTTGAAGCACTATACCGTGGTGTTTATTTGTCGAGCTGGTTCGTTTTTTAACTGATTTTCTTTGAGTATTTAAAGTTAAGATAAAAATTAAAAGTCCTAATCTTCATTAAGCATAAAACATAATTAAAAATAATAGAAAGAAAAGTAAAACAACAATCCCGAATCACTAAAACATAAAACTAGCAAGAGTAGCTTCAAATCTTCGAATCACTAAAACAACAATCCCGAATCACTAAAGTAAATCTTCAAACATTATCAAACATAATAGAAAGAAAAGTAAAACAACAAGTCCTGAATGTGTGGTGGGGCTTGTTTAGCTTCCAAGAGCCTGGAAAGCTTTTCGTCGAGCTTTGCGATCTCTCGGTTAAGATAATTGAGCTTGAAGTCCACATTCCAATTATGACTTTCGACGATGTGGAAGTTCTCAAACCTAAGCAGTTCGACTTTGTTGGTCAGCTCGATTAAGCGACCTTTGGCTTGGATGTTACTTTCGACTTGGCCTCTCACAATGCATTGGAGCTTCATGATTTCTTTCTCAAGGTTTGAGGAAGAATCACCATTCTTGCTCCTTCTCACTGGTCTTCATTCCATAATTTTTTTTTCTATTTCAGTAAACTTTGGTTTGATATGAATGGAATAGTGAGTTTTGCATGCATTATATAGAGACTGTAATGTCGAGCACGGTCATGTGCTTCTTGGAGCACGGCCCCGTGCTGCTAGGGGAATAAATGTTTCTGATTCAGAGATTTGTACGGAGTCAGTGTGTATCAAGTTGAAGATTCTAGGGTGACCACGACCCCGTGCTTTAAGAAGCACAACCCCATGCTTTTTGTCACTGAAATTTTTCTCTGAATTTTCAGCCAAACGCGAGAGCCGGAATTTTTAGAATGATGTTTAATACGTTATTTGAACAATTTGATCATCCTGAAAATTACTTTTCATTAACTTGAAGGTCCTAAAACAATTACAGGATAAGACCGGTTATTCTAAAAACATAAATTTACTTGGGTTAAGCCCGAGGGTCCTACAACATTGTGCCTAGTGCACTTGTTTACAAAATAAAAACAGGAAAAACTAATGTATCTATATCCCACTGAAAGGTTCTCCTCCGTCGAATGGTCCAGGCAGAGGAAAGTACGTGAAGCGGATAAATTGAAATTTGAGTTGTTCGTTAATGTCTCGAAGCTCCATTTTCATACTCTCCACAGATTCGGTGAGATGAATGAGACGCATCTCCGCAAGGAGGTTCATCTCAATGAGTTCCTTGACGAGTTCTTGACGTTTTATTAGAAGCTCGGTTTTGGATATGTGTCAGGTTTCGTTCCTTGGTTGACGAGGAACGGAAATTTCTTCGTTCATCTCAGCAGGCATTATGTGATCTTAGGGGAGAGTGTTTGGTTTTGGTTTGGTGCAAGAAATGCATTGGCAAAAGGTTCAATTTATAGCCAGGCAATTGTCAGGCACGGCCCCGTGCTTGTAGAAGCACGGCCCCATGGTTTTGGTCTGACAATTCTGTTACAAACCAGTCTGACTGAGATTTTTGCAGCGAAGATTCTGGCCCGCACTTTGTGGCACGGGCACATTCTTTTAGGAGCACGCCCATGTTTTTTTGAGACATTATATATATATATATATATATATATATATATAACTAGGAAAACAAAGGAACATATTTACAAGGCCTAGTTTAACGAAGGTCTTGGCCAGACCCTTCTTCTTGCATGTTCATTGGCTTGGGTGGAGGATTACTACCTCTGAAACCTCTTCGAATGGCCCAACGATTTATGGTTTTAATCGATTCCATTGACTTTGAACTTGTGGCTGTTAGAATTTGAGATCTCAACTGTCCCATAGTCAAAAGCTGATTCAATTACGTATGGACCTGTCCAGCTAGATTTCAGTTATCCTGGAAAAAGACATATACGTGTGTTATATAATAGCACTTGATCGCCAACTTGAAACTTTTTGTTTGCCTTCAAATGGGCGTCATGTAAACGTTTAGTCTTTTCTTTGTAAGACCAGGAGGTTTTATAGGCCAGTGCCCTTAGTTCTTCTGGCTCGTGAATCTGATCTTCCCGGTTTTTACCGGTAGACATTAGATCCTAGTAAGCTTTGTGCTTCAGTTCTACAGGTAGATGACACGCTTTCCCATAAACAAGTTTGAAAAGTGTTCTAGGTTGTCCTAAGGGCCCACAAAGCGTCATCTAACCTTTCTGCCCAATTTTTGCGATTCATTCTTATAGTTCTTTCAAGAATCCTTTTAATCCCCCGATTCGAGACCTCTACTTGCCCGCTAGTCTGGGTGATATGGTGTTCCCAATCGGTGGTAAACTCCATATCGGGCCAAGACTTTGTCCATTAAAGCGTTACAGAAATGAGTTCCTTTGTCACTAATTAGGGCTTTCGGAGTACCAAAACGTGAAAATAACTTTTTCAGAAAACGTACAACTACTCGAGCATCATTTGTGGGAAGAGCTTGTGCCTCTACCCGTTTAGACACGTAGTCGACTGCTACAAGGATGTACTTATTTCCGAACGAGTTACGAAATGGGCCTATGAAATCTATCCCCTATACATCAAAGACTTCACAAATTTGAATGCCTTTTTGAGCCATCTCATTTTGGGCTGAGATGTTTCCGGCTCTTTGACAAGCATCGCATGCTTGGATCAAAGCATGTGTGTCCGTATATATGGTAGGCCAGAAAAATCCTGCATCAAACACTTTCCTGGCCATGGTGGCGGTACTGTGGTATCCTCTTGTAGGTCCCTCATGGCAGTGTTTGAGAATATCTAAGGCTTCTTTTCCTGATACACACCTACGAACAACCTGATCGGCACCTACCCTAAACAAGTATGGGTCTTCCCAGAAATAGAACTTATGGTTGGAGAAGAATTTCTTTCACTGTTGATGAGTTAGCCCTTTTCTTAGGATTCTGTAGGCTATATAGTTTGCAAAATCAACAAACCAAGGGCTTTCATCCTCTTTCTGCAAGATTGCTTGGATATGCATGAGAACTTCATGTGGAAAGTTATCATTGATAATTTCCTCGTGATGCTCTTTATGAAGCTGGGCATTCTAAGCGTGAAAGTTGGTTTGCGGCTACATTCTTTACTCCTTTCTTGTCCTTGACTTTTATATTGAACTATTGGAGTAGTAAAATCCATCGGATAAGACTGTGTTTAGCATCTTGCTTGTTGAAAAGGTATCGTATGGCGGCATGGTTGGTGTAAACTATGGTTTAAAAAGAAATAGGTAGGATCTAAATTTTTTAAAGGCAAAAACTACTGCTAATAATTCCTTTTCTGATGTTGTATAATTTTCTTGTGCATTATTAAGAGTTTTACAAGCATAGTAAATTGGGTGAAAATGTTTTTCTTTGCGTTGTCCGAGTATGGCTCCAACTGCAAAGTCACTTGCATCGCACATGATTTCGAATGGAAGGGTCCAATCGGGTGTAGTCATGATCGATGCGTTGATAAGTTTGTCTTTTAATATGTTGAATGATTCAACACATTCTTCGAAGAAGATGAACGATGTGTCTTTCTCCAGAAGTTTGGTCATAGGTCTAGCAATTCTAGAGAAGTCTTTTATGAAACGATGATAGAATCCTGCATGACCTAGAAAACTTCTTATGGCCTTGACTAAAGTTGGTGGTGGAAGTTTAGAGATGGTTTCGATTTTTGCCCTATCAACTTCTAGTCCTGCCTGGGATATCTTATGACCAAGAACGATGCCTTCTTTGACCATAAAGTGGCATTTTTCCCAGTTGAGTACTAAATTGACTTCTTTACACCTAGCAAACATTTTGTCTAGGTTTTTCAAACAATGATCGAATGAGTCTCCAAAGACTGAGAAGTCGTCCATGAAAACTTCCATAGAATGTTCGATCATTTCATGAAAGATGGCCACGATGCAACGTTGAAAGGTGGTCAGAGCATTACATAGTCCAAATGGCATTTTTCAGTAGGTGAAGGTGCCATACAGACATGTAAAAGTGGTTTTCTCTTGATCTTCAGGAGCAAAGGGAATCTGAAAGTATTCGGAGAATCCATCAAAAAAGCAGTAGAACATTTTTCTTATGGCGTCACTAAGCTTCCGGCAGTCAATGCAAACTCGTCAGCCTGTGATGGTCCTTATTGGTATTAGCTCGTTCTTCTCATACATTACAACTGTCATTTCTCCCTTCCTGGGTACTACCTGAACTGGACTAACCCAAGGTGAATCTGAGATTGGGTAGATTAATCTGGCATCAAAGAGTTTGATTACTTCCTTCTTCACTACATCTTCATGTTGGGATTGAGACGTCTTTGATGTTGGACCACGGGTTTGATTCTTCCTTCATGAGGACTTTGTGAGTACAAAAGGAGGGACTGATGCCCATGATATACATGATCTTCCATGCAATAGCCTTCTTATGGTTCATAAGAAACTTAGGAAATTCGACTCTCTCTTCTTTAGAAAGGTGAGATGAAATAATTACTGGGAGTTGACAGTCTTTTTCGAGAAAGACATATTCGAGATGGTTTGGAAGTTCTTTTAATTCTAAGGCTGGGGGATCTTCGATTGATGCTTTTGATTTTTCATTACATTTGGTAATCTCACATACTACTTCTGATGTTTCTTGATAGTAATTGAGATTATCGTTTTCTAAAATGGGTTTAGTGATGATGTCTGTTAAGATTTGTGTTTTTTCAGTGAGGTGTTAATGGAAGATTTCCGCACATAGCAACTCACTATAGAATCGATGATGTCAACAAAATAAAATGTGTCATCATGATGTTGCGGATGTTGCATGGATTTTCCTATGTCAAAAGTGAAAGACTCATCGTTGACCCTGAGAGTGAGTTTGCCAGTGCAAACATTAATAATAGCCTTTGCAGTGGCTAGAAAGGGTCTTCATAAAATCAGAGTTACACTTTTGTGTTCTGCCATATCTAGAATTAAAAAATCTACTGGGAAAAAAAATTTGTCGATTTTGACAAGCATGTTCTCAACAATGCCCCGAGGATATTTAATGGATCGGTCAGCTAACTGAATGCTCATGTGGGTGGGATTTGGTTCTCCTATCCCTAGTTTTGCAAAAACCGCATAAGGTATTAAGTTAATACTATCTCCTAGGTCAGCCAGGGCATTGCCAACATAAAAATTTCCTATGAGACAAGGGATAGTAAAGCCCCTGGATCGATCATTTTTGGTGGAAACTTGTTTTGGAGGACAACTGAACATTATTCACTTAGGGTGACATGTGAGAGCTCCTCCAGCTTCCTCTTGTTTGTCAGCACTTCCTTGAGAAACTTTTCATATTTTGGAATTTGAGCAATGGATTCAATGAAAGGCATGTTGATGTGGAGTTGTTTGAAATGTTCTAAAAACTTCTCGTACTGAGCTTCCAAACTCTCCTGTTTCAGCCGTCCAATATATGTGATAGGTGGAAGAGAGGTTCGGACTGGTTCCTTAGGTTGTACGGTGCCTGTTAGAATCAGTATCTCCTGGGTTTTGTTAGGGGTTTCCTTCTCCATAACCGGTTCTGAAACTGGTGAGACAACAGTGGTTGTGCCACTTCTTAGTGTAACAGCGTTAGCTGTTGCATTTGGATTTGTGACTGTGTTGCTTGGAAGAGCGCCAGGTGGCCTTTCAGACAATTGTTGGGCAATTTGTCTGATTTGAGTTTCTAGATTCTGCAATGATGCTTGTTGACTTTTAAGGTCAGCTTCATGCTTAAACAATACTCCGTTAATATCAACAACTCTTGAGTCGGCCTTCTTTTCTGCTTCATTTGTTTTGGTCATGATTTGGATCAGCATTTCTTCAATTTCTGAATAGCTCGGATTCTGATGGCTATTTGAACTTTGTTCTTGGAATTGAGGCTTAGGTTGGAAGGATTTATTTATTGGCCTCTTTTTGAATCCGGGTAGAGTTTGAATGTTACCTCCGTCCTTCCAACTGAAATTCGGGTGGTTTCTCCATCCTTGATTATAGTTGATGCTGAAAGCATTGTTTTGACGGGCGATGAAGTCAATTTCTTCCATGGCCATAATGACTTGTTTGCAGTCACTTGTCTTATGAGTTCCTCCATAGGTGTCACAGGTGATCTTGGTTTTTGATAGTTCGGCTTGAAGTTGTTCAAATTTTTTAGAAAGAGCTTCAAGCTGTGCGGTGACAAGAGTGTTGAAATCGATGTGGTGAATTCCTTTATGTGTTGGTGTCACAGGTGATCTGGAATTCTATCTCACGCTCCGGTGGCAACCCCGGAAGATCCACAAGGAACACTTCTGGATAGTCGCACACAACAGGAACATCTTTCACTTCTTTCGTGTCGGTCATAGCTTTGACAACATACGCCAAGTAAGCACCGCACCCTCGTCGTAACAAACCTTCGGCTTTTATCATCGAAATGACATTAAGCCATGAACTTTCTTTATCACCATAAACCATCACTGTACTACCATCCAAGGACTTTAACCTTATCAACCTACTCTTACACACTATCTGTGCCTCAAACTCAGATAGCCAATCCATACCCAACACCACATCGCACCCTCCTAAGGTTATAACATACAGGGTCACAGGGAATTCACATCCCTCTAACTCTATCTTCCAATTCTTAACCATTTTCATTATCCTAACCGAGGTTTCACTAGCAGTTTCTACTATTAAAGTTTCAGGCACAGGACAACATTTCATTTTTGCTAACGTACTAAATGTTGTAGCTACAAAACTTCTATTCGCACCTGAATCAAATAATACGGAAGCAGAAATAACGTTTAATAGAAACGTATATGTCACAACATTGGGAATCTGTCTAGCTTGTTCTTGAGTCAACATGTAAGCTCTGGTCTTAAGCCTGGATGGTTTAGCATCTTTCTTCTCTTTTCCTCCAGCTTCACCACTCGTACAAGCCCTCGCCAGTAACCTATCTGTCCGCACTTATAACACGTGGGTTTTGCATGGCAATCCTAAGCAAATTGCCCCATCTTACCACATTTGTAACAAGCTTTTAACCCTAATATGCATTCCCCACCATGGGTCTTCCCACACTTATGGCATACATCAGAACCAGTGCCCCACTTGCACTCTTCAGCATGCATCTTCCCGCAAGTTCAATATGACCTCTTCTCCCACATTTTTTGTCGCTTATCTCAAAGGTTCCATGTTTGAGTACCGGGTTGCTTGGCAGGAACAACCCACGTCTTCTCCTTCTTCTCATCCATAGTCAGATCATCATGAACCATCTCTAAGAGTTCCAACGAAGAGTCGAACGTAGCCGGTTTATTGGCCCTGACTAATGTGTGGACATTCTGGGGCAGTCCCCATTTGTAGCACTTGATTCTTTTGGCTTCGGTATTCACCATGTCAGGCACCAACCTAGACATGCGATTGAATTCGGTAGTGTATTCGCGGTGTGTCATCTTACCCACCTTCAAGTCAGAGACTTCATCTTAGCCCTTTCTACCTCAGCATCAGCACAAAATCGCTTCATGACCATCTCCTTCACGTCATCCCACCTCAACGCTTTGATCTCGTCTCGACTCTTCCTCTGCTCTACAGACTCCCACCATTACATGGCCTCGTCACCGAACGATTGGGTAGCATAACCCACAACTTGATCAGGACGGCACTCGCTAATTCAGATAACCTTGTCCATGACAGTTATCCATTGAAGAGTAGCGATTGCGTCCCAAAAACCGGTCAGCTTCAGTGGGTCACATCCTTTGAATGACTTGTAGTTACACCCACCACGACCTCTCTTTCTCTCATCAGCCTTTACCGATCGAACTTCGCTCAAATCATCTTCCCCATCATCAGCTTTCTTACCTTCATCACCTGCCCTCCCAGCGGTCCTTACATGGCTTGCAGCAGACCTTTCAGGTTGCAAATTCTTCACTTCAACAGCTACAGCTTGAAGTAGGCACGGCCCCGTGTCTCTAGAGGCACACCCCTGTGTCCAGGTTTCTAGTTGCATTAAATGCTATGTCAGATCGTACATGATGACTCACCACGGGGGCGTACTTCCTGAGGCACGGCCCGTACTTTTTACTGACATGTAGTAATTCTTTTTGTCTTATCTGAAATGTGACCACGGCCCCATGGTTGCTTAAGCACGGCCCCGTGCTTCTTAGTCCAGTGTTTGTCTTTTCTTGTGTTTAGAAGCATGGTGCGTGGTTCTTGGAGCGCGGGGGCGTGGTTGAGGTTTTTCTTGGTTTTTCTTTCACTTTTCTTCGCCTTTTCACATGTTTTTGTTGGAATCGATCTGCACAAGACACATATTTGAGTTAATGTGGCTAGTACGTTATGATCCAAGTCGGGTCATACCCAATAATAAGCTAGACAAACACCATGATATTTATTATTAGATATGATCTAATTAATAATTATCAACACTTATAATATTTGGAAAAATGGTTTTCTAAATATTTGCACTTATGTGTTAAATAAATTATGTGGATAATTTATATTTTGAAAGATTTTATTTATTTGGATAAATAAGTTAAATGTATAAAAGGAAAAATAAACAAAATGGGTTTGAGTTTTTTTGGGGAAAGGCCCCTTTTTAGCCGGCCCCTCCCTCTCTCTCTCTCTCTCTCTCTCTCTTTCTCTCTCTCTCTCTCTCTCCTCTTTTGTTGTTCCAAGACATGCATGGAAGGTGATTGGGAGATCATAATTTCTTGGTGAACACAATCACACCTTCTCTCTCACGCACAAATTCTCTCTTCCTCTCTCTTTTCGGCCGAGAAGAACTAGAAGAAGAATAAGGAGATTTACAAGTGTAAGATCCTAGAAACTTGGGTATTTGTTGGAAACTTGTACAGGTATACAAGCTTGAGGATTTCCTCCATTGGAATCTCGTCATTCACATCTTCATCCTTTTCAAATTTCTAGAAATTTGAAGGTATGTAATCTAACATCCTATGGTTGTTCTTGATAGTGTGTACATCGTATATGGATCCTGGTTTGGGTTTTACATAAAACGGGTTTTATGTATATTTGATAAACAATATTTAAAACTTATTTCCACTGCGTTTTTCTATTTAATGGGTTATAAGGACTTTAATAATCTTGTAAAACAAAACCTAACAATGGTATCAGAGAGCCTCTTATACGATTACATGCTTTAAAATGGGATCTAAAGTGTTCAGGTTTTATGGTATTTTTTACCATATTGGCCGAAAACTTTAGGCATATTGGTTGCCCTTTGGTTTTTCAAGATTGTACCATGCATGCATGTGGTAAATCTTGAAAAATTAGTCATTTGGACAAATCTGGATTTTTCAGCTCTAGCCGAGAACCCTTGTTGGAAACCATGGTTCTCGGTCTAGCCGAAAACATCGCGAGACCCGTTCTCGGTTGACCGAGAACTCATGGTTGTGAACCGTGGTTCTCAGTTGGCCGAAAACACGTTCTCGGTTGGACCGAGAACTCATGGTTGTGAACCATAGTTCTCGGTCTTGGCTGAAAACATGGTTATCGGTCTTGGCCGAAAACTCAAGGTTCTCGGCTGACCGAAATATTCGGGCTGAAAACTCTGAAGCTTTGGCCTTCTGGCCGAAAACTCTCTTTTTGGCCGAGAACTGAAGGGTCAAAGGGGAACCATTATGGTCAAGGGTTGGCTTGCTTGTTTGGATGTTCATAACCTAGCCATGATCTTGTATGTATTGAAATGATGTGTTGTGATTTATTCAATTTGATTGTAATATTCTTTATTCGGTTTTGTAATATATTTATTTATTTTAAATTGGTTTGTAATAAAAAGTAGAATAGTTGTATTTCTTTTACTAGAAAAATGTATTAGGATATATTTTAAAAGAAGATGCAACTACAATACCACTTTGGTTGGAGCCCAAATGGAAGCTCAAATAAAGAGAAAGGATCACAACAAAAGGTGGACACTTGAAGCATATGGATGCAGAGTCATGTGGGAGTTCACCATCTCATACCTTGTGTCATGCTCGTCCCTTAGGAGAGACCTTATGACACACTTGTTTCGGTCAACAAGTGCTGTCAATTTAGGTGGCTATGGTTATCGACTTGTGGTTATTATTTATGCATGTGTGGTTGATTTATGTTTTTGTTTTATCATATTTGGATATGGTTGTTAACATATTAAAATCAACAACTTGCATAAATTTGATTCCTTTGAAATTATTAAGTAATAAATTGGTTTTATTAAATATTAATGATTTCATAATAAAATGAGTTTTATTAAAAGGAATTGACCCTACATTTGAATGCATGCAAATGGAAGGTACATAAATAGTTTTCCAATCTAGAATATTGAAAACTTAAATCCCTTTTAAAACAAGTTGAACACCATCCTTTTATACGTTACTCGAATCACTTGAGAACTTAATGTGGGATAAAGGTCACTAACCACATTTAAGAAAACTTGTGATCTTGAGGTGGATTTGCAATACTTGTGGGTAAAAGGTCACCTAACCACTTCTATGTGTAAACTCACACATGTGTTTAAGTAGGACGACTTGATTTGGAAACCATGTCAATAGGGTCATCGAAGCATGGCGTACAAAGGTGTTGATGGGATTAAACATGCCAACTAAACATATGATGTTTTACTGATCCCATAAAACTAGAAGTTGCAAAGGGTTGCAATCGTCAAACGTTGACTACCTTGTTAATTTGAATAATAGGATAAAGGTCACCTAACTACTATTTGAATGAAACGTTGGGTTCTAGATTTTAATCATTAATTGTCTAGGAGACATTAAAGGGTATTAACGATTAAAATTTATTAATGATATCCAAAATACTAAAATTGTGCTTTGTTAAATTTATAGATGGCCGTAAACAACAACACACCTAACGCGATTATCCCACCTGTGCATAATCTATCACTGACATCTATTCTGGAGAAGGATCGTCTGAATTACAATAATTTTATGGATTGGTATCGAAACTTGAGAATTGTTTTATAGCAAGAAAAGAAATCCTATATTTTGGACGATCCTATTCCTGATGAACCTGATGTAAGTGACTTGGATGCCTACAATGATTGGTTGAAATACACCGAGGATTCGGTGCAAGTTTCTTGCCTCATGTTGGGAACAATGATTCCCGAGATCCAAAAGGATTTCGAGAATCATTGGGCGTATGACATGATCACCCAGCTTAAGGAAATATTCCTTACCCAAGCTAGGGTAGAACGCTTCGAAACAGTTCGAGCGTTTCATGCATGTCGTATGGAAGAGACCCAATCTATCTCATCTTATGTGCTTAAGATGAAAAGCCACATTAATCGGCTTGAACGGATTAATTGTCCCGTATCAAAAGAGTTAGCCACAGTATGATCCTTAATGGCTTAACTAAAAGGTTTGAGACATTCGATATGAATTATAACATGAATGGATTGGACAAGAGCATTGGTGAGCTTCATTCAATGCTCAAAACAGCCGAAGCCGAAATGGGTAAAAAGATTTTACCCGTTCTTGCGATCAATGAAGGAGGCTTGAAGAAGAGGCATCATCCAAAACCCAAGGCAAAGGTTGCTAGTGGTAAGGGGAAAGTCAAAGGGAGGTTCAAGGGAAAGGCAAAGGCGGAACTAAAATCGAAGAAGCTAAAGGTTAGCGATGAGGATCCGTGCTTTGATTGTGGAGAGATAGGACATTGGATGAGAAATTGTCCAACCTATCTCAAGAAGTTGAAAGCTAAGAGGGATGCGGGGCAAACCTCAGGTACAACTTTCATGATCCATAATGATCTTAATATTATTGCTTCTAACATATGGGTATTGGATACCGAATGTGGAACTCATATATGCAATTCATTGTAGGAGTTCAAAAGAAGAAGTGGTTACAAGAAAGGAGATATAAGTCTCCTCATGTGCAATGGAGCAAAAGTTGACGTCCAAGACCGAGGAGATTATGTTTTGAAGCTTCCAAATGGTTTGGAAGTTATTTTGAAAAACATTTTGTATTCTCCTAGTTTGACTAGGAATATTATCTATGTTTCTTTGTTATGACAATTTGGTTATGATTTAAAGTTTGTAAACGATGGTATTTATGTTTTCATGAATGTTGTCTTTTATTTTAAAACAATGTCGTCTAATGGCATTTATGAATTAGTTCATGATAATACATCCGTTGGTAACTCATTGTACCAATCTAGCGCCAAAAGACTCAAATTAGATTTGAATAAAAATTTTCTTTGGCATTGTCGTCTTGGTCACATAAACAAGGATTGCATTCATACACTTCAAAAGAATGGTCCTTTGGAATCAAATGATGATTCATTTGATAAGTGTGAATCTTGTTTATTGGGAAAAAGGATGTAACACCCCGCAACCGCAGCGGAAACGTAAACGGGATGCAACAGACACCTCTGATATCAACCACATTGTTTATAAAGAAAACTGAATACATTAATATACTTCAAATTACATTATCTTGTATTTCATTACCGTCTAGGTGATACACACATCATACAATACGATACACAATTCTATCTGTTATAATGTATCCTAACATTCCGCACGCAAATCTTACACATATCAAGCACTTAGCACATAAGCAATCACTTCATCTTAGTTGTACCTGAAAAGCATGTGAGAAAACAGGTCAACTACGAATAGTTGGTGAGTTTCACAATTTGAGTAAACCATGATAAATCCATATCAAAATATAATATTATCTGGGGACACTGTTAACCCAGTACTATACTCATTCCGGGGGCAATGTTAACCCAGAAACACGATGTAATTATGCTGAGCCCACAAGTGAAACCTCTGACTATCACACACAACCCCCGTGGCATATCCCCCGCCCACGGACCCGTGGCATATCCCCCGCCCACGGAACTGCCCCAAACCGCTATGTCTAACATTACATAGCAAAATAAATAACAACAAAATAGACATGTGCAACTGGCAGGGAAACATCAGCAAATCCATGCCGGACCAGTTGGGTTTGTCAGACCAATAGTACTATCCACACTCTACCGGCTTTCAGTTAATCACTCGTGTTCCGGGGCCTTAGAATGTTAGCAACTCAGACAATTACCATCTTAGTACATTTCCGTACGATTCCCGTACAATAAAATATATATAAATCCACGCAAGTCCATGCGTTCAGTATGTATTTAAACATTTCAGTAATAACATGCTTCCGCCCCGAGAAACTATTTAAAAACAATTCAGAAAAAGGGGCTCGTGAAACTCACCTTAGCACATGCAAGCAGGTAACAACAATCATTATCAGTTAACACGTCCAATCTGTAATATGATCCCTACGATCGTTACTATACACTCATTATTATTATAACTTTAACCGTGTTAACCGGTACATCTGGGGACACTGTTAACCCAGCACTGTACCCGTTCTGGGGGCAATGTTTGCCCAAAAACACTTCTCCGGACTCAGATTGTGATTTCGTTTAGAGTTCCATGGTCACAACTACTATTAGTCGTTTTTCTCGTTTTGCGTGCCTAGCACGGTTATCCGTTTTTACGTTTCAAAAATGAGTTTTGTCACACACGACCCGAAAGTAGTTGTTGACTGATAATTTAATTAGAGATGTGAAATTATAGCTCGGTTTAGACGCCCCGATTGGCCGCGGGACCCGTTTCCGTCTTTAGCGTACCGGAAACTGTTAAATCGGAAAAAAATTACTCAAATCATCCGAATTATTTTCGGATGATTTATTTTTACTTGTTTAACTCATTTATATAAAAATAGTCCATTTTTAGGGTTTTTATACACCAGTCAGCTCGTTTAAGCGAGCTTTACCGGTTTACTCGTTTTAAGCTTTAAAAGTTTGTTTTTGCACAAATAATTATCCGTTTAATCTCGGATCTTGAAATTTTGCACAAATGACTTTTTGAAAGTGGGGAATTTTATAAAAATATTTCCAGAATTAATTTTTATATTTAAAATTTATTTATCTATTTTTAAACACCATTTAAACACTAAATATGTCGTAAATACCAAACGATCTTAGAAAAATCCCAAATTTCTCCTGGATGTCCCCTGCCATCCACATAGTCCCCCGTAATTTTTCCAGAACCAAAATCTTCTTTACATGCCATTTTCACTAAAACCGAGCTAGAAACCCCTAGAACTCGTTTAACCGAAAAGCCTACTTAGACTTCTCCAACTGACCTCAAATTTTGTGTGTGACTTATACATGATATAAAAAGCTTATCTGAAATTTTCCAGAATTATTCATGATATTTAACTATTTTTCACCATTTTTGGCCAAAACCGAGCATTAAATTCACCAAATATTCATCCTTTGTCCAAAAATTACCAAAACTTCACAGAACTCTTATTTTCATGTGTAGAACATCCCTGTAAAATTTCATGACCGAACTCTAAACCATAAACAATCTGTCCCAAAACACATACACCGAACATAAACCGAATATACCTTTCGTTTTCCGCCACTACAAGCTACAAACTCGTCTTTCCGCCTTATCTACCACTAAACACAGAGCCTACAAACAAGATACCACAATACCAAGCAAGTTACACTCACGATCAAGCCATTTCTTTCATGGTTTCGGTTATGATTCCAAAAACAAAGATTTAACCGTAAAAATTCGTTTTTGATTCGTTTAACTCCTTTCTTGGACCAAGATCCCTTGTATAACCCGTATACATCACTTGATCATGCAAGAATCGGTTTTCATCATTGAAACCTCATTTTCTTGCAAACTAACTCAAGAAACGAAGACGAACACTTGAATAACTCGATCATTACCTTGTTTTCCTTGCTAGAACTCTCGGTTTTTGGATGAAATTGTTGAGAGAAGATGAAGATTGTTGAAATGTTTTGATGAAAAAAGAAATAAGGGCTTGGGGTAACACCCCTAAGTCCGATCGGTTTGGTTAGGGGGGTGGGGTGGGACCCACCTCTCCATTCTAGGCCACATGTTTGGATTCTCGTAATCCGGATAATGTTTTGGATAATCTGGTTCAGTTCGTTTTTCGGTTAAATGTTTAATTCGGCTTAAAACGAGGCTAAAACGGTCGTTTTTCGGCTAAAAATGAAATTTATATAAAACCACTTTAAAAAACTTAAACCATGACTTCCATTAACTTAAAATACCATGTTATTAATTATCGCGCATCTTTTTCGGCTTGATCGGTCATCTCTTGCTCGGTTTGGTATTAAAGGTTTCGTTTAATGTACCGTCGTACCATTAAATCGAAATCCTTTTTCGGTGCCGTACTTTACTGATCCCGAAGCATTAATGCTTCGTAACATCACTAAATATTATAGACATCGTCTATAATTGAACCCTCGATTCGCTCGGGTTTCAATAATTATCGATCGTTTAATCGCATATTCAATACGATGAATTATATATTCACGTACAATCAATTCAGTGAACCATGTATTCTCGTATAATTACTATGGTAATTCATGTACCAGTCATTAAGTATGACGTAACTATCGTCTACCGGTTAGGGTATCCATGGTTTCGTCGGAATCGTTACATTCTCCCCCCGTTAAGAAATTTCGTCCTCGAATTTTTACACGTCCACTATCCCCTTCCGAGGGAAAGGTGGGGGTTTTTCTTTCGGAATTCACCCTCGCGTTACCAGGTATAATCTGGTCCACGCTGTGAATTCCACTTAATCTTAATCAATAAAGCTTGTATGTCCAAACTGTTTAGTTTTCCCGTCTACTATTTCAATCCGTATACATGGCAAAACATTATGTATAGTACTTAGCCCCTGGAGTACTTTAATCGATAAACTAAATGACCAATCATGGAGATAGTCTCATGAGATCTAATATATTAAGGAGCTATTTTCGGTTTTGCCAAACCTCATATCACATCTCTAAGGCGATGCCTTAAAAATACCTTGTCACCTCTTTCCAGCGACAATGGTTTCCTTTGAATGTTGGCATAAATCCTTTGTCAATCTCGCGTTGCTTTCAACATATCTTAATTATTATAAATCCGATTGGTTGTTTCTCGAATCAATTCAAATCTTATGGCTCGATTGACGCCCATTTTCAATTCAACAAATTGGTGATAATTACTTCACCCATAGAAAGCTTCAAGCTCTCGATGCTTCCTTCTCCGCCTTCCAATAATGGAAGTAGGATGACTATTTCGATCTGAGATAATTGAAACTGGTACTCCACGACGAGATACCATTTCACCATCATGAATTTGGGTGAGAATTCATTGTGGTAATCGTCATGGATTGGGATGAAATGCGAGGATTGGTTAATCGATCCGCGATTACCCAATTTGCCTCATGCCTTTGATATATCTTGGGAATTTGCGCCCTGAAATCCATTGTAATTTATTCCCACTATCATTGGCGAATTTTCTGTCGTTGTGGCGTTCCCAAGGGTTTTCGGTATGCAGCCTTATCTCTTGCATAACTTAAATATTCACCAACATACGTACCCATATCTTTCTCCACACTCGGCCATTAATAAAATCCTTTCAGATATTCGTGTCATCAATAGTCTAATCCGATCCCGGATGTATGAAATATTTCGATCGATGCGCTTCGTCCATGATTAATTCACGAAGGTCATGGAGGGTCGGGATCCAAACCCAATTTTTGAAGTAGAGAATTTCGTCCACGCGTTGTTCGAAATTCTTCTCATTGCCGTAAAGTTCCTCCTTTTTCCAATTGTTCCTCTTTCAACGCCTCACGTTGAGCGACTCGAATCAGGTCCGAAAGGTTCGACTGGACTATCATCCCCAGCGCTCGTACTCGCAATGGCTTAACCCGATCTTTCCTACTCAAGGCATCGGCTACGACGTAAGCCTTGCCGGGGTGATAACGGATGTCACAGTCATATTCGCTTAACAACTCGACCCATCTTCGATGAATATGAGACTGCGGTCTCTTATCATCTATAAATTTTGTACATTTGCGTCGTACAAAGGATTATGAGTTGGGTAATGCTAAAAATTCTTTAATAAGCCGCTGATAGTCTCCGGCTAGTCCTAAAAATTGGCGTATTTCCTTTGGCGCCTTGGGTGACTGCCAATTTTAATGGTTTCTATCTTATTTGAATCTATGTGAAATCCTTGTTGCTTTACAACATGACCAAGGGATTATGCTTTCTGTATTCAAAGTCATATTTCGAAAACTTCGCGTATAACTCCTCTCATTTTAACACTTCCACCATTTCCTTAAACGTCGTTCGTGCTCTTCCTTACGTTGCAAATATATCAAAATATCATTAATGAATGCTATGACAAATTTGTCAAAATAAAGTTTACAGACTCGGATCATGAGTTCCATGAGCACTGCCGGCGCATTTGTTAGCCCGAACGGCATGAATAAGAATTCATAATGGCCGTAGCGAGTCCGGAACGCCGTTGTTGCAACGTCCTCCTCTTGGATTTTTCATTTGGTGATAACTATATCTAAGATCAATTTTCTAAAAATAAACCGCCCCTTGCAGTTGGTTAAACAGATCATTTACTTCGAAGAAGTGAATACCTATTCTTGATCGCCACTTTATTCAATTCTCCCTAATCAATACATATCCTAACACTTCCGTCCTTCATTTTACAAATAACACTGGTGCACCCCATGGTGATTAACTAGGTCGTATAAAACCTTATCCAACAATTCTTGTAACTGATTGGATAATTCTTGCATCTCGGACGGTGCAAGTCGGTAGGGTGCTTTAGCAACAGGGCCAGCTTGAGGCATTAAATCGATTCTGAATTCGACCTGTCGGGTTGGCGGTAATCCAGGAAGTCCTTCTGGGAAAACTTGTGGAAATTCGCGTACCATCGGGATATCTTCTATATGTCTTCTTTTAAATACTTTGGCAATCACGTTTGTTAAATACACCACGTCTTCTTGTCGTAAATATTATAACATCTCAAGATGAGATTAGGGTGGTAACATAATACCGTACACTTTTCTCTGTATCTAATCGCTTCATCGTCCGAATGAGAGCTTCTAATCATCTTCTTTTCATATTTGATTTCAGCTTCATGTTGAATTAGCCAATCCATGTTAACTATTACGTCAAAACTTCTTAACGTTACTGGTCGTAGGTCAATAAGGAAAGGTTAATCGTTCAGAATAATAGGACAATTCCGAACAATTTAGTTAACCATTAGGGGTTTATCGTTAGCGATTCTACAGTATAGGGTTCTATAGTTTTACTAATCGGTATCTTTCCAAATGATAGGAGGTTAACAGGAACTAACTTCTATCGACGACCGTAAAAATATCACTGAAGCCTATTGATTTAAAACTACAACATACTTAATACCACCTTTGGTTCATGACGTGCTTTATTCGAATTACTCACAAAGGCACGGCTCCTTGCTTGATCAGAGGTTGATGCTTGTCATGAGGTTCGTCTTCCAACGACACCTTGGTTCAACTTTGGGCAATTTATCTTGAAACGTTCTGTACTGCCACATTCATAGCAAGTACAACTGTTTGGCATAATTTGGTTTCTTTGGATGGATTGTTATTGAAGTTGTTGGGTTCGGAGTGGTTGTACACGAATGGGTTGGGGTTGCCGGTTCACATGGCTTCAATTGGTTCTGCAATTGGGGCATTACGCCCATCTTTACCACACCTGTGGCCTACTATCACTCGACATTCTTCTTCCTACCGATAACCATATTTTTCACATTTAGGGAAGGACCCTTCATGCGGTTCATGTTTTCACACCAGAACTAGTCTTTATTATAATTCTGGGTTGTAGGACATACCTACTTATTCAAAAGTCTATCTTGCACTATACCTTTATCATTTCTCTTCTTTAATACTCGACGTCTCACCTAACGTCCTTCCAGTCCGCTTCCCATAGAGTCAAATATATCAATGCTGGCTTGTGACACAACCCTTCCAAAGGTTGTATATTTTACAGGGTTGACTATACTCCTTAACGATGGAGTTAGTCCCCAATATAGCGCTCACTTCGCTTAGTTTCAGAAGTAATTAGCCATGTTACCAGACATGACAATTCCTTCAAACTATTAGCGTGTTCTAAGTGATCAGCACACAACATTCTTATCTTTCATAGCTCAGTTCCCAATCTCTGAACTTAATTACTCGAATAAAAGTGCTCTAGCACAAGAATTTTAAATTCTGACCATATCATCTGAGTAAAAATTTCCTAACTATACTTTTGTACCATCGTGTTCCATCACGATACAACATAATCTACCAACATATCTGTAGCATATTTCACTACACAATGTTCTAGACTCTTACCAATATCCTTAACCATTTCGATCTTTTCTATCCACTCGCTAATCCATTCCTCCCTTTACCATCAGTAAACTATTAATAATTTCCTTACCACAAACAACAAACATATCCTTCATAGCGGATCTAATTCATTACGACTACTATTCATGTTTAGTTTATAACTAATACTTGTAGTCATAATAGTATTCGGTGGGACAATATTACTCTTAGTAATAACACTAAGAATTGAAATATTCATAATCATGTGATTGCTCGATCTATAATTCTGCGATCACATTTGCATCAACACTAGCAGTGATCTGTGATACAACATTCGGTATCATCATCTGCTATCTTTGAGCAATCAACTGAATCATATCGATCTCCATCATTGGAGTTATTCTTTTATGTCATTCTGCCGTACTCATCCCGTACGCAGTAATCAATACTAATCTCACCGTATAACTCGATACCAGCTCAATCACATCAACAGGTACACATACACACCAAATATTATCATACATATTACACATACCAGTATCTAGTATATATGTCCCACAAATATAATAACATATGGACTTAACCTGACGTCGGTTAACGTTTAAATATGTTTCATAACCCTTGTCACCAACCGACATATAGATCTTTCTCAACAAGGATTAATGTTTAATATACTTGATTTCAATATCCTTCTGCATGTCAGCATAACCGATACATGCTTACCGTGCGCACCAAACGATTACGTACCACGGAGTTATAATATCCGTGTTTATTCGTATATCCGGCATTCACAGTATACAACCTACGAACGAATAACCAACTATGCTATAATGATTCCAACACCTCTTTGTGTATGGGTAATTATTCTATTCGAGTATACATGGGTATAGGCATCTAACGGATGTAAGGTTAACATAGGGAGTTGCAAGGTTCAAGGTAATCGCGCAACATGGGTTGCCTTCAGATATTATCAATTAATATTATGGGAAACTCTATCGCTTGCTCAGTCAATGTCCTCCGGCGTTCTAGGTTCGCTAAAATCGGTAATTCTCGATCTGGAGGTGGTATGACTCATATGTTTGAGAGTGAGAAATACATATATATGTTTCTATATATTATTTTCATCTGCTCATTCATTATCAATTTTTTTTTTTACCATAATGGAATAAGAATGGGTTCAGGTACAGGTACAGGTCCGTCCGTACGTGAGGGTCGGCGATTCGGGTGAACATATGGGGTTATTAAGATATACGGTACCGGTGTTGGTAGGGTAAGGGATTCATCAATTTTGGTTGGGAGTGACGGTTAATAGATATTTCTGGTTAATATCAAACGAGAGATCTAACTTGGTATTATCATAACTATGGCCCGATAAGTCAGACTTATCATCAACCGATGCTCTAGAAATTTCAGCATCCTCGGTACTTTTATTATTTCATCCCCTGGTTCCTTATCCGGGTCCTATTTCTCAACACAGGTACCCACAAGATACGTACAGTTATATATATATATATACACATTAGCACGTATAAATAATATTATATACTTTACACATATGTTACCATTTTTACCTATTAATGTACCCAGTGACTTCCCCTGAATTCCTTCGTGCAGACAAGTCTGTTATTATGTTCCGGACCATAATAACTCACTTGTCCATTCAAGTTCATCCAGATCCCGTCACTATATATTATTAGTTGATATTCAGATCCTATAATACTTGAGCTACTGGTTATATTTTAGGTATCTTTTAAAGACATCCTAATTCTTTTATAACTAATGGCTTTGATACCAACTTCTGTAACACCCCGCAACCGCAGTGGAAACGTAAACGGGATGCAACAGACACCTCTGATATCAACCACATTGTTTATAAAGAAAACTGAATACATTAATATACTTCAAATTACATTATCTTGTATTTCATTACCGTCTAGGTGATACACACATCATACAATACGATACACAATTCTATCTGTTATAATGTATCCTAACATTCCGCACGCAAATCTTACACATATCAAACACTTAGCACATAAGCAATCACTTCATCTTAGTTGTACCTGAAAAGCATGTGAGAAAACAGGTCAACTACGAATAGTTGGTGAGTTTCACAATTTGAGTAAACCATGATAAATCCATATCAAAATATAATATTATCTGGGGACACTGTTAACCCAGTACTGTACTCATTCCGGGGGCAATATTAACCCAGAAACACGATGTAATTATGCTGAGCCCACAAGTGAAACCTCTGACTATCACACACAACCCCCGTGGCATATCCCCCGCCCACGGACCCGTGGCATATCCCCCGCCCACGGAACTGCCCCAAACCGCTATGTCTAACATTACATAGCAAAATAAATAACAACAAAATAGACATGTGCAACTGGCTGGGAAACATCAGCAAATCCATGCCGGACCAGTTGGGTTTGTCAGACCAATAGTACTATCCACACTCTACCGGCTTTCAGTTAATCACTCGTGTTCCGGGGCCTTAGAATGTTAGCAACTCAGACAATTACCATCTTAGTACATTTCCGTACGATTCCCGTACAATAAAATATATATAAATCCACGCAAGTCCATGCGTTCAGTATGTATTTAAACATTTCAATAATAACATGCTTCCGCCCCGAGAAACTATTTAAAAACAATTCAGAAAAAGGGGCTCGTGAAACTCACCTTAGCTCATGCAAGCAGGTAACAACAATCATTATCAGTTAACACGTCCAATCTGTAATATGATCCCTACGATCGTTACTATACACTCATTATTATTATAACTTTAACCGTGTTAACCGGTACATCTGGGGACACTGTTAACCCAGCACTGTACCCGTTCTGGGGGCAATGTTAACCAAGAAACACTTCTCCGGACTCAGATTGTGATTTCGTTTAGAGTTCCATGGTCACAACTACTATTAGTCGTTTTTCTCGTTTTGCGTGCCTAGCACGGTTATCCGTTTTTACGTTTCAAAAATGAGTTTTGTCATACACGACCCGAAAGTAGTTGTTGACTGATAATTTAATTAGATATGTGAAATTATAGCTCGGTTTAGACGCCCCGATTGGCCGCGGGACCCGTTTTCGTCTTTAGCGTACCGGAAACTGTTAAATCGGACAAAAATTACTCAAATCATCCGAATTATTTTCGGATGATTTATTTTTACTTGTTTAACTCATTTATATGAAAATAGTCCATTTTTAGGGTTTTTATACACCAGTCAGCTCGTTTAAGCGAGCTTTACCGGTTTACTCGTTTTAAGCTTTAAAAGTTTGTTTTTGCACAAATAATTATCCGTTTAATCTCGGATCTTGAAATTTTGCACAAATGACTTTTTGACAGTGAGGAATTTTATAAAAATATTTCCAGAATTAATTTTTATATTTAAAATTTATTTATCTATTTTTAAACACCATTTAAACACTAAATATGTCGTAAATACCAAACGATCTTAGAAAAATCCCAAATTTCTCCTGGATGTCCCCTGCCATCCACATAGTCCCCCGTAATTTTTCCAGAACCAAAATCTTCTTTACATGCCATTTTCACTAAAACCGAGCTAGAAACCCCTAGAACTCGTTTAACCGAAAAGCCTACTTAGACTTCTCCAACTGACCTCAAATTTTGTGTGTGACTTATACATGATATAAAAAGCTTATCTGAAATTTTCCAGAATTATTCATGATATTTAACTATTTTTCACCATTTTTGGCCAAAACCGAGCATTAAATTCACCAAATATTCATCCTTTGTCCAAAAATTACCAAAACTTCACAGAACTCTTATTTTCATGTGTAGAACATCCCTGTAAAATTTCATGACCGAACTCTAAACCATCAACAATCTGTCCCAAAACACATACACCGAACATAAACCGAATATACCTTTCGTTTTCCGCCACTACAAGCTACAAACTCGTCTTTCCGCCTTATCTACCACTAAACACAGAGCCTACAAACAAGATACCACAATACCAAGCAAGTTACACTCACGATCAAGCCATTTCTTTCATGGTTTCGGTTATGATTCCAAAAACAAAGATTTAACCGTAAAAATTCGTTTTTGATTCGTTTAACTCCTTTCTTGGACCAAGATCCCTTGTATAACCCGTATACATCACTTGATCATGCAAGAATCGGTTTTCATCATTGAAACCTCATTTTCTTGCAAACTAACTCAAGAAACGAAGACGAACACGTGAATAACTCGATCATTACCTTGTTTTCCTTGCTAGAACTCTCGGTTTTTGGATGAAATTGTTGAGAGAAGATGAAGATTGTTGAAATGTTTTGATGAAAAAAGAAATAAGGGCTTGGGGTAACACCCCTAAGTCCGATCGGTTTGGTTAGGGGGGTGGGGTGGGACCCACCTCTCCATTCTAGGCCACATGTTTGGATTCTCGTAATCCGGATAATGTTTTGGATAATCTGGTTCAGTTCGTTTTTCGGTTAAATGTTTAATTCGGCTTAAAACGAGGCTAAAACGGTCGTTTTTCGGCTAAAAATGAAATTTATATAAAACCACTTTAAAAAACTTAAACCATGACTTCCATTAACTTAAAATACCATGTTATTAATTATCGCGCATCTTTTTCGGCTTGATCGATCATCTCTTGCTCGGTTTGGTATTAAAGGTTTCGTTTAATGTACCGACGTACCATTAAATCGAAATCCTTTTTCGGTGCCGTACTTTACTGATCCCGAAGCATTAATGCTTCGTAACATCACTAAATATTATAGACATCGTCTATAATTGAACCCTCGATTCGCTCGGGTTTCAATAACTATCGATCGTTTAATCGCATATTCAATACGATGAATTATATATTCACGTACAATCAATTCAGTGAACCATGTATTCTCGTATAATTACTATGGTAATTCATGTACCAGTCATTAAGTATGACGTAACTATCGTCTACCGGTTAGGGTATCCCTGGTTTCGTCGGAATCGTTACAAAGGACCAAGGAGCCCTTTAGTGGAACTAACGGAAGAGCGAAAGACTTATTAGGGATCATACATATGGATCTATGTGGTCCTCTTAAGACAATGACAAGGAATGGTGAAAGATACTTCATTACCTTTACCGACGATTATAGTCACTATGGGTATGTGTTCTTGTTAAGAAACAAAGATGAAGCCTTTGAAATGTTTAAAATCTTCCAAGCTGAAGTACAAAATCAACTCAACAAAACAATCAAAGTACTTCGTTCCGATAGAGGAGGTGAATACCTCAATGATGCGTTTCTAGATCATCTTAGGAGTTGAGGAATTGTCTCACAACTTACTCCACCCGGAACACCGCAACATAATGGTGTGTCCGAAAAGAGAAATCAAACTCTATTGGATATGGTTCTATCTATGACGGCAAGAAGCACATTACCTCTATCATTTTGGGGTTTCGCTTTCATCTACGCAGCCCGTATTTTAAATAGGCACCAACCAAGAAAGTGGAAAGGACAACTTTTGAAATATGGCATGGAAGGGTTCCATCATTATCATATTTAAAGGTATGGGGTTGTGAGGCTTATGTCAAGAACAACACCAAAAGCAAACTAGAAAGCCGATCCACTAAGTGTATTTTTGTAGGATATCCCAAAGATTCCATGGGATATTATTTCTACAATCCAAACGAGCAAAAGGTATTTGTTGTTTGAAAGGCTGAGTTCTTGGAAAGAAAGTTCCTTATGGAAGGAACTGAAAGAACTATGGGACTCGAGGAAGATCGAAAACCACAAGTCGATACACGATTGGTTGACACTAGAAATCAACAAGAGGTTGTTGAGAATGATCAAATGGTTGATCAAAACAAACGAAACGTTCGCAAATCTGGCAGAATTAGCACCCCACCTAAAATATATGGATTTTTCATTGATGGATGCTATGTGGTAGATTCGGATGAACCCACCACATACTGGGATGCAATGTCTCAATCTGATTGTGATAAATGGCTTGAAGCCATGAACGTTGAGATGCAATCCATGCATGACAACCAATTATGGGACTTGGTTTCACCACCTCTTAATTCCAAACTGGTTGGAAGTAAGTGGGTTTTCAAGAAGAAAACTGATATGCATGGAAATTTGGATACTTATAAAGCTAGACTTGTAGCAAAAGGCTTCACTCAAACTCAAGGAGTTGATTATGATGAAACTTTTTCACCTATTACGATGCTAAAGTCTGTTTGGATATTGTTTGCCATAGCCGCATATTATGACTATGAGAAATGGCAAATGGATGTCAAAACTGCTTTTCTAAATGGGCATCTTGAGGAAGATGTCTATATGGTTCAGCCTGAAGGTTTTGTCAATCCACAACATCCTAATAAAGTATGCAAGTTAAAGAAGTCAATCTATGGATTGAAACAAGCATCTAGAAGTTGGAATCACCGTTTTGATGATGAAGTTAAGAAATTTGGTTTCATCAAGAACGCTGATGAAGCTTGTGTGTATAAGAAAGCTAGTGGGAGTATCATTACCTTCCTGGTATTATATGTCGATGACATACTACTATTTGGAAATGACTTTCCAACCTTGGAGGGTGTAAAAGCCTGGCTTAGGAGTTGTTTTTCCATCAAGGATCTGGGTGAAGCCACATATATTCCAAGAATAAGGATCTATAAGGATATTTAAAGGCGGTTGATAAGTTTAAATCAAAGTGCATACATTGATAAAATCTTGAAAAGGTTCAAGATGGACAACTCTAAGAAAGGTTTGGTACCTATTCAAAGAGGAACAATATTGAATGCATCTCAATGTCCAAGCTCAAAGGATGGGTAAGAAAAGATTAATGGAATTCCATATGCATCTACTATAGGTTCCATCATGTATGCCATGATATGCACTAGACCGGATGAGTCATGCGCTTTGAGCATGACAAGTAGATACCAACAAAATTCGAGAACAAGCCATTGGATGACGGTTAAGAGCATATTGAAATACCTTAGGAGGACTAAAGATATGTTTCTAATATATGGCTCTGGTGAGGAGGAACTCGTTGTAAAAGGTTACACGGGTGCGAGTTTCCAAACTGATCAAGATGATTCTCGATCACAATCGGGATATGTTTTCATTCTAAATGGTGGGGCTGTCTCTTGGAAGAGCGCAAAACAAGATGTGGTAGCATTCTCCACCACTGAAACTGAATACATCGCCGCCTCATTGGATGCTCAAGAATCTGCATGGATTAGAAAGTTCGTGGCCGATCTAAGGGTAGTCCATACCATTCAGGACCCTCTAGAAATCTTTTGTGACAAAGAGGGTGCGATTGCTCAAATCAGGGAACCCCGTGCACATCAAAAGACCAGGCACATTGAGCGGAGATTCAACTACATAAGGGATGAAGTTGAAAAAGGAAATATATGTTTTCGCAAAGTTCACACTGATCAAAACATTGCGGATCCACTCATGAAGCTCCTAGAAAGGCCAAAGCATGAAGGTCATACTAGTGCCTTAGGATTTCGATATTCTAGTGATTGGATTTGATCAAATTTTGTATTTGGATATCGGAACAATTGTTATTTTGACTCAATCATATGAATATGGTTTATGATTATGCTTTTGAGTTATGTTCCATTTTAGCATGTTTAAATCCATGAATAATTTAATTAGTCTAAATGTCCGTAGTCGATCATAGTTGTGGGAACAAATATGAAGGTAAGACTATTATGAACTTGGATTGGTAGATATTCAATAGGTACGAATGTAGCAAGGGTTTGCTGCCTAGGTTCATAGATATTTATTGGATAAATTTTGGACTAACCCGCCCTCAAATTTTACTGCATGAAATCCTAGCAATTTGTGGTCATAAGTAAATTTGAGTAAAGGAGAACATCATTGTATCCTCCGACATGGGATACATATTGGGTCTTGATATTCATCTTATATTATGCTTTGACTTAGTTCTTCGCTGCTCTGAAATATGTCAGTACATAAGGCTAAGCTCAAGTATAATACGAGATGATAGTGAGAGACGTATGTAGTCAATAGGGGATTTTTCCCTCTTATTTGTGGTCATGTCTCTGGGTTTGACATGACATTTATGGCAAAAGGATAAATGATAGTTTCACCAAAATCATTTTAAGAAGGGACTTGAAGGGGATGATGTTATTGAATGGCACTTCGTCGTGCGTATTAGGGATAGTAAACCGTTGTTAGGCGTATTTGCTATTTGCATCAATCTTCTATGTATCTTGTGCAAGCGGGAGATTGTTGGAATCGATCTGCCCAAGACAGATATTTGAGTTGACGTGGCTAGTACATTATGATCCAAGTCGGGTCATACCCAATAACAAGCTAGACAAACACCATGATATTTATTATTAAATATGATCTAACTAATACTTATCAACACTTAAAATATTTGGAAAATGGTTTTCTAAATATTTGCACTTATGTGTTAAATAAATTATGTGGATAATTTATATTTTGAGAGATATTTATTTGGATAAATAACTTAAATGTATAAAAGGAAAAATAAACAAAATGGGTTTGAGTTTTTTTTTGGGGGGGAAGCCCTTTTTTGGCCGGCCCTCTCTCTCTCTCTCTCTCTCTCTCTACTCTTTGTTGTTTCAAGACATGCATGGATGGTGATTGGGAGATCATAATTTCTTGGTGAACACAATCACACCTTCTCTCTCACACACAAATTCTCTCTTCCTCTCTTTTCGGCTGAGAAGAACAAGAAGAAGAACAAGGAGATTTGCAAGTGTAAGATCCTAGCAACTTGGGTGTTTGTTGGAAACTTATACGGGTATACAAGCTTGAGAATTTCCTCCATTGGAATCTCGTCATTCACATCTTCATCCTCTTCATATTTCTGGAAATTTGAAGGTATGTAATCTAACATCCTATGGTTGTTCTTGATAGTGTGTACATCGTATATGGATCCTGGTTTGGGTTTTACATAAAACGAGTTTTATGTATATTTGATAACAAGTTTTAAAACTTATTTCCGCTGCTTTTTTCTATATAATGGGTTATATGAACTTTGATAATCTTGTAAAAAAAACCCAACAGTTTCTTCATTCAAGGCTTGGTTCTACCTGAAATTGCATTTTAATGTGATAAGTAGCTTTCTGAGCTATATTATTTGATAGAAGTTGTAGTTTTTAGAGATTATTTGATGCTAAAAATATGTATAATTTTATATACAACAAGAACTCACTAACCTCTCCTTAATCAACTCAAAGGCCCTCAAACACTCCTCACTAAAATCTAATGGCCTATGTTTCTCTAGAAGTTGGGTCATCGGACTGGAGATTTTCGAGAATTATTTAATAAATCGATGGTAGAATCCCGCATGACCTATGAAACTACGAATAGACTTCACGGAAGTGGACGGTGGAAGTTTGGAAATGGTGTCTACCTTAGCTCTATCAACCTCAATCCCCGCACTAGAAATCTTATGACATAAACCAATACCCTTACGGACCATAAAATGACATTTCTCCCAATTAAGCATAAGGTTTGTCTCTTCACATCTAGTGAGCACTCGATCTAAGTTACGCAGACAGTCATCAAAGGAATTCCAAAAGACAGAAAAATCATCCATAAAGACTTCCATGGAATACTCGATTAACTCATTGAAAATGGCTACCATGCACCGCTGAAATGTGGTTGGAGCGTTACATAATCCGAATGGCATGAGTCGGTATGCGAATGTGCCGAAGGGACATGTAAGCGTGGTCTTCTCCTGATCACCCGGGGCGATGAGGATCTGGAAGTAACCGGAAAAGCCGTCAAGGAAATAGTAGAACTGTTGTCCTTACAAACGCTCAAGCATCTGATCAATGAGTGGAAGCGGGAAGTGGTCCTTTCGCGTGGCCTCATTAAGTCTGCGATAGTCGATGCAAACTCGCAAGCTTGTAACAGTCTGTGTCGGTATGAGCTCATTCTTTTCATTCGTGATAATTGTCATACCGCCCTTTTTAGGGACCACCGTGACCGGACTAACCCATGCGGAGTCGGAGATAGGAAAAATCAAACTAGCATCGGGCAACTTAATAACCTCTTTCTTGACAACCTCCTGCATGTTCTGGTTAAGCCTCCTCTATGGCTGCACCACAGGTTTAAACTCATCCTCCATAAAGATTTTATGTGTGCAAAACGACGGGTTTATACCTTTGATATCCATAAGCTTCCATGCGATGGCATGCTTATGATATTTCAGAACAATCATCAACTTCTCCTTCTCCTCCATCCCCAAACTCAAAGAGATGATGACGGGAAGTTGGGACCCCTCCCCTAAAAACGCATACTCGAGGTGAGATGGTAAACCTTTCAACTCTAAAGGCGGGGGTGGGGTTCTTAACAGATGGTTTTTTGATCGGAAACTCTCGTTCTTCAACCGCAAGAACATTAGAAAAGATTTGGGAACTCAAGATCGGCTCGTGTCCTCTTTCTTCAGGTAACTGCTGCTCCTCCTTTTCCTGCAACTCAAAATCAAATTATGTCATCTCGAATGACTGATTTTCCACATCGTTGATCTGGGTATTGGACGTGTCTCTCTCGCAGACCTTCATAAGATAGTCACCTACATGCATCTTGAAAGTGTCAATGAAGTAGAGAGTCTCATCCTGCTGCTGAGTATGCCTCATTGACTTCTACACATCGAATGTGACCGTGTCATTATGAACTAGAAGCGTTAATTTGCCATCGGCAACATCGATGAGAGTGCGTGCGGTGGCTAAGAAAGGACGGCCGAGGATGAGCAGAACATTCGAGTCCTCATCCATATCAAGAATGACAAAGTCGACATGAAAGATGAATTTGTTCACCTGCACCAACATGTTTTCCACAATGCCCCTTAGGAACTTCACAGATCGGTCTGCCAGCTGGATACTCATTCTGGTGGGAAGCAGCTCTCCCGCGTTAAGTGTGGCAAACACAGAATAAGGAATGAGGTTAATGCTTGCACCAAGGTCGGCCAAAGCATTACTAACATGAAGATTACCAATCAAGCAAGGAATGGTAAAGCTGCCCGGATCTGTCATCTTCCTAGGAAGCTTGTTCTGTACGGTGGCAGAACACTCCTCACTAAGAGTAACATTTGAAAGCTCCTCAAGTTTCTTCTTATAGGTGAGAAAATCTTCAAGAAAATTGGTGTGTTTTGGCATGTTTGTGAGAGCTTCAATAAACGGAATTTTCATATGGAGCTTCTTAAGCATGTCAAGAAATCTAGAGTACTGCTCTAAATCATTCTTCTTCACCAAACGACCGGGGTATGGCGGTTTTGGCTTATAGACGCGCACCGGCTCCAGTTCAACCTACTTCTCCATCTTAACAGACGCACCTCCTGACTGTGAGGTACTTGTTGGGTCTCTCCTCTGGCTCACCTTATCAGGCGGTGTCTCCAACTCCAGCTTCTCATCAACTTCCTCATCCTCACTTGGTGTACCTCTAACAACACCTCGCCCACTTTGGGTGGTCACTGCCTTGGCATGAGCATTTGGAAATGGTTTAGAATAGGTAGGACCGAGATTAGGGACGGTGTTACTTGGAAGACTCCCCAGGGGCCGTTGATCAATCTTTGCGGATAACTCACCAAACTTGGCCTCTAGATTCTAAAACGCGACCTGTTGTCCCTATATAAACGTCTCATGCTGCAAAAGAGTGGATTTGGTGTTGGCATCATTTTGTAACAGCTGATTTAACAATTGAGATTGGTTAGCCAACATCTCCTCGATCTTGGAAGTATTATTTGGTACAGGAGCAGGTTCGGGGGTGGGTTCTTGGAATAGATTATGGCGTTGCTGATAACCGGAATTACCTACCCACCTACTAGAGTTAGAATTACACTTTTCCCCACACTGAATTGAAGGAACGATTTTGATTAGCAAGAAAATCTACCTCCTCCGGAGAATTAACGGGACAATCGGTTGTCTTGTGATTTCCACAACATATCTCGCACCTCCGAACTTGCAACTTAAGCTCTCTGAACTCCCTCTTCAGTGCCTCCACATCTTCTGACACACTCGTATTCTGATCAACATGATGCACTCCAGGTAACGTTGAGATGGTTGCGGCCTTGGCTAATGAGACAGGCCTTCTACTCGGTGTATGATAATCCCTTAATGTTATGCTCTTGAACATTTCTTCAGCCTCCTCTATGGTGAGTTTATTGAACATGTTTCCTCCTGCGGCGGTATTGAACCGCTATTGGGTTTCGAGAGTAAGACCATTATAGAATTTTTCAACCGCAGCCCAATCGTTTAGGCTATGCCTCGGGTCCATATGAAAAGAACGGATTTACTCGCGTAGACGTCCTGCCTTTGATGGAGGAAAATACTTCCTAGAGAACTTGGATTGCAAGTCGGCCCACATGGCGATTGAGGCATTTGGAAGAGATTCAACCATGAAGCAGCACGACCGGAAAGTGAGAATGGGAACAGCTTAAGAAGAATGATGTCGAAAGAGATATTATTAATATTAAATGTTTGGCAGATCCGCACGAATCAGGACAGGTGTCTCGGAGCATCTTCGTCATTCAAGCCATGAAACTGAGCAGAATTGGTGATAGTATTCATGACGTGAGAGGGAATTTTCCAGTTTAGGTTATTAGTCGCAGCAGGTCGGACAATTGCAGATCGGGCTCCCACGATGCCATCGTTGGCTCTAGCATGAACGGTTTGTCTCGGCGGTGGAACGGCGTCGCCCATATCTGTTCTAGGAGTAGAGACGCGTACCTGGAAGTCGGGTGAATCGCTCTCGCTATCTGTAAGCTCTTTAAGTTACTCGTGAACCTCTCTCTCAGGCTCTTTTGATTCCGTGAATAAAGGTTGTCTTTGAGAACGGGTATTATGCATAAACTAAAACAATAATTATTCAATTTTTTGTTAAGGAAAACTAAACCTAAAGGCACAAATAGCAAGTAAAGGCACCTAAAGGAAAAATAACAACTAAAGAGAAAAAAAAATAAACAGATCAAATAATCAACTCGGTTTAAAAAACAATTTCAAGTTTCCCCGGCAACGGCGCTAAAAACTTTATGTGTGAAATGTGTATATAATATTGAAAACCAAGTTTTACCGAATTTATTTAAACAACCACACATAATCGGCAAATGTACTTGTCACAATGTAGCTAGCAAGTAAGAACGGATATCGAACCTAGGACACTATGGGTAAACTCTAATTATTAAACCTAAATGATTACTAACCTAGACTTACTTTGACTTATAGATTTTTTTTTGTATTAATTAAACAAATAATACTCTAAATAGAATTTAAACTAAAAACGAAACTTATAAAAATTGGGTTTTACTTATATGAGAGAAACGACTACCTAGGTAATGGAATCCTACTTGTTAAATTAATAGTTAACGAACTTGACCTGGTTGAAAAACAATATCTTTGAATTATGACACTAAAGATCACTAAAGTGCGCTAGATCGCCTCCCGGAATCACCAACGAAACCCTAGAACTCTAATGCCATGTGAAGCTCAATTGCTAAAGGTCTGGATAACCTCCTGGTCTCACCTTACCTAATAATACTATGGTACCCAAAACCCAAATCACCTCCCGGTCTCTTTGAATACAATATATTAATATGAAGGGGGTATTATTAATTAATTTGAACACAACTTGTATCACAAAAATATAAGGGACCTATGATAACTCACTCCCGTGCAATTATTACCTAAACCCGCAAAAGACAAAGATACACAACACTAAATTTCCTCCCAGCCTCTCTAGTTATTGAACAACAAAATCTAATAAACTTTTATTAATTATTCCTACGATTATTTCGACCATAAATCGCAAACAAGTTGAAAACACAACGTAGCCAACCTAATCATGTGTTTAACAATCACTAAAAACTACTAAACACAAGTGGAATAATTATTTAATCAGTAAATCAGATTTAATTACTCAACAATATCATGAACGGACCAATTTAAAACTTTTTCATAACACTAAATCAACCAATGTCAAATAATAATTCGTCAAACCATCAATATAACATAATACTCAACCAAAACCTGTGTAGTGTAAAGTAATTAGCTGCTCATAGTAAAATATGAAACAAAAATAAAATAGAGTTCACAAAAATAATTCATAATAAAAACTTAATGAATCAAACCAAAAAGAGACAAAAAGTTGTGTTCTCCTTGATTGTGTCTGACTTGCTTCCTCTTGTACGAAATTCACTCAAAGATTGCAAATAATCTTCTGCCTTTTTTTTCTCTTGGTCGTTGTGTCACCAGCTACACAAAAGGGAGAAACTTATTCTTCTTATTATGAAAGTTTTAAAATTCAAATATGAGCCAATAAGGAGTATATACAATAAAAATAGCTCAAAACTAACTCAAAAGTGTAGGGAATATATAATAATTGTATATAATTTAGACCATATCAATAGTCGTTTTTCCATAGTCGTTAAAACCTCGTTAAGTTTCGTTGCGTGTTTCAGTTAGCCCAGTTAATTAAGTTAAGTTAATTAAGTTAGTTCAAAGTAATTTAGGTCAAGTAGTTTAATTATTAAAAATTAATTAAACAATATTATTCCTAGGAAGGTCTTGTCTAGGGTTTTGTAATCATAAGCGTTTTCACGTGTCCTTGTGTATGATACTCGGACTTCTTAGATCGATGCTACTGGTGATCGGTACACTTGTCGATTGTGTGTGGTGTTATTAGGAATTTCCGTTTTAGAAACTAAAGCTGAGTTGTGAGTCACGTAGAAAGAAACACTCATTAGACACACATCAAGTTTTTGGCGCCGTTGCCGGGGACAGGGTTTGAAGCATATTGAGAATGACTTGAGTTAGAACCAACCTCATTTGCTACTTGTTTTTCTTTTGCTTTGCTTGTTAGTTAAAATATTTTAGCTAATTTTAGTTTCTTTTGTTTATTTTAATAGGTGTATGCGACGTACTCGATCTCTAGGACCGCCTGAAACTGAGGGATTTTCCGAACTAGAGAGAGTTGTGTGAGAGACGTCGTACTAGTCCACCTTCCAGTTCTTCTCCTACTTTTTCTGAATTCGTCGTTACGGATAGGATTATGGCCGACGCACCACCACCGAGGACGACAGTTGCAGACCGAGCCCATCCGGCCAATGCTGGCGCAATATCCAACATCGATCCACCAGCCATCGTACTTAACACGAATTGGCAGATTCCATCGAACATTCTGAACACCATCTCACATTCTACTCAAATTCACGGGTTTCTCCACGAAAACCCACATTCTCATCTTACTCGCATGCACGTATTTGCGACACTTACCATCTTGTCGGTGTATCTGAAGACGCCGTCAAACTTCACGTTTTCGCGTTCTCACTCGTTGATCATGCGATTATGTGGCTTGATTCCCTCCTACAAGGCTCCATAGCTACTTGGGCCGCCATACAGACCCAGTTTCTTGAGAAATACGATCCTCCGGCTAAGGCCGCTTGTTAGCATAATCAGATTCATTCTTTTCATATGGAGAACACCAAGAGTTTCTACGAGGCATAGGAGAGATTCAAAAACCTACTTGCTTTATGTCTGAACCATAGCCTGCAAGATTGGGCAGTTGTTGAGAAGTTCTATAACAGTGTGACGTACACGACGCGGAGTATGCTTGACAAGAATGCAGGTGGTAACTTGTTAACGACGAAGGATACGGATGAGTGCATTTCTTTTATTAACGGGTTAGCCATGAGTGGATATCAGCGACCACCCTCCATGAGCACCAATACCATCGACTGCATATCAAGCGGCATGCATTCAGTCGTCACGAGCACCGTACTTGCAGCACAGGTTGGGCGTTAGCGAAGATTGTGAAGGACTTGCAGGTGAAGAGAAAGTTGTGCGAGATTTTTACAGGAGGGCATGATAGTCCCACGTAGGTTTAGTAGTAATCCGAACCGAAATCAAAATTCTTTCAATTCTTATAATTCGGGGTGGAGGGGCAATCAAAATTCCAACTAGAGGAATGGGAATCATTCCGTCTTCCGGCAGCGTCAGAGTCTATTCCAGGATTCTGCTAAGGGAGCGAGTAGTGGGCGAAGAAGCCCACTTTAGAGAAGATTATGGCACAGAATACACAGATGTTGTCACAACTCATGACTTGAGAGGATTCCCGTCATAAAGAGACCCAAGAGAAATTTCGAGAGCACGAGTCAGTCATGAGAAATCAAGGTGCGTCAATTCAAAATCTCTAGCGGTAGATGGGATAAATAGCAAGTTGGTTAAATGACAGGCCGTCGGTTACACTTCCGAGTAATACTGAGCAGAACCCGAAGGGATTCGCGAAGGATGTCACGAAGAGGAGCGACGTAGGGGCATGCAACAAGCCCATAATTCAGGAGAAGAGTAGAGGAGTCATTGAGGAGCCTGCAGTTAATTGAGAGGAGCATGTGGATGAGGAGATTCAGATGGAGTCTCCGCCGGCCAAGGTGCATCAGAGGCACATCGCCGGAAGTACAGCACAGGCTGAGAACCAGCAGTTACCCAGCACACCAGCGAGAGTCTATAAACCTAGCGTTCCATACCCAGGGAGACTCCACAGGGATAGAGACGAGGAGCATAACTCCAAATTCCTTGATTTTTTGAGGCATATTCACCTTAATATTCCATTCCTTGAGGCACTCACTCAAATGCCAAAATATGTAAAGTTCCTCAAGGATATTCTTTCTAATAAGGAGAAAATAGCTAAGGTCTCTTCCATCCCATTGAGTGTTAGTTGCTCTGAAGTCTTGCAGAGAAAGTTACCAAAGAAGATGTCCGATCCTGGGAGTTTTACGATTACCTACATCTTGAGTGATTATACGGTGGTTTATGCACTAGCGGATCTTGGTTCCAGTATCAATCTCATGTCGTATTCCATGTATCTCAAGTTGGGTTTAGGCGAGTCGAGGCCTTCCTGGATGAGTATCCAGCTTGATGATCGTTTTGTTAAATACCCCTGAGGGGTGGTCGAGAACATGCTTGTTCGTGTCGACAAGTTCATCTTCCCGGTGGACTTCGTCATCTTGGACATGAATGATGATGATATTGTCCCACTTATCTTAGGTCGACCATTCCTTGAAACTGCATAGGTGTTGATCGATGCCTGTGAGGTTAAGTTGATTTTGAGAATTGGGGATGAGAACGTCACCTGCGATGTTTGACAGTCAATGAAACACCCCAAGTCTGCTGATGACTCCTTATACTTCATCGATACCATCATGGAACATTGTGACACTCGTCAATTTCTGGTTAACTCCGTTAATTCAAACTCCGTCAATTCAAACTTAAGATCACTTGATCTATAACGCACATCTCATTACATTTAAACTAGGGTTTTAAATGACGCTTGACAATCACTACACATGTAGTCTTTCGGGATTGCACCGAAACGCAAACGAGTTGACTCAAACCATTGGTGAACAAACGACAAACATCAAAATAATAATTATTTGATAATTATGTGTTGGGTTTATGTATTATTGATATTTATATGTAGAACATTAACTCAAGATGCAAAAGTCTATTTTATGCATGAAATTAAATAACTAGAAGTAGAGGGGTCATTGTGTAATATGATTATTATTAAATAATATTAACAAAAACCCTAACCTCCCTCCCTCTCCCCTCATACGATCGCCCCTCCCCCCCCCCCCTCCCTCACACCTCCCTTGCGACGACAGCCACCACCACCACCATATCACTTCCGTTTGACCTCGTTTTTCATAATCGGAGCACCCCGCACTTGTTTCTAGTCATCCCTCACCTTCCTCTTGCTCGTTTCTGCGTTTTTATGGTATAAACATAAACCCTAATTTTCGAAAATCATGTGTTAAGTGTTCATATGCATTGTTTTGATTAGATGATGCTTGATTATGCTTCGGTTGTTGATTTAAATGATCATGTGCGATTTTGTACGGTGAAAGATTGTTATATCATGGATTTTTCGTAAACCCTAGAGGGTTTACTACTGATTTTTATGTATTACAATGTTTATTGCATGTTTGGGGATGTGTTATATGCTTAGGATGCATGCTAGACGAATTTGTGTGCTTGCTGATTTTTGACAGCAGAGATAGTTAAACTTGAACTAGGTGTAACTTGTTAAATATGAAACCAAACTGGACTATTTATGAGTCTAAAAGGTAGTACTCTGAGTCTAGTTTTCAGAAAACCCAACCACGCCTGATTTGGAGGTGTTTTGGTTGCTCAAACGATTTAAATGTGATCAAAGGTCAAAACTGGTACTGGACAGATTGTTAAGTTTATGTTTAAACGACTATAACTGAATGTTAATGTTGTAATTGGTCGAAATTATTAACACTACAGTGTACTAGGTTGAGTCTAGTTTCTATAAAGTCCAAGTTTGTAATTTTTGGACGTGTAAAAGTTAACTTTTATTATTTTACAAAACTGAAGTGCAAGTCTGAATTGTGAGGTCTGCTTTTAGGCTGTTTTGTAATTATCATATCTCATAAACTACAAGACCAAATGTGTTAGTTCCACTTCTGGAAGTTAAAATATTGAGTTAAGAATCTAACCCAATTGGTCTTGCATTAATTTAAATTACCATTTAACGGGAATAACAAATATCATTCTGTTGCGCATGATTTTGACTGCTGTGAGTTACTGTAATGTTTTGGTCTTTGTGAGAAAACTATGTGGAATAAAAATACAATAAAAATAGTTTTGGAAACCTAACTCATGTGTGCTTTTGTGACGTTATTTGGTGAATTAATTGATATGTTATGATCTGTTGGATAGAGTAATCTTTCAAGTAGAAATTTGTCTTGATAAAACTAGCTGCTGAACTATGCGAAAATACATGAAATGTGCTTGTTGTTAGATAATTGCTATGTTTTTGACTAAATTGCCCTTGTGGGGAATAATTTACTAGTAATGTACAATATTAGTATTTGATGATTAAGTAGTTGTATACATATGTAACGTGTCACCAATGTGTTTGTCGAGTCACACATAATTCACAAACGAAACACGAAACGTATCTCATGCATAGGTATTATGTGCCGAGTCTAGAGACTCAATAATAGTTCCAACACTTAGAAAATCTCATTCTTGTTTTAGAGCGCTAGTGAGGATTTTCTGTGACGCGCATCTCTCGGTTGACTTGTTTTTGAATTCTTCGCAAACAGTGAGTTTCACATTCCCCTTTTACTCTTTTAAACGCTTTTTACTTGGGGGAGATAACATACTCCAAAACGCTTTAGATTTTGATATTAGTTATATATCACTTGTAAGGCTAAGTGGCAAACGAACCAACTAAAGTCCTTCATAACATCGAACCGTTTAGTATTTGTATAATAGCAAGTCACTGTTGAGCAGTACTACTGGGTTTGACAAACCCCACCCAACTCTAAACTCGACGGCAGGTTGAGTGGGTGTAATTTTGGCTAACACATTTTTCATGGTCGTGGTAGACATGGTGGCAAGGCAATTGATAAACAGTCAGCTTCAGTGTCGAACACTTAGTAATACTTGTTTTATAGGCTAGCTACCTATCGATATATAATTGACATAACATTATCTGGTAACGCAAACGCAAACACTTAAACGCAAACATTTTCTTTATTTATATATGTGAACTCACCAACCCTGTGTTGACACTTTTAGTATGTTATTCTCAGGTAGCCGAGGCGGGCGCGCGGTATAGGAACATGCATTTCATTGAACACTATCGTTTTGCAAACTTGTTTTTTTTTAAACTGTTATTAATTGGGTTTTAAGTCGTCATGCGTGACGCAACACTTGGTTTATGAATTTACGCCTCCGCACTTATTTAAACTTAAATGTTTGTGGTTTGAAAACTTTATTTATGGTGTTTGATTATAACTAATGATTCCGATCCTGTTAGTTCACACTCTCTGACGGTAAAACTCCTTTAGTGGATTTTGAGGGTGTGACAAACATGTTGGAGAGTTTTTCAGCGAGATCTGTGGAGGATCTGCCTCCAACACCCAGATTCTCGATAGGGAGATTCCGGAAATTGAGATGGTTGCCATGACCGATCAGTCCTTGGATGACGACACCGAGTCACATGGCCCTGAATTTGGCGTATCTGCTGGGATTGTACGAGACTATCCAATGGACCGACCTTCCATTGAGAGACCTCCTTCTTCCTTAGAGCTTAAGGATTTGCCAGCCCGTCGAGAGTATGCGTTTCCAGATGAAGAGAGGAAGCTGTCACTTATTATTGCATCTGCTTTGATGGAGGTCAAAAAGAGGAAGTTGTTGAGGGTGCTATGAGAGAACAATAAGGCAATTGCATGGAAGATTATCGACATTAGGGGTATCAACACTTCGTTTTTGCACTCATAAATTCCTTATGGAAGATAATTTTAAAACTATCGTTCAACCGCAAAGGCAGCTTAATCCGAAAATGCAGGAGGTTGTCAAGAAGGAGATCATTAAACTCCTTTATGCGGGGATCATTTTCCTCATTTCTTATAGTGCTTGGGTGAGTCCAGTTCAAGTGGTTCCTATAAAGAGTGGCATGACTGTTCTCACCAACGAGAGGAACGAGCTCATTCCCACTAGGACTGTGACTAGATGGAGAGTCTGCATCGACTACCGTAGACTAAATGATGTGTTTCTAGATGGAGAGTCAGCAGAACTATTGCTTCTTAGATGGTTTCTCTGGGTATTTTATGGTTCTGATAGCTCCCGATGACCAGGAGAAAACCACTTTTACCTGTCCTTACTGAACGTTTGCCTATAGACATAGTCGTTCGGGCTGTGTAACGCTCCAGCCACATTTTAAAGATGCGTGGTGGCTATTTTCCACGACATGATCGAGGACTCCATGGAGGTGTTCATGGAAGACTTTTCTGTATTTGGGAGTTCCTTTCATCATTGTTTTTCTAATCTTGAGAGGATGATGGCCCGCTGTGTTGAAACCAACCTAGTCCTTAACTGGGAGAAGTGTCATTTCATGGTACGCGAGGGCATTGTTCTGGGGCATCAAATTTCGAGTGCGGGGATAGAGTTGACCGAGCGAAGATTGGGACCATTTCTCATCTTCCCCCGCCCACCTCCGTGAGATTCATCCGGAGTTTTCTAGGTCACGTCGGGTTTTACCGCCGCTTCATTAAAGATTTTTCTAAGATCGCAAGACCCATGAACAAACTTTTGGAGAAGGATGCTCCATTTGTTTTTTCTGAGCAGTGTATCGACATGTTTGATCTTTTGAAAGACAAACTCGTTAAGACCCCGATTGCTCCCGACTGGTCGTTACCATTCAAGTAGACGTGTGACGCGAGTGACTTCGCAGTCGGAGCGGTTCATGGATAGTGGAAGGATAAACACTTCCATTCGATTTACTACGCTACCCGACCTTAAATGGTGCACTAGAGAGTTATACCACCACCGAAAAAGAGATTTTAGCTACGGTGTTTGCATTCGATAAATTTAGGTCCTATCTAGTTCTGTCCAAGACGATTGTGTACGCGGACCATGTTGCAATACAATATGTCTTCAGCAAGCATGATGTAAAGTCTCGTCTTATCCGATAGATCCTGTTGCTTCAAAAAGGAAGCGGAGTTAGGAGATTCGAGGGTCAGGATCGATGACCTTTTTTGACAGAAAGCCTCATGTTTGTTACAGCACAGGAGGAGGGTTTTCCATGGTTTGCTGACTTCGCGAACAATCTTGCGGACGGGTACCTCCCGAAGATGCCTTACCAACAAAAGAAGAAATTCTTTGCTGATGTTAAGTTTTACCTACGGGACGACCCGTATCTTTTCCGTATCGGTGCTGATCAGCTGATTAGGAAGTGTGTAGATGTTAACGTGGGATGGAAGATTCTAAGCCATTGTCATATACGACCGACAGGAGGTCACCACGGTGCGAGTTCGACTGTGAATAAGGTGTTTGATTCTGGTTTTTATTGGCCTTCAATTTTTAAGGACACGCATGCGTTTTTGAGGGGTTGTGGTCATTGCTAGCGTGTCGTCAACATCTCATCGCGAAATGAAATGCCCCAAAATGCTATTCAGGTTTGTGAGGTTTTCGAGGTGTGGGGAATTGATTTCATGGGACCGTTTCCATCTTCGCGTGGGAACAAGTACATACTTATGGTCGTCGATTATGTTTCAAAGTTGGATGGGCCAAGGCTTTACCAACGAATGATACCCGAGTTGTAGTTCGGTTTCTTAAAAGTTTTTTACTCGTTTTGGTGTTCCGATAGCCTTGATCAGTGATCGAGGTACTCAATTCTGCAATTTGCAGATGGAGAAGGCGTTGCAGCGCTATGGGGTCACCCATCGACTTGCGAACACTTACCATCCACAGACTAGTGGGCAGGTGGAAGTAAGTAATCGGGGAATCAAATGTATTCGAGAAAACGGTTGGTTCGAATCATTAAGATTGGTCCGACAAATTGGATGACGCTTTGTGGGCCTTCCGTACAGCCTACAAGACTCCGACCAGTTCCACGCTGTTTTGGATGATTTATTGGAAGGTCTGTCATCTACCCATTGAGTTGGAACATCATGCTTCTTGGGCCCTTCAAAAGGTTAATCTTGATATATCTATCGCGGAAAGCACTCGTTCCACCAGTTGCATGAGTTAGAGGAATAGCGGGATCACGAGTACGCGCAGTCGTTTAAGTATAAGGAGCAGATGAAGGAGCTGCATGATAGAAAGTTGAAGAGTAATAAGTAGTTCAAGTGTGGGGATCTGGTTTTATATTGTATAACTCCCGGTTGAGATTATTCCCGAGAAAGTTGAAATCCTGATGGTCTGGACCGTTCACAGTCACTGAGGTATTCTCGTATGGCACTATTGAGATACAAGAAAAGAGCGGGAAATTTAAGGTGAACGGTCACAGGTTGAAGCACTACATAGGCGAGCCGGTTGCTGATCAGACAGTCGAGGTATTCTACCATGACCTACTCACCGAGGCGTAGACGTGTTGGATGCATCACTCAGGAGACAGCCCGAGTTGAAGAGTGTGTATTATGAATTTCTACATTATCTGTTTTATTTATTTTATTTTTGTTAGTTAAAAAAATAAAAAAAATAAGAAAAATATAAGAAATAGGTTTTAATTAATATTGACGATGCTTGACGGTTTATTTGGTTTTAATTTATCACATGAAGTATTATTATTATTGAAAAGCTTTATTTAATTCGATATTTGATGTGTTAAAATATTGTTTTTATATAATTATTGCTTGTGATTCCGTGTATTACTTTTTTTGATTAATTGTGTGTCGTCCGGTTAGGGTTCTATGTTTAGGTCATAGACTTGGTGTTTTTGATCTTGTCATGGTTAGTACTACCATAGGAATCTTGAGTGCGATTAATTATTAAAATTCAATAGGTTCACCTTCCTGGCGACTGAGAGGTAATAGGGAGTCGGTTTGTCTCGCGTCTTTATTCGGTTAGGTTAGAATTGCGCAAGAGCGATTTTTGGTCTTCTCAGGTTTAGTTTTGCGTGCAAATATGTTTCTATGATCGGGTTAGATTTTGTTACCCCTTTATCCCTAGAATTGCTAGTACCAGTTTTAAGCGGGTTTTTGTGTCGTTGAGTCCGAGAGGAGATGCGTCATTAGGGTACCTTAGTAATCTTTATCCCGGTGTATTTATTGTATTTATTCAATCTTCTAAGATTTGTGAGGGTTAGTTGGTGAGACCGAGAAGTAATCTAGCGAACTTTAATGAGCCTTAGTTGATTATTTTAAGATCCTGGTGTCGTGTGACTAGTTAATTCCGTTAGCCGTTGAACTGTTAATAGGATTCTTACCTAGGTAGTCATTTCTCCATAGTCGTTAAAACCTCGTTAAGTTTCGTTACGTGCTTCGGTTAGTCCAGTTATTTAAGTTAAGTTAATTAAGTTAGTTCAAAGTAATTTAGGTCAAGTAGTTTAATTATTAAAAATCAATTAAACAATATTATTCATAGGAAGGTCTTATTTTTTTTCTTTTAAATTAAAAAAAAAAACTTTTTTTAGAAATTGAGTAAATATTTTAGGGAATTCTTTCCATGATAGAAAATGTGCTAAGTCATCTACCTTGGTTTCTTTCTGAATTCTCCACCATAACAACGCTTCTGACTTAACAGATGCACCGCCAAACGAACTTTATTCTTTTCTAGACAATCACTAATGTCTAGAATCCTTTCCACCTCACTTAGCCACTCGTGTGCTTCCACGACACCTTTTTTTCCATCGAAAGGTGGGGGATTACAAGACATAAACGTCTTGTAGTTGCATTCTTTAGATACTTCTGTGTCTTTAGGTTTCGGAGCAATAGAGTTTTCTCTCTTTGATTTTTCCTTTCTTAGAGTTTGTACTACACTATGTGATGCAGAGCTTCCTTCTGGTGGCGGTACAGGAATATTAGTTCTCTGTCGATCATTTCCTTATGCAGCGGCGAGTATTTGTGCGACGCGGATTGCAATCCAGTTAATTGTGTTATCATCTAAGGGAGCAGACTAAGTATGTCGAGTCGAGTTATCTGGTGCATTGGATTGTTGGGTGGTTAGATTGTCCAGCTGGCATTGTATAAATTAAAGAAAAACACTACTTCAACTTTATTTATTTATAATGAGCAGTTGCATTATTATAGTATACATACCGCAAAACTTGTTCACAATTATACAAGCAGTCATGAAACACACACAGAGATCAAGGCCTACTGCTTTTTTCTCTTAGTGAAGCCTCATATGGTAAGTTATTGCTACAGGCAATAGGTATAGAAGGAAAACTAAAACATGGTTCATATCCATCTCATCGATAAATTGTTTTCATAGTTGGCAGGGGCATACCCATGGATAAAATCGGGTCCCTTACCAACTCCTACATCATGATCTGTCAAATACTTATAGTCTAATCTAAAACATTGAAGCCTAGGCATTTCTACCAAATACCGAATTCGCTAAAACATTTGGCTCTGATACCAATTGTAACACCTCACCCAGATAAGGATGAAAAGTACACAATTGATACCAACATAAAGTGTAACACGCTTATTTTATTTACATAAAAACTGTAAGGTTGCCATTTGAAAATACTAACTTAATCAAACTATTCCTAATTTGAGATACAAAACTTCCCAAACACTACTGATTTAGGGTCCGACAGTTCTTCTAGCAACACGGGTTCGTAGTCTATGGTAACTAGCCCTGAAGCTTCATTAACTGTGACACGTGCATAAAATACACGTCAGCTTATACTAGTGAGCTCACGAATATCACAATTTATCGAAAACACATTAACGCATTCATGACTTGTACCCGCCCATGCGATGTTCATAATGTTTCCTTACACCAATGATCTCTACGGGACCATTCGTGTTTAGCCCCACATATAATCAGATTCAACCGCACCGTACCGGTGGCTTCGCCAATCAATCCCTCCGTATTGACACGTATATATACATGTGTATGCATGCCTGGGAGTTATCCATGGTATATCACATACGTACATCCAGTCATGAGTTAACATGTTTATAATAGTTACATTTTAGACAAGCATGCTCACATTTGGAAAGCATTCGTAAAACTCATCTTAGTCTCTTTGGACGTTTACTTTAGTCAACTCGAACTTTATTCCCTGGTTGGAACCAAAACAATCTTAAACACTAATTACATAAAGAGTGGGGCACTAGATCGCCATTATCATGGTTGGCATTGAGCAACTCCACCTAGTTTAAATATGGGTGAACAGTTCATGTCTAGACTGACGTGGAGTCACTCACTCCTTACCTTGGCTATGACCCTAGATTCTACTATTTACATATTAAAACATTAATTTATAACTTTAATCAATATTATACTAAAATATTAAAGTACTAAACTTATATTTCAAAAGTAAAAGTTTAGACATACATGCTCTTATATTTTGAGGAGTACAAATATGAAATAGGAATAAATAAGGCGTGAATATTTATAGGAGGCTTAAGTTGGTTTAAAGCTACGAAAGAATTAAAAAAATGAATTTACATATCGTGCTCCACGCAAAGGTTTACATTAAAGTTTTAATATTATTATATTATAATCTCTAACAACTGTTAAAATATAGTGTTTTATAAAATTATAAATATGTCGTTGGGACGAGCTCATTATTCTCTACGTTTCAACTTAAGTTTCAATAAAAACGAAGTAGGGTTAAATATAATATGTTTTATTGTTATATGAATACATTATATACTTAAACGATTTCTATCGTCTCTAACGCCCGGGTAGATGCTTCATGTTTCTAGTACCTATTGTGTTCTTTACACTCTCATCTAACAGTATTTAAAATACGAGTTTCACATAATTAGTATTGATCACAAAATGGGGTGTTACAAGGATGCTGATATTGACAAGTTTTCAAGAGCTCATATGAAGAAAATTTATGAAATTGAATTGAAAAGGTACATAGACGAATTGAAAAATACTTAGCTAACTCCTACTAAAATGTCTAAACCTTCAACTTCCAAACCAAACAATGATTAAAATAAATAAATAAAAGGGAAGATGTGAAGGAACCTGTAGATGTCAAACTTGAAGAAGAAGAAGAAGAATTTCCTGAAGATCCAAACTTTGTTGATGAAACCATGAGGATGATAACTCACTTGGTTTCTAGAGAAAGGTAGTACAATGATCTTATAAAGCTCTCCAAAGAAAGTAGAAGATTGTATAATAGAGATATTGAGTTTGAGAAGGAAGCTGAGAGGTTGAAGGGTGATACATAGAGAACCCCTGAAGTGGCCAGAGAGTACATTAGAAGGATAACCAAAGATATGGTTATGTTTCAAACTTGCAGGGTTTCTCATCTTTCAAAAGACTATCATCTTCAAAACCCTCAACTTCAAGACCCTCAACTTCAAGACCGTCAAGTTCAAGACCTGCTATTCCAATCATCAGATCTACCTTTAGGAGAGAACAAAGTCCAGAAACCACTACTCAAGATATGCCAAAATATTTGTTCTATGATCCTAAGACTAGTACATTGAAGATTATGATGAAGAGTGGGAGAGTTAGAACTCTAACATTCAAAGATGATTTTATAGATTTTTCGGCTGAGCAGCTTCCAAACATGCACAGATGAAACTATTTGACTGTCAACAAAGAGAGAGATATGTAAGAGCTCAGCATAATGCAGTATCTAAGTACTTAAAATAATTCAGAACTGGGTTCCTAATGTTTAACAAGAAGAGAAGACTGGTACCCACTGAAGCAGAAAAGAAGAAAAGGCAAATGAAAAGACTTGAATTGATTGCTTCAAGGATTCCTCCGAGCAAGCCAAATTGGAACATGAGAGAATGCATAAGCATGAAAAGACAGATGCTGGAGCCTAATGCCAAAGTACAGAAGAATGGAAGAATCTCAGAGACTGTGTATAATGAAAATACAAAAGGCTTCTACCTTATGAACTCTTCTGGTGTTCTTTTCGCTATAGTACAACATGTTATGATGTGCAGTATATTCATATAGCTGACTTAATGCACATTAGAGTGTGGGACTTACCTGAAGACCATCCATTTTATCAAGAGCTCTCAATGTTTCAACAGAGAGCAACTGCAGTCAGAAACTGCAAGATTAACTTGTTGAATCGAGAAAATCAAAGAAGAAATGTAGGAAACCAACCTTGAAGACCATTCTTAGGTTCTTGTATTTTTTTATTATTGATTTTGATGTATTTTGTTTTACTTTGATATGTAATGTCCTTGATACAGAATTTGACTTGTAATCATTTCCTATATTTTTGCAATGTAATTTACTGTTTTAAAGGTATTTATTTGTATTTTTTTAAAAGTGTATGTAATCCAAGTGTGTTTTGATGCATATGACATTGTTCCAATCTAGGGGAGAGATTGTTGAGTCTATAGAAAATATTGGAATCTTCTCAACTATCACACGCTGAAAACCTTAATCTAGACAGCGGAAGACTTTGACTAAGTCGTTCGGGTCGTGACAGATGCCGATAGCCAATCATAATAAAGCAAAATATTTTAATAATAAAGACTTAACTTTTATTTAAAAAATTATCTTTTATTACATAATCAAAGTTTGCACGTGCTATAAGCACGATACATGCTCAATTTCCACTCTTATTGAAACACAACCCCAACTCTTTTTCCATGTAGCCTTGAAGCCATCACTTACCTAAAAAGCACATTAAAACGTTCTTCAACACGAATGTTGGTGAGTTTTCTTTATTCGAAAATAGTTCATATATATATATATATATATATATATATATATATATATATACATATATATGGGAGTGTTATACTAAAAAGAAGTAGTTTCCTAGGAAGACTAGGAATAGATCATATCCATTGAATCATGTTAATCAATGGTTGAGATTTAAAATTATTAAAAACCGACATAGTTTCCTAGAATTACTCTTTCACCATTATAACCGACATAGTTTTCTAGAATTATTCTTTAACCATAAGATGTAATGCCAGATGTCAACAATCTATTGGTTCTTACCATTCCTAGAAAACTCTTATTTTTATTTGAACCATTTTCTCTCTCTTTCTCTATATATATATATATATATATATATATATATATATATATATATATATATATATATATATATTATGAAAGTATGGAAAACGAAAATATATTTCATCATGCAAATCATAGTAGACAACACTTTATCAGTTTATCATGAAACATATTAAACGAACCACTTATAAATATCACGATATAATGGTTTAGCGACCATTCTACCATAATTAATTACCATAAGCAATGGTAGTATTTATTCCTTACCGTTCTTTAACATTAATAATAAAAATTTTAAAAATTCACAATAATCATATTTTCCATGAAAACGTAGCATTTTATTTTTTAAACAAATCATACTGTTGTAGACGAGCCAAGAATACAACAAGTGTATGACTATCAATTGATAACTCGAAACATACCATACTCAAAATATTCCCACTTTTAACGCAACACGATTGGAAGTGGGGGCGTCACCCCGATAGATCTACCAACATTTATGTGTCCTTATTAATTCGGTTAACAGTTATTTAACCAATTTTTAACTCATCCCACTTTTTACATGGTTTGTAAAACATAATGCCGTTTTAAAAACTTCAATAAAATCGATAAAAGAATATGTTTTTCCCACAAAACACAGTAAAAACATTTTTATTTAAAAACGAGGGGATTTTTGAGAAACTCACAGTCAAAGCTTTTCATCCAAAATCACGTGTTCTATATTAGTACACGTTTGTCAATAAAACTTGGTTTAAATTTAATATTTTAAAATCTTTTATTTATTTAAACTTAGTCTAAGGACCACAAAAGCACATTATAGAGGTAGGGTACCAAAAAGACCCAAATACCCTTAAGTACCTCCCGCGGGCCATAAAGGAGCCTCTCACATATCACCTGCGGGACATATGGATCACCCGCATACCACGGAAGAGGAAGAACGTCCTCATACCACGCGTGGAAGCAACCTGGCACCCTCAGAAGTCAAATGCAGGACAAGACATTGGTCCGCCAATATGACCGGAGGGCAATGCCGATTAGACAGCTGTCAATAACTAACTCCACTCTAGAAGAACGTCCACGATTTTTACTTGAGGAGTACGTGACTTGCCCACTAATGAAAGAAGTACACCTGGCCAGTTTGTTATAACCGTGCACATGGCCAGGGTGCAATTCGTCCTATCATTAGGTGACGCGTGGCCAGGTTGTTATACCCATGCACATGGGACGTATAGCTCAACCTATCATAAGAAGACACGCGTCCAGGCAGTTATTAAGGTCTTCTAGAAGAGGACAGCTGGCCCAATCACCTTCCTACCTCCTTCGGCTATAAATACCTTGTCAACCTGCATGAGGTATTCATACACATTCACTCACCGGTATTCTTACTTACATATATTCTGACTACTCTTAGTCTGTTGTACTTCAGTACTTCTCTCTTTACGGACGTTACTGATTCTCACGCCAGATGGTGGTTACAGGAAGACCCCCCTCTTGTCTTTCCTGTAACGAGACTCACGGTGTCTGTTTTGCAGGTTCCAGTCATTGGACTTTGGGAAGTTGTGCTCATACTGTGTTAGTAGTTATCATATTTTACCTAGTGGACTCATTGGATCAAGGACCCATTCCAGGGGATCAGATCCGTGTTTCTTCATTGGCGCCATCCGTTTTGGTGTTAGAACTGCACAATTTTTTCTTCGTTGGTTTTTTGGTTCGTTTAAAGTATGAGTAAACTTCCTGAAGGGCCGACGGGAACTCCTGTACAAACACCACGTGTCGATAATACTGAAGCACCCGAAGGTTTTGCTTCTAGTATTTTTGCACGTGGTTTGGCTTCGGGTTCACGTGCCACCGGTGTAACGCCGGAAGGTCGTACCCTTGAGCGTGTTGTTGCACCAGCCGGACCAACTCCCACCGATTTGGGACGTGTTACGGCTTCGGAGGGTTCCAACTTGGCAGGTCAAGGACGAATTACGAGAGATACTTGCCGTACTAGATCAATTATTGATCTGGAAGGTGATTCTGGAGACTCTGAACTAGCGATATCTCATCGTCATGAATACAGATCTAGAGGAATGTTGTCTCCGGATGAATGGTTCCACGTGAAACAAGAAAGTTTGGCGGCCGAATACGAACGCAGGGTACGTAATGAACGTTATCATGCCCGTGCTTTGACTTACGAAGAGTCTCCTCAGAGATCTCTTTCTCCTCCTCCAACGATGAGAGGAAGTCAAATTCGTTATAGCCAACAAACTGATCAAGAATTCATTGAGCCACAAAGGTTACGCCCTCGTCCTCGTATAGACATGCGGATGCCTTCCTATTTGGACGAATATGATAGTTATGACTCAACCTATCACCCGGAAGATAGTTTATATACGGGTAATAGCAGGATGAGTTCAAGGGCAAGAAGCAGTTGTCCGCGTGATGTCGTCCGCCATACCGAATATCACAGCGATGCTGAGGAAGATTTCACCAAGCCATACCGTCCAACAGCCTTTGCCGAAATGTTGAAATTTATAGCTAGCATTGCGACAACACCCTCTCCTGTCAATGCTAAGATACCTACAACGTTGGGTAGATACAATGGCATGACTGATCCTAGCGATTATCTGCAGAACTTCGTGGCGGTAGGTGGTGTGAATGGATGGACGCTCCCCAATTGGTGTCATATGTTCGCATTGACACTAACAGGGGCAGCGAGGGAATGGTTCGAAAAACTCCCTGATGGTCAAATTTCTAGTTGGGATGATCTAGTGAAGAAATTCTCACAACAGTTCAGCCAACAGAAAAAGCACACGCGTGACCAATCAGAAATTCTGGATGTTGTCCGCCGGGATAATGAATCCATTGAAGATTTTATTACCAGGTTTAATGACGAAAGTCTGAACATTGGTGGGATAAGAAAGGACATGCTTCGCGGTGCCTTCCGCAAGAATGTCAAGTGTGACGAATTGATCCGCACACTCACTGGCCGTGATGGAATGCCAAAGGAGTGGGATGATCGTATGACCGCAGCAAAGCTATTTGCCAATACTGAAAAAACATTGGGGAACAACAGTTCAAGACAAAAATTCAAAGTTGATTTTCAAACTCCACGACCAAATAAACAGGCAAAGGGACCAATCTGGTCATGTGACACTCGTCAATTTCAGGTTAACTCCGTTAACTCAAACTCCGTCAATTCAAACTTAAGATCACTGGATCTATAACGCACATCTCATTACATTTAAACTAGGGTTTAAATGACGCTTGACAATCACTACATGTGTATTCTTTCGGGATTGCACCGAAACGCAAACGAGTTGACGCAAACCATTGGTGAATAAACGAAAAACATCAAAATAATAATTATGTGATAATTATGTGTTATACTTATGTGTTATGTGATAACATGGTATAAAACGCTAACTTAAGATGCAAACGAGTTAATTTAAGCTAGAAAAGTAATACTAAAGAGTTGAGGGACCTATGTGTAACATGTTATTATTAATAATAATATTAAACCCTAACTCTCTTCCCTCTTCTCTCTCTACCCGACGGCAGCCCCCCCCCCCCCTTCTCCCTTGCGATCGGCAGCCCACACACACACACATATCACCTTGTTTTGATCTTGTTCTTCATAATCGGAGCATCCTACACTCGTTTCTAAGCATCTCTCACGTTTCCCTTGGTTGTTTCTGCGTTTTTAAGGTATAAACATGAAACCCTAACTTTGTAAATCATGTATTTAGTGTTTGCATGTGTAATTTTGATTAGATGATGATTGATTATGTGTTAGTTATTGATATTGATGATCATATGTGATTTTGAACGGTGAAAGTTTATTGAATCATTGATGGTTTGTAAACCCTAGAGGGTTACTACTGATTTTTGTGATTAATTATGCTCGTTACATGTTTTGAGATATGTCGTATGCTTAGGATGCATGTTCGACGATTGTTTGTGCTTGCTGAGTTTTGACAGCAGTGATTGTTAAACTTGAACAACATGTAACTTGTTGAATATATAAGCAAACTGAGCTAATTATGAGTCTACAAGGTAGTACTCTGAGTCTAGTTTACAGAAAGTCAAACCACGCCTAATTTGGAGGTGTTTTGGTTGATCAAACGATTTAAATATGATTAAAGGTTAAAACTGGTACTGGACAGATTGTAAGTTATGTTTAGACAACTGTAACTAATTGTTAATGTCGAAATTGGTTGAGTTTGTTAACACTAAACGGTACTATAATGAGTCTAGTTTCTAAGAAGTCCAAGTTTGTAATTTTTGGACGAGTAAAAGTTAATCTTTATGATTTTACAAAACTGAAGTGTAAATCTGAGTTGTGAGACCTGCTATTAAGTTGTTTTGTAATTAGCATATCTCATGAACTACAAGACCAAATGGGTTGGTTCCACTTCTGGAAGTTAACTTGTTGAGTTAAGAACCTAACCCAATTGGTCTTGCATTAATTGGATTTTCCATTTAACGGGAATAATAAATAACATTCTGTTGCGCATGATTTTGACTGCTGTGAGTTCGCTGTAATGTTTTGATCATTGTGAGAAATCTATGTAGAATAAAAATACAATAAAATATGTTCTGGAAACCTAATTCATGTATTCTTTTGTGACGATTTTTGGTGAATTAATTGAGATGCTATGATCTGTTGAATAGAGTAATCTTTCAAGTAGAATTCTGTCTTGATGAAACTAGCTGCTAAACTATGTGAAAATACATGAAACGTGCTAATTGCTAGATAATTGTTATGTTTTGACCAAATTGCCCTTGCGGGGAATAATTTCTAGTAATGTACACCATTAACACTTGACACATAAATAGTTGTTCACACACGTAACGTATCACTAATGTGCTTGTTGAGACACACACGATTCACAAACGAAACACGAAACGTATCTTGTGCATAGGTATTATGTGCCGAGTCTAGAGACTCGATAATAGTTCCGACACTTAGAAAATCTCCTTGTTGTTTTTAGAACGCTAGTGAGAGTTTTCTGTGACGCGGATCACTTGGGTGACTTGTTTTTGGAATTCTTCGCAAACAGTGAGTTTCACTTTCCCCTTTAAACTTTTTAAACGCTTTTCACTTGGGGGAGATAACATACTCCGAAACGCTTTTAGATTTTGTTATGAAATTATATATCACTTGTAAAGGCTAAGTGGCAAACGAAATAATTGAAGTCCTTCACACATCGAACCGTTTAGTATTGGAAAATAGCGAGTCATTGTTGAGTAGTACTACTGGGTTTGACAAACCCCACCCAACGCTAAGCTCGACTGGAGGTCGAGTGGGTGTAATCTTGGCTAAACACATTACCATGGTCGGGATAGACCTGGTGGCAAGGCACATGATAAACAGTCAGCTTCGGTGTCGAACACTTAGTAATACTTGCTTTATAGGCTAGCTACCTATAGATATATAATCGATTTAACACTATCTGGTAACGCTAAACGCAAAACGCTAAACGCAAACGCTTTATTTTATATACATTTGTGAACTCGCCAACCCCGTGTTGACACTTTTAGTATGTTATTCTCAGGTAGCCGAGGCGGGCGCGCGGTATAGGATCATGCATTACTTTGAACGCTTATGTTATGCAAACTCATTTTTAAACTGTTATTATTAATTGGGTTTTAAGTCGTCCTGCGTGGCGCAACTATTGGGTTTAAATGTTTTTACGCTTCCGCACTTATTTACACTTAAACGTTTACGTGGTTTGAAAACTTTATTTATGGTTTGATTATAACTAATGATTCCGATCCTGTTAGTTCACACCCTCGGACGGTAAAACTCCGTTAGTGGATTTGAGGGTGTGACAGATTGGTATCAGAGCCATTGGTTATAGCGAACTAGAAATTGCATGCATACTAGACTATAACCGCAACGACCCATTAGTTATAATTATACGCACTGCATATATATTTTGCTTAGTCTCTCGTTATCTTATCTCTTTACCCCATTCACTCATACGCGCGCATACACGACTTACCTGTAGGATGTCGACGCTACCATCATCATCATCCAATCAGATGACTCATGCTCATGGAAAGGAACCGCAGTTACCTACCTCATCGCCACCACCGAGTAGTCCCGGAACTAGAAGCCCCTGCACCGAAGAGGTATCGCCTGTCTGGAGGCATGTACGACGACGACGTTAGCTGGGATTGGTACCCGAGTCTGATCCGACGTATTGGTTTATCGCGAACAAGTTCCCCCGCTACCCCACCCGAGTCGTCCTACTTACCCCAACACCCTACCACCCATAACCAAACCAGTGGAGCGAGTTCTCGCGGCTGTTGTCTCTTGTTTAGGTTTTATGCGCTCGGCGAGAGCGGACATTCCCGGATTGATAATAGATGGAACCGAGGCTAAGGAGGAAATTTCCCACCTGAAAACGACTATGAAGGGAATGCAAGATGCTAATGATCAGCAGATGAAGATTATGAGGAAAATGCAAGCGGAGATGATAGACTTGCAAGAGCATCTCCAAGTGGCAAGGACCCGGACAGAGATAGCACTAGAGCGTTGCGATGTCTTGCAGACGCAAATTGCTCAGAATTCAGCCGAACCTGAGGCAGAGCCTAAAGAGGAACCCGAAGGAAATCTCGAAGAGGAACCTGAGGAAGATCCCGAGGAGGAACCCGAAGAGGAACCGGAGGAAGAACCGGCTGAGCCGGAGGAACACTCAGAGGTGTCCTCAGACGATGACATCTAAGGATGATAACACCTAGATGGAGGGGTTGTCTCCATCCAAACTATTATTTTCTATGATTTTAAGGATTGGTTTTAAATACTTTGTAACGAATACAATGGTTTTAATCATTAATTATTATTTGGATTATTATATGGTTGTGATGTGATGTTTGCTTCTTTTATATTTCGTTCTTACCTATCTTTTTATTACATGTATGGTGTGTTGTATATGAAACCGAAAATTCATGTCAAACATTTTATGCTGTGATTCTAGGAAATGGCTGGAAGAAACGCTGGGCACGGTCGCGGTAACATCAACTTAACCGCAGCAGAACTCCAAACCCTGTTGAATGACCATGCGGCGGCAGCTCTAGCCGCACATGTTTAGAATCAAGCTGGAGGTCCAACTGGAACGTGTACTTTCAAGAACTACCTGGATTGCAAGCCCAATTCGTTTAAGGGCACTGAGGGAGCCATAGGTTTCCTGCGTTGGACTGAGAAGGCCGAATCAGCTTTTGAGATGTGTAATTGTCCACCTGCCAGTAGGGTCAAATTTGCTGCTGGAACGCTGGAAGATTCTGCTCTCACTTGGTGGAATTCAAATGTGCAAATTCTGGGATTGGAATTGGCAAACGCTATGAACTCGGAGGAGTTCAAGAATATGATGCGGGAAGAGTATTGTCCTAGAGAGGAGATTGCAAAGTTGGAATCCGAGTTTTGGTCGTTGAAGATGGTGGGTTCCGAAATTGAAGCCTACACCACCCGTTCTCACGAGCTAGCAGTGTTGTGTCCACGGATGGTAGACCCGCCGAGTAAGAGGATCGAGATGTATATTGATGGGTTAGCACCGCAAATTCAGGGCATGGTGACGTCTTCCAGACTGGCTACGATTCAACAAGCGATCCGGTTAGCTCACAAACTGACGGATCAAGCAGTGACCCAAGGTGCGTTACCACCTAGAGGTTCAACCACTAAAGCCCGTGACAACCCGAGCACTGACAACAATAGCAACAACAACCCGAGTAATGGAAAGAGGAAGTTTGACAACACCATATCCTCATCCTCGAACCTCCCACCGCAACAACACTACCGTAAGCCTGAACTCAATCGGAGCTTCAATAATCAGGGTCACAACTATAACAACAACGTTAGCGAGAAGGGTTCGAGCAGCTATGCTGGGAAACACCCGAAATGCAACAGGTGCAACTATCACCATGCTGGCCCGTGTGACCGTGTCAAGTGTCTGAGATGCAGGAAAATGGGTCATCAGGCCAAAGAATGTAGGGGAGACCTAGCGGCAAAGGGTGCTCCTAAACCACCTATGACGACTAAAGGGTGTTTCGAGTGCAGTCAAGAGGGTCATTTCAGGAAGGATTGCCCCAAGCTAAAGCAGAGCTTTCTTCATTGGGTCGGGTCAAGCCCGCAACGATCCGTATGTGGTGACTGGTAAGTTTCCTGTGAACGACTGTTTTGCTTCTGTTTTGTTTGACACTGGAGCTGATAGGAGTTTTGTATCGAAGGCCTTTAGTAAACTCTTAGACTTAACTCCAACCCCGTTAGATGCTAAGTTTCCCGTTGAATTAGCTGACGGTAAGTCTATAGAAACAACTCATGTACTTGCGGGATGTAAGTTGAAACTGTCGGGTCATACTTTTGATATCGACCTCATACCTTTTACGCTTGGTAGTTTCGATGTCGTTGTCGGCATGGACTGGTTATCCGAGAACCGAGCGGAGATTATATGTCACGACAAGATAGTCCACATCACCACCCCTTCTGGTGAGATCATTTTGATTCAGGGAGAGAAAAACGGCATGACCACCAGCGTCATCACCCTCATGAAGGCGCAGAAATACCTACGAAAGGGTCATCCGGCAATGTTAGCTCACATTGTCGAGAAACCCGCGGAGGAGAAGCGAATCGAAGATATACCAATTGTGCGAGATTTTCTGGAAGTTTTCTCGGAGGATTTGCCTGGACTCCCTCCTATTCGACAATTCGAATTCCAAATCGAATTGACCCCCGGTGCAGCACCCATAGCACAAGCCCCGTATCGGCTTGCACCGGCGGAGCTTCAGGAGTTGTCCACTCAATTGCACGATTTGTTGGATAAAGGTTTTATCCGACCTAGCTCATCGCCATGGGGAGCCCCTGTCTTATTTGTTCGAAAGAAGGACGGGACTTTCCGCATGTGCATCGACTACCGGGAGTTGAACAAGGTGACGATTAAGAACCGTTATCCATTACCCCGAATTGATGATCTGTTTGACCAGCTCCAAGGATCGAGTTATTACTCGAAGATCGATCTGCGGTCTGGTTACCATCAATTAAGAGTGCGCGAAGAAGATATTTCAAAGACGGCTTTCAGAACTCGGTATGGTCACTACGAGTTTTCGGTTATGCCTTTTGGCTTAATCAACGCACCAGCCGTATTTATGGATCTCATGAATCGAGTATGCAAGGCGTACCTCGACAAGTTTGTGATTGTTTTTATTGATGATATTTTCATCTACTCCAAGGACAAGGCTGACCATGAAGAACACTTGAGGTTAATTCTGGAATTACTAAAGAAGGAACAACTGTACGCTAAACTCTCGAAATGCGAATTTTGGCTTCGCGAGGTTCACTTCTTAGGACATGTGATCAACGAGAATGGTATCCATGTTGATCCTGGTAAGGTAGAGGCCATCAAAAACTGGGAAGCACCTAAGACTCCGACTGAGGTGCGGCAATTCCTAGGACTGGCCGGCTACTACCGGCGTTTTATCGAAGGATTCTCAAAGATTGCTCAACCCCTCACCGCTTTGACTCACAAGGGTACTAAGTACAATTGGGGAGACGTGCAAGAATCCGCTTTCCAACCGTTGAAAACCAAACTCTGTAGAGCCCCTATTCTAGCCCTCCCCGAGGGAACAGAAAATTTTGAGGTACATTGTGACGCATCGATACAAGGTCTCGGTACGCGCTGATGCAACTCGAGAAGGTTATAGCCTATGCCTCTCGACAACTACGGATTCACGAGAAGAACTACACGACCCATGACTTGGAACTCAGAGCTGTGGTGTTTGCCCTTAAGATATGGAGGCATTACTTGTACGGTACCAAGTTTACCATTTACACCTACCACAAGAGTCTCCAACATATCTACGATCAGAAGGAGCTGAACATGAGACAGCGTCGTTGGGTCGAGCTGCTTAAGGATTATGATTGTGCAATCATGTACCACCCTAGCAAGGCCAATGTAGTGGCCGACGCTCTCAGCAGAAAAGAAACCGATAAACCCAGGCGAGTGCGAGCATTGCAACTCACGATTCATGCCAACTTACCCGATCAGATTCGCGATGCGCAACTCGAAGCCTTGAAAGATGATAATCTCCCATCGGAACTCATGCGGGGCATGAACAAGCAACTTGAAACCAAATCGGACGGGGTCCGATATTTCAAAAACCGGATTTGGGTTCCACAATACGGAGAGTTGAGGACGCTAGTGATGGACGAAGCACACAAATCCCGATATTCCATCCACCCTGGCTCAGATAAAATGTACCATGACTTAAAGGCACTTTACTGGTGGCCAAACATGAAAGCCGACATTGCCACCTACGTGAGGAAATGCTTGACTTGTGCAAGAGTCAAAATAGAATATCAGAAACCATCTGGCCTGCTACAGCAACCGGAACTTCCAATGTGGGAATGGGAACACAATTCAATGGATTTCATCACGGGATTATCTAAAACACCGACGGGATGCGATACCATCTGGGTGATCGTTGACCGATTGACTAAGTCTGCACACTTCTTAGCGATTAAGGAATTGGACAAGATGGAAAGACTAACTCGCATCTACATGAAAGAAGTAGTGTCTAGACACGGAGTGCCTATCTCCATCATTTCTGATCGAGATTCCCGTTTCACTTCGCACTTTTGGAAGTCACTTCAAAGCGCACTAGGTACCCGCCTAGATATGAGCACCGCATACCATCCTCAGACGGATGGGCAAAGTGAGCGCACCATTCAGACCTTGGAGGACATGTTGCGTGCATGCGTGTTGGATTTCGGAAAAAGTTGGGAACCTCACTTACCTTTGGTAGATTTTTCGTATAATAACAGCTACCACGCAAGTATTAAAGCAGCGCCGTTTGAAGCGTTGTATGGACGGAAGTGTCGATCACCTCTCTGCTGGGCAGAGGTGGGTGACAGCCAAATCACTGGTCCAGAATTAGTACTTGAAACCTCTGAAAAGATTGTTCAAATCCGAAACCGCATGGCAGCAGCACGAGATCGCCAAAAGAGTTACGCAGACAAGCGCCGAAAGCCTCTTGAATTTCAAGTGAACGACCAAGTATTACTCAAAGTCTCACCTTGGAAAGGTGTGGTTCGCTTTGGAAAGCGAAACAAACTCAACCCACGATACGTTGGTCCCTACCGGATAACTGAGCGCATTGGTCCGGTGGCGTACCGACTGGACTTACCAACGGAACTCAGCAGTGTACACAATGTATTCCACGTATCCAATTTGAAGAAATGCCTATCCGATGAAACCCAAGCAGTCCCTTTGGACGAATTGCAGGTTGATGAACAGCTACGCTTCATTGAAGAACTAGTCGAAGTTTTGGATTGGGAAACCAAAACACTTAAGCACAGCAAAAGTCCAATCGTTAAGGTTCGTTGGAACTAGAGACGTGGACCGGAGTTCACGTGGGAACGCGAGGATCAAATGAGGAAAAAGTATCCCCACCTTTTTTGAATGATTGACTAAACACCGAAAACCGCGAAACCCGGCAAACCGTCAGAAATCACCGGAGGTATGAATTAAATTTCGGGACGAAATTTCTTTCTTCTAAGGGATGATATGAAAAACTGAAAATTTTTCTTACCTTTTCAGACACTCATCGCGACTTGACTCAAATTTTCGGGACGAAAATTCTTTAACATGGGAATGATGTGACACTCGTCAATTTCAGGTTAACTCAAACTCCGTCAATTCAAACTTAAGATCACTGGATCAATAACGCACATCTCATTACATTTAAACTAGGGTTTAAATGACGCTTGACAATCACTACATGTGTATTCTTTCGGGATTGCACCGAAACGCAAACGAGTTGACGCAAACCATTGGTGAATAAACGAAAAACATCAAAACAATAATTATGTGATAATTATGTGTTAGACTTATGTGTTATGTGATAACATGGTATAAAACGCTAACTCAAGATGCAAACGAGTTAATTTAAGCTAGAAAAGTAATACTAAAGAGTTGAGGGACCTATGTGTAACATGTTATTATTAATAATAATATTAAACCCTAACTCTCTTCCCTCTTCTCTCTCTACCCGACGGCAGCCCCCCCCCCCCCCCTTCTGCCTTGCGATCGGCAGCCCACACACACACACATATCACCTTGTTTTGATCTTGTTCTTCATAATCGGAGCATCCTACACTCGTTTCTAAGCATCTCTCACGTTTCCCTTGGTTGTTTCTGCGTTTTTAAGGTATAAACATGAAACCCTAACTTTGTAAATCATGTATTTAGTGTTTGCATGTGTAATTTTGATTAGATGATGATTGATTATGTGTTAGTTATTGATATTGATGATCATATGTGATTTTGAACGGTGAAAGATTATTGAATCATTGATGGTTTGTAAACCCTAGAGGGTTACTACTGATTTTTGTGATTAATTATGCTCGTTACATGTTTTGAGATATGTCATATGCTTAGGATGCATGTTAGACGATTGTTTGTGCTTGCTGAGTTTTGACAGCAGTTATTGTTAAACTTGAACGACATGTAACTTGTTGAATATATAAGCAAACTGAGCTAATTATGAGTCTACAAGGTAGTACTCTGAGTATAGCTTTCAGAAAGTCCAACCACGCCTAATTTGGAGGTGTTTTGGTTGCTCAAACAATTTAAATATGATTAAAGGTCAAAACTGGTACTGGACAGATTGTAAGTTATGTTTAGACAACTGTAACTAATTGTTTAACTGTTATTATTAATTGGGTTTTAAGTCGTCCTGCGTGGCGCAACTATTGGGTTTAAATGTTTTTACGCTTCCGCACTTATTTACACTTAAACGTTTACGTGGTTTGAAAACTTTATTTATGGTTTGATTATAACTAATGATTCCGATCCTGTTAGTTCACACCCTCTGATGGTAAAACTCCGTTAGTGGATTTGAGGGTGTGACAGGTCAAGACTTCAGCCAAATACAGAGGCATTAAAACCATTTGATGCAAGATCCCTCATCGGTAGTAAGAACAAGGCAGGACCAGTAAGTCGAGGTCCTAACAAATGGACTCCTCTTTCAAAAACTCCCGCCGAGATTCTCATCACTGAGAATGTAAATTTTCGAAAACCACAACCGCTCACAAGGAGATCGTTCCTTAACAATATAAAGCATTGTTTGTTCCATAATGATATTGGCCATAATACGAACGAATGCAATGCTCTAAAAAGAGAAATCGAAGCGGCTGTGAAGTCCGGTAAGCTAGGACACTTGGTGAAAGATGGAAAGTCGGGGACTGGTAAAGCTCCCATGCGGGACAACCAGGGCCCATCCAAAAAACAAGTCAAGCACTTAAACATTCATATGATCCAAGGCGGACGAAAGACGGGAGGAAAGAGAAGAGAATCTGATGAAGAAGAATGGAAAAACGAACCAGTGATTTTTCCACTAGTCAAAGGTGGTCCCAATAACAAAAATCCCCTAATTATCACTGCTTTTTTCGGTCACTATCGTTCTCAATATGTTTTCTTTGACACTGGAAGCACATCGGACATCATGTACGAACGGTGCTTTGAGCAATTGGATGATGAGGATAAAGAAAGGTTGAAACCTATTCATGCTCCAATATCAAGATTCGGAGGGGAAATAATGCATCCGCGTGGGGTGATTTCTTTCCCGATTACTTTGAGCGATGGAGTCCGCTCAAGGACCGAGGAAGTCGAATTCCTAGTTCTACCTGCAACATCGAAACATGAAATCATCCTCTGACGAGAAGCCATTGGTGACTTCAATGCTCATCCGTCAACTGCTCACGGCGCGGTAGGAGTTCCAACACCCACCGGCGTGGCAATAATTCAAGTCAATTGACATTGCTTTGCAAATGAGAGTTCAAAGCCAAGCAAGATTCCAAAACAGGCTCAACGAACTGAGCCTGAAAAGTGGGTTTTGAACAAGAAGTTTCCTGATCAAACTGTAACAATTGGACCTGCTATCTCCGAGATAGTAAGGACTTATCTGAAGCAGCAGTTGTCAAAAAATATTGATGTCTTCACATGGCAGCCCGCGGACATGTCTGGTGGGCCCGCGGAGCATTGTGGAACACAAACTAAGGGTAAACCCTATGTTTACATCGATCGTTCAAAAACAGCGTAAGATGGGTCTGGAACAAACAAAAGTAATGAATGAGCAAGTTCAGGACCTCTTACAGGCTGGAATCATCCGACCAATTCAGTATCAAACCTGGGTCGCCAATCCGGTTATAGTTCCCAAAAGCAACGGGACGTGGCGGATGTGCATAGATTTCAAGGATCTTAACAAGGCGTGTCTCAAGGATTGTTATCCTTTGCCCGAAATAGATCTCAAACTTGATGTTGTGGCATCATTCAAGTTCAAATGTTTCCTGGATGCCTACAAAGGCTATCATCAGATCCGCATGGCTGCGGGCGATGAAGACAAAACAGCATTTCGCACCGATCAACGTACTTTTTGCTACAAAATCATGCCTTTCGGATTGAAGAATGCGGGTGCCACATATCAACGGTTGATGGATATAGCCTTTAAAGGAAAAATTGGTCGAAATTTGGAAGTGTATATGGACGATTTTTTGATCAAAAGTGTTGAGGAAGACCAGATGTTGAGAGATATCGAAGAGACATTCGAAACCTTAAGAAGCATCAACATGAAGCTGAATCCAGCTAAATGTTCATTCGGGATGGAGGAAGGAAAATTCCTCGGAGTAATTGTCGTGCGGGCTTCAAAGCTAATCTGGATAAAGTCCAAGTTGTAGCTCGCATGCCTTCTCCTTCCTCCCTCAAGGAAGTTCAGACACTCAATGGTCGATTGGTTGCTTTGAATCGTTTCTTGGCGAATCATGCAGCCAAGTATTATCCTTTTGTAACAACACTGAGAAACTGCCACAAGAAAGCGCAATTCAGATGGACCGCGGAAGCGGAACAAGCTTTCTTGGAGGTCAAAGAATGTTTGATGGAACTGCCTACGTTGACAGCACATTATACGAGGGAACCTTTAACGCTATATTTGTCAGCATCAGACATTGCTATCAGGGCTGTCCTTCTGACGGAAAAAAAAAACGTTCAAACACCGATCTATTATGTCAGCAGAACACTGTCAGACCCAGAGATGAGATATTCCATGTTAGAGAAACTAGTCATGGCATTGGTCTATGCAGCACAACGCCTCCGCAGATATTTTCAAGGGCATCCCATCAACGTTTTAACCGGATACAAGCTCAAAAACGTCCTCAGCAAGCCGGAATTGTCTGGGCGATTGGCCAAATGGGCCATCAAACTAGATGAACACGCCATAGAGTATAAACCTAGGTCAGCAATCAAAGGGCAGGTGTTGGCGGACTTCGTCACTGAAGTCCCGCAACACAAAGAGAAAGAATGTTGGATCGAGCAACAACCTCAAGCACCTCCGGAACAAGGACAGATTTGGTCTTTGTTCACGGACGGGGCTTCAAGCAGTGAGGGATGTGGCGCAGGCCTCAGGCTAGTCAATCCCGAAGGCCATGAGTTCACATATGCCATAAAGTTAGACTTCAAGAGTACTAACAACGAGGCAGAATATGAAGCTTTTTTGGCAGGCTTACGGATAGCCAAAAAGCTTGGGGTTAAACATCTGGAAGCTCGTGTGGATTCCATGTTAATTGCGGGGCAGATTAACGGCACATATGAAGCAAAGAATGACATCATGGCTTCATAAGTATCATAGGAGAAAGATTTAATGCTCCAGTTCTCCTTGTGCAAGGTCATTCACATAAAAAGAAGCGAGAACAAATCAGCAGATGCTCTTAGTAAATTGGCTTAAACAAACTTCGAATATTTTGCCAAAGATATCTGCATCGAAATATTGAACCGCCTGTCTGTCCCGCAAAATCAAGTTTTAGTGATCCAAACAAGAGTAGAGTCCTGGATGACACCCATTACAGCATATTTGTCATCCGGAGCTCTCCCAGAAGGAAAAGCCGCGACTCGGAAGACAAAAAACAAAGCCTTGAACTATCAGTTACACGATGGTGTTCTATACCGACGTTCCTTCCTCGAACCACTACTTTGTTCAGTGGACGCCGAGGACACGAATTATCTAATTAGAGAAGTTCATGAAGGCATATGTGGTCTTCACGCTGGCCGCGCATGGTCGTAGAAAAGATAATGAACGCCGGATATTATTGGCCAGGAATGCATGTGGATGCTGTGCACGAAATCAGAAAGTGTGATTCATGCCAGTGTCATGCTCCCAACACGCTACGACCAAAGAACGAGTTAGTTCCAGTCACTTCGGCTTGGCCGTTCCAAAAATAGCCATCGACTACTTCACAAAGTGGGTGGAAGCTAAACCGGTTGCTTGCATAACAGCAGCAAGTGTTAAGAAATTCCTGTGGGAATTCATAATATGTCGGTTTGGTCTTCCTCTGGAACTCGTTAGCGATAACGGAACTCAGTTCGCGGACAGTGGGTTACAAGACTGGTTAAAAGAGTTACACATTTCTCAAATCTTCACCTCTGTAGCCCACCCGCAAGCGAATGGTCAGGTTGAGAGAACCAACCGGACGATCAAGGAAGGAATCAAAGCAAGGTTAGGGACTAAACGGACGGGATGGGTTGCGAATTGCCCCATGTACTATGGGCCTTTCGCACCCAAAAGAATTCCAGCAATTCTGAAACCCCCTTTAGTCTAACCTATGGCACAAAGGCCATGATTCCAACCGAGATTGGAATCCTATCTGCCCGAGTTTTACTGATTGAGGACAATGATCATGAACTCCAGATGAACCTTGAACTCCTCGAAGAGAGGAGAGAACTAGCATCGATCCGCGAGCACAATTAAAAACGCCAGTTGCAAAAGTATTATAAATCGTGGGTCCAAAGATGTGAGTTTGATGTGGGAGACTATGTCTTCCGTAATAATGAAGCCTCCGGGCAAGTTGGCCCCAACTTGGGAAGGACCTTATAAAATTCAGAAAGTTTTATCTAAAGGTGCCTACAAGTTAGAAAAGTTGGATGGGACTGAGATCCCTAGAACTTGTAATGGGTCCCAACTAAAGAAATGCTACATATAGTTTGTTTTTCTTTTGGCCTGCGTGCCTAATTAGATATTCATAATCTATGTAATTTCACCTCTTGTAATTCGGCTTATGCCTCATTTATAGAAATTTTCATTTCAGTCGTTTAAGACTTGTATTGTTATGTAATCCTTTATTGGCCTACAAAGAAAATCCTCCAAACACTTATATTATGAAAAATAAACAAAGTGTACCGGATATAAAAATACGTCTCCTGTATTCATACAAAAGGGATTACAATGATATGGAGAGGTTAATTACAAAGAAAAAGAAAAATCTATCTCCGTCAAAGAAAATTTCAAAGAATCAAAATCCTTTGTCTTTTGTTTAAGGACGGAAATAGTATCCTGGCCTGCCAAAATATACTCCTCAGGAATCCTGGAAGTTAAACCAAACTGGTAACCCTCCTCGAAACCCAGTTTGCGGCCAGCTTTCTTGGATGCCTTCAGGAGAACAGCAACACAGTTCCCAAGCTCATCACTTGCCCGAACATCGGCAATGACCTGTTGGAACAATCATGTATAAGTAACTCTAAACACATAGATTATTTATAATAAAAACAAGGTACATACCTTGGGGATGGCTTCCGATAATAGCCATTTTTGATCCGCCTTGGCCCGGACAAGATCCATCTTGTGGCCGGCGCACTCTAAGGCCTGTTCTCGGTTCTTGGCATTAAGGTCAGCCAAACGCTTGTCCTTGGCTGCCGATTCAGCTTGAAGAGCCTCCACCAATTTGGCTTGCCCATCCATTAATTTGGCTTGTTCATCCAATTGTTTCTAGAGAGCAATCCTGGCGTCCTCGGCAGCGGACCGAGCAACCTTCTCCATCTCCGGAGCCTGGCGGACCTCTCGGGCCTCGCTTATGGCTTTAAGAGCTTCCTCTTTGGCATCAGATGCAGAGGCCGCCAGCTCGTCCCATTGCTCATTCATCGCCAACCAGTCCCTAGTTATTTCCTAGTTAGTGGAAATAGTATTCGCAAAATAATTAGGATCGTAGTTCAATAATTCTTGGCGAATACTACGGCGACGTCGCTCCCTCTCACCAGGAGGAAGACTCTCCCGCAAATATTCGAAACATAGGTCCACGTCACGGATGTTGAATCCCGATGTAATGACCAACGCGGTTGGTGCGGGGTAGGATCTTCCTCCTGAGGAGCTGGAGAGGTCTGCGGAGCATGAGGGAACATGCAAACACCTCCTTGATCTCTAAAATGATGGACATTATAAGAAGGTGACATACTGACATGATCAGTATGGTCAACCCCCTTGTCCTTCAAAGGAGAGTCATCCGCCACCTCAATCAGATCCTTAGCACTATTATGTGGTGGTGGAGGAAGAGGAGTAGAACTTTTCAGACCTGAAACACCTTCAGCAAGGTCATCCAGGTTCCCTGAATAACAATTAAAGTTGGTTAGAAACATTCCAGTCCATAACAGTTAACGAATGCAAAAAATTTGTTAACTTACTCAATGAAGGGTCTTCCGCGTCGAGCTAGTCCAAACGCGCCTCCAAGGCAGCAGGCTTTGCTTTCTTAGACTTCTTCTTAGGGGCGGCTTTGGCAGGATTAACCTTGCGCTTGCCAGCCACCTTCGAAACACCCGCATCAGTAACCGGACGTTCACCTTCAGTGGTGACATCGTCGGGTTGGGGATGGTCTCCTCCCGCAGCAGTGTCAACATCATCTTGACCCGCTGCCTGGCTAGTAGTGGCTCTTTGGCGGGTAAGACCTGCAGTTGAGTCCACAACTTTGTTAGCATCAACTGGAAAACTTCTTTCACAGAGTGACGACTCTTCGCTGGAGGAAAAGAGTACAACTACTCCGCTGGAAGTAATAGCAGTCACAGGTCGAGGTTTTAGAATGCCCTCACCTTTCTGGATGCAATCTTTAACATATGCCTCACCTTTGGCGTACATCGCCTCGGAAACTATGGGTTCCGGGCGAAACGCGGTGGGAAACACAAAATTAGAATGGGTGCGCTCAAGAAAAGGCATATCCCATTCATCTATGGGGCGGCGTACCATCATTCCTCCCTCATGATCTAACAGAGTGCTGAAGGCAGAGCCCTCACCTGCACAAATAGTGATAATAGTCATAAATCTGAGGAATATTAAAACAAGAGAAGGAATACTCCCAAAACTTACTCTTGTCAGTCTGCTCGTAGTAAGGTTTCAATGAGGGAAAGGGCCATAGACGGCTCATCTTCGCACTCACCATTGCCCTTCATGGATTGGGCGCATGGGAGTTGGAGTAGTAGTCAAGGCTGTAAACCAGGCAAGCCCCTCGTGGGCAGAAGCCGGAACCACCGGCATGGTCTCCTCCGCCTTCCGACGGGTCATCGGGAACGGGATAACCTCCTCCCGGATCCAGAAAAACTTCGGTTTCCAGCCATGAAGGTTGCGGATCCATTCCGTGCCTATAATATTCTTCCCGGTGGAAGCAAAGCTATACCATCCATCGCAGAAGGTCATCTTGTAGAATACGGCAAACATGCCGACAAATGGTTCGAAATTTCGAACTTGGCAACAAAATTCGAAGTGTCGAATTCGTAACATCCCAAAAGGATGGACCTGGGTGATATGAATCCCATAGGTTGTCAAAACCGACTGGACGAAGTTCGTCACCAGAATTCGGAAGTTTCCAGTCGTGAAATGATCCACATACAAAGCTATCTTCTTCGGTGGTCGACTGGTGGCAACAGAATCCCCTGCCAGACGTTCTGGCTCCCATTCCGGTGCCAGACCGTACACGTTAACGACATCGTCAAAATCTTTGTCTTTAAGATTTACAACGACGTCGTGAATAGTAGGAGTACTTTTCTTTTCTCCAGCCATCTGATAAAAATAAGAAGGAAATCTCAGAAAATTTATTATGCTTCGAGTGTTTGGAAGAAGAAGAGCTTTGAGAGTAATAAGAGTTGAATGAAATCACAACTGCTATATTTATACTCATCGCAACTAATGCAATTGATGGCATGCCAGAGGAGAGAGAAACCACGGACCGCCAGATAATTGACACGTCAGGCGGGAAACTCAAGAAACTGTAGACAAACTGTCAAAGACGTCATACACGTCTTGTCAGTTATCCCCAGAAATTTCTCTTCCCACCACGTCATACAAGTTATCGGACTTTCAAAATTCAAAAATATCTTCTAAAGGTATTTTCTTTAAAATAGTTGGATATTCACAAAAGACATAAAGCTTTTTCTCATTAATATTCAAAAGAAATATTACAAACATGGAAAGAAAAATTACAAGTCGAAACCTATCCTAAGGATTTGAAGTCGTTTCACCTTCCGGAGCCTTCGGCGATGTATCTTCCGAGGAATCATCTTTAGAGCTATCGCCTAAATAACTCCTCAGCTGCTGCACGCCATCTTCGGCGGACGCAAACTCCGAAAGCATATTTTGCAAAGGAAAGATCAAGGCATCGTGCTCTTTCACACGTATAGCACGTTCTTGCTTGACGTCAAGGCCATGAAGCGGATGATCTTTAAATGTGCGGTTACTTTGAGCATAATTCATCCCTTCATGAAAGCCTATCACACGTCCAAGTGAAGAAGAGGCAGCCATTACATTGGCGAAGCTGTCAGTAAGATCCTCACTTCCCTTGATATGGCGGACGACCTGTCAGGGTAAAAATATAAGTTTTCATTATCGAAAATGAGAAGTAAGCAATGAGCATCGAAGTGGAAAAAACTTACAGCATCAGCTCCCCGAGTGAGGAACACTGACAGTCCTGCTCCGCGCGTTCAGCTCGCGCCTGAAGCACTTGAGACCTTGCGACTGCTTCCTCATGAGCTTGCAGGAGGGAGTCATAAGCAGCTTGAACTTCAATGGCACTTTTGTTTTTAAGCTCAGTTTGCTCCCTCTGTAGCTTTAGCTCCGCCTCAAGCTCTTAGATTCGAGGGCCTTGAAGAGCCACTTGATCTTCCAAGGCCGAGTTTGCTTCCTGAGCCCGGGCCAAGTCATCCCTTTCCTTTTGAGTCTTTTCCCGAGCAGCCTCAAGAAGGGAGTTTTGCTTTTCACAAGCTTCCTTCCATCGACGAGCAGCGGCAGCATTGCGATCCTGCTCACTATTGAGGGCGTTCTCCGCGTCGGCCTGCTTCCATTTAGCAGTATGGGCCACAACTCGGTGCTCCTCAGCCTCCTTCTTTGCAGCCTCAGCGGCTCGACGAGCTTCTCCCACCTTCCCCCCTAGAGTACGCCACTCACATAAAACCTCCTAGCTACCAGCTAAGGCATTAGCCAGATGATAAGCTACATTCGTATGAAAGTCGTGGCGGGAGAGGTGTAACACCCCGTAACCGCAGCGGAAACGTAAACGGGATGCAACAAACACCTCTGATATCAACCACATTGTTTATAAAGAAAACTGAATACATTAATATCTCATATTTCATTACCGTCTAGGTGATACACACATCATACAATACGACACATAATTCTATTTAATATAATGTATCATAACATCCCGCACACAAATCTTACACACATCAAGCACTTAGAACGTAAGCAATCACTTCATCTTAATCGTACCTGAAAAGCATGTGAGAAAACGGGTCAACTACGAATAGTTGGTGAGTTTCACAATTCGAGTAAACCATGATAAATCAATATCATAATATAATATTATCGATGTAATTGTGCTGAGCCCACAAGTGAAACCTCTGACTATCCACATACAACCCCGTGGCATACTCCGCCCACGGACCTGCCCCAAACCGCTATGCCTAACATTACATAGCAAAAATATATAACAACAAAATAGACATGTGCAACTGGCTGGGAAACATCAGCAAATCCATGCCGGACCAGTTGGGTTTGTCAGACCAATAGTACTATTCACACTCTACCGGCTTTTAGCTAATCACTCGTGTTGCGGGGCCTTTCAATGTTAGCAACTCAGACAATTACCATCTTAGTACATTTTCGTACGATTCCCGTACAATAAAACATATATAAATACACGCAAATCCATGCGTTCCGTATGTACTTAATCATTTTAATAACAACATGCTTTCCGCCCCGGGAAAATATTTAAAAACAATTCAGAAAAAGGGGCTCGTGAAACTCACCTTATCGCAAGCAAGTAGGTAACACAGTACGCAGCTACTAATCCGGATCTGTAATACGATCCCTAAGTTCGTTACTATACAATCACTATTAATATAACTTTCACCGTGTTAACCGGTACATCTGGGGACACTGTTAACCCAGTACCGTACTCGTTCTGGGGGGCAAGGTTAACCCAGAAACACTTCTCTGAACTCAGATTGTGATATCGTTTAGAGTTCAGTAATCAAAATTACTATTAGTTCGTTTTTCCCGTTTTGCGTGCCTAGCACGGTTATCCGTTTTTATGTTTCAAAAATGAGTTTGGTCACACACGACCCGAAAATAGTTGGTGACTGATAATTTAATTAAAGTTGTGAAATTAGAGCTCGGTTTAGACGCCCCGATTGGCCGCGGGACCCGTTTCCGTCTTTAGTGTACCGGAAACTGTTAAATCGGATAAAATTACCCAAATCATCCGAATTATTTTCGGATGATTTATTTTTACTTGTTTAACTCAATTATATGAAAATAGTTCATTTTTAGGGTTTTTATACACCAGTCAGCTCGTTTAGGCGAACCTTACCGGTTTACGCGTTTTAAACTTTAAAAGTTTGTTTTTATTTTCTTTTTAGCACAAATAAGTATCCGTTTAATCTCGGATCTTGAAATTCTGCACGAATCACTTTTTGACAGTGGGGAATTTTATAAAAATATTTCCAGAATTAATTTTTATATTTAAAATTTATTTATCTATTTTTTAAACACCATTTAAACACTAAATATGTCGTAAATACCAAACGACCTTAGAAAAATCCCAAATTTTTCCTGGATGACTCCTACCATCCACATAGTCCCATGTATTTTTTCCAGAACCAAAATCTCTTTTTACATGCCATTTTCACTAAAACCGAGCTAGAAAACCCTAGAACTCGTTTAACCGAAAAACCTACTTAGACTTCTCCAACTGAACTAAAATTTTGTGTGTGACTTATACATGCTATAAGAAGCTTATCTGGAATTTTCCAGAATTTTTCATGATATTTAACTATTTTTCACCATTTTTAGCCAAAACCGAGCATTAAATTCACCAAATATTCATCCTTTGTCCAAAAATTACCAAATTTTCACAGATCTCATATTTTCATGTTTAGATCATCTCTGTGAAATTTCGTAGCCTAACTCTAAACGTACCACAATCTGTCCAAAACACTCATAACCGAACATAAACCGAATATACCTTTTGTTTTCCGCCACTACAAGCTACAAACTCGTCTTTCCGCCTTATCTACCACTTAATACAGTACCTAATACCAACATACCACAATACCAAGCAAGTTACACTCACCATCAAGCCTCTTACACTATAGTTTCGGTTATTGTTTCAAAACTAAAGTTTAAACCGTAAAAATTCGTTTTTGGTTCGTTTAACTCCTTTCTTGGACCAAGATCCCATGTATAACCCGTATACATCACTTGATCATGCAAGAATCGGTTTCATCTCGGGTTTTCACCCTTTTCACTTGAAACCTCATTTTCTTGCAAATAAACTCAAGAAAAGAATATGAACACGTACATAACTCGATTTTTACCTCGGTTTTCTTGCTAAACTTTTGGATCTTTAGATCATAGAATGGAGAGAGTTGAAGATCATGGAGATGTTTGTTTTAAAAAAAAATAACAAAGTAAGGGGTGTTACCCCCTTATCCAATCGGACCAAAGAGGGGGGTGGGGTGGGACCCACTTCTCCATTTCTAGCCATTCATTCAGATTTTGGGAATCCGGATAATGTTTTGGATAATCTTGTTCAGTTCGTTTTTCGATTAAATGCTTAATTTAGCTTAAAACGAGGCTAAAACGGTCGTTTTCGGCTTAAAAAATGAAATTTATATAAAACCGATTTAAAAACTTTAAAAACTTTAACCATGACATTTATTAACTTAAAACATCATATTATTAATAATTGCGCATCTTTTTCGGCTTGATCGATCGTCTCTTGCTTGGTTTGGTATTGAAGGTTTCATTTAATGTACCGACGTACCATTAAATCGAAAATTCTTTTTCTGTGCTTTAATTCACTTATCCCGAAGCTTTAATACTTCGTAAACATCACTAAATATTATATATCTCGTCTATAATGTAATCCTCGATTCGTTTGGGCTTCAATAACCATTAATCGGTTAATCGTATTTCCAATACGATTAACTGTATAATCGAGTATAATTCGTAATGTGAATCATACATACTCGTATGAACGCATTATAATTCATATATTCATTATTAAATAACACATAAATAGTATATACCGGCTAGGGTATACCTGAATTTGCCGGAATCGTTACATTCTCCCCCCGTTAAGAAATTTCGTCCTCGAAATTTTACACGCCCACTATCCCCTTCCGAGAGAAAGGTGGGGGTTTTTCCTTCAAAATTCACCCTCGCGTTACCAGGTATAATCTGGTCCTCGCTGTGAATTCCACTTAATCTTAATCAATAAAGCTTGGTGTGTCCAAACTGTTTAGTTTTCCCGTCTACTATCTCTACGAAATTATTTATGATATCAAGCATGACTTCTATGAGTACCTCCATTACTAGTACTCTCGTTGCCTCATCGCTTAGTGTCACACCCGGCCCTGAGCGGCGGAAACAGCCGGGCGCGCGCGAGTGGGGATTGATAATTAAGCACGGGCCATTGCAAACATTCAAAGTAAGATTTTCATTGCGCATGAAAAGTTTAATACAAATACATTACATTGTTTAAGAATTACATAAAAACATCCAAGTATAAAAACTGTTGAAGATTTCCACGCCATATCCCCTTGCGCGGCGGGAACAACCACGCGCATCGAAGGGATAGAACTAAAATCTTCCAAAAAGCTAGTTTTAGATGTTCAGCGTGAGGTGCTCTAAGTGTGACTCCATGCGCTACCTAGTTATCTCCTGAAAGACACGTAAAAACATTTGAATCAGTATAAACTGAGTGAGTTCACAAGTTTTAGTAACTTGATAAATCGTATTGCATCATAATCTTGATACAAATCATTCTGAAACATAATTCTGATAGCATCATTAAAACACATGCTTGGTAAAACATAGTCCTATCAACATATTCTGATAAAATCGTTCCGCGGGTTACGCGCGAACATTTCTGGGAACTGTGCTCGTCTATGCATAGTGGCGCTGCCACTACGAGCTAAAATAAGTAATACCGTCCCGCGGGTTACGCGCGAACGTTTCAGGAAAATGTGCTCGTCCATGCAAAGTGGCGCTGCCACTACGAGCTAATCAATAATTCCGTCCCGCGGGTTACGCGCGGACGTTGTGCCGGAAAACAAGGCGCTCGTCCATGCAAAGAGGTGCGACCCCTACGAGTGGGTGGATCAAACCAGCAGTCCCTACCCTTAGAGTTCCAATGGTAAAGTGATCACTTACTCGAGTTCTAGCGCACATACATCGAAAACCTTAGATAACCGTTTGCATTGCTCATCATGAAACATAACTTAAACACATAATCGCTTGCATAGCTTGTAAGTATACCATGATAAAACATTATTTAAGTACGTGTCCCTCGCCCCGAAAACAGTTTAAAAATAGTGAAAACAGTGAAAATAGGGGCTGTGAGACTCACCTGTGGTTCTTGTTAAGGGATTAATCGAGATTCGGGTTTTCTTGGTGTTGGCCTCGGAATCGAAGGTCTAGAATATGATTAAATAACAAGAAGTATATATATTAAGATCAAGAAATAGGAGAATATAAGGTTTGGAAAGTAGATCTCAAGTTTATAACCTCGGCTTACCTAGTAACTGGAACGGAATCGAAAATAACGGATGCTTTGGGAGATGATTAGTGCAAGTTTGCAGTTCTTAAGAGAGAAGTTTGAAGTGTGTTTGGGTGATAATTTGGGTTTCATATTTATAGGCAAACTCAAGGGAACACAATCCCTTGCTTTAGGGGATTGTAATCTTTTCATATCTAGGTGTAATGATGATAAAGTATGGAATTTATTATTTAAAAAGTGGAGGAGTGGATAAAAGATCTTGATTTGATTTGGACAGGACATGCAGGTCTGGGGTTGGTGAGAATAGGGTGGCTGACAGTTGACTTTTCATGTTACAGTGTGCCTTTTTCAGGTACTTTTGTCAGTGTACAGTAAAAAGTGGAAAATCTCTGAAACACGCTACTGTTTCCTTTTGGGCGGGAGTAATCTCCTTATGTCTGGAGAATAGACTAAGTGTTCTGTGCGCATCACTTTGTGCGCATAGCTTTCTGCGTGAAGGACATTTCTTTGCTGCGGGTAGGTGCGTAACCTTCTCGCAGTTAGGGACATTGAGTTTCATTTGTAGATTCTCCAGGTGGTCTTGGTATTTCAACATAGTGATCAGTTATGTTGAAGTCAATTCCATCTTGGAGCTTCAGACAAACTAGCTCTCAATGTTCCCGCCATGTGGGGAGGTTAGTTCCCTTCCGCACGCGCATAAACGATTTAGGATGCACCCGCCTTAGCATCATGCGGGATGGTCAACCCATTAGACAACATAACGTTAAGGTACATGAAAACGTAAAGCCAAAACATTCGCGCATGGCGCACATAACATATGCCCACGCTGGTTCTTAACACGGTGCGCTTGCGCAGGTTGCACATAACAAATGCACGCGCTGACTAACATGGTGCGCTCGCGCAGGACGCATATAACAAATGCACGCGCTGATTCTAACATAGCGCGCTCGCGCAGGGCGAACATAACAAATGCACGCGCTGATTCTAACATAGCGCGCTCGCGCAGGGCGAACATAACAAATGCCCGCGCTGATTCTATATGGCGCGCATAATATTTACAATCACCTAATTATTAGGTTGATTACTTAGTTTAAGGGATTGGGAATTTACCGGGTGTCACACTTAGGTACTTTTCAATCCATATACATGGCAAAACATCATGTATAGTACTTAGCCCCTAGAGTACTTTAATCGATAACCTAAATGACCAATCATGGAGATAGTCTCATAAGGTCCAATATATTAAGGAGCTATTTTCGGTTTTGCCAAACCTTATATCACCTGTCGAAGGTGATGCCTTAAAAATGCCTTGTCACCTCTTTCCAGTGACAATGGTTTCCTTTGAATGTTGGCTTAAATCCTTTGCCAATCTCGCGCTGCTTTCAACTTATCTTAAATATTATAAATCCGATTGGTTGTTTCTCGAATCAATTCAAATCTTATGGCTTGAGTGACGCCCATTTTCAATTTAACAAATTGGTGATAATTACTTCACCCATAGAAAGCTTCAAGCTCTCGATGCTTCCTTCCCCGCCTTCCAATAATGGAAGTAGGATGACTATTTCGATCTATGCGCTTCGTCCATGATTAAATCACGAAGGTCATGGAGGGTCGGGATCCAAACCCGATTTTTGAAATAAAGAATTTCGTCCACGCGCTGTTCGAATTTCTTCTCATTGCCATAAAGTCCCTCCTTTTCCAATTGTTCCTCTTTCAACGCCTCACGTTGAGCGACTCGAATCAGGTCCGAAGGGTTCGACTGGACTATCATCCCTAGCGCTCTCACTCGCAATGGCTTAACCCGATCTTTCCTACTCAAGGCATCGGCTACGACGTTAGCCTTGACGGGGTGATTTGGATGTCACAGTCATAATCTCTTAACAACTCGACCCATCTTCTTTGCCTCATATTCAGTTCTTTCTGATCGAATATGTGCTGCAAACTTTTACGATCGGTGAAGATGGTGCACTTTGTACCGTAGAGATAATGTCTCCAGATTTTAAGCGCGAAGATAACCGCTCCCGGTTCTAAGTCATGCGTAGTGTAATTTTTCTCGTGTACTTTTAACTGTCGGGAAGCATAGGCTATAACCTTATTATTTTGCATCAGCACGCATCCTAACCATCTACGCGATGCGTCACAATACGCGACAAAACCATCGTCTCCATCGGGGAGACTTAAAATCGGTGCTTGGCATAATTTTTGCTTTAACGTTTGAAACGCCGTTCCCTGCTCTTCTCCCCATTCATACTTTCGATCCTTTTGAGTCAGGAGAGTTAAAGGTTGGGCGATGCTGGAAAAGTTCTCTATAAATCGACGATAATATCCAGCTAAACCTAAGAATTGGCGGTTTTCCTTTGGCGATTTAGGCGATTGCCAATTCTTAATTGCTTCAACCTTACTCGGATCAACGTGTATTCCTTGATGGTTTACAACGTGACCGAGGAATTTGCACTTCCTGCAACCAGAAGTTACACTTAGAGAATTTTGCATACAACTTCTCCTGATTCAGAAGCTCTAAAATTATTCTTAAGTGTTGCTCATGCTCTTCTTTACTTTTCGAGTAGATCAAAATATCATCAATAAACACGATGACGAATTTGTCGAGGTAGGGTTTACAGACTCGATTCATGAGGTCCGATGAACACTGCCGGCGCATTTGTTAGTCCGAAAGGCATAACTAAGAACTCGTAATTGCTGTAACGAGTCCGGAATGCTGTTTTTGGGATATCTTCTTCCTGAATTCTAACCTGATGGTATCCCGATTTAAGATCGATTTTTGAGAAATAGCTCGCACCTTGTAGCTGGTCAAACAGATCATCAATTCGGGGAAGAGGGGTACCTATTTTTGATTGTTAACTTGTTCAACTCCCTGTAATCAATGCACATTCTAAGGCTCCCGTCTTTCTTTTCACGAATAATACAGGTGCACCCCACGGGGAATGACTAGGACGTATAAATCCTTTATTCAACAATTCTTGCAACTGATTGGATAATTCTTGCATCTCGGACGGTGCAAGTCGGTAGGGTGCCTTAGCAACAGGGCCAGCTTGCGGTATTAAATCGATTCTGAATTCGACCTGTCGGGTTGGTGGTAATACAGGAAGTTCTTCTGGAAAACTTGTGGAAATTCGCGTACCACCGGATATCATCCACCCGTTTCTCCTCAGAATCTGTGGCCGTCAAGCTCGCTAGATACGCCACGCATCCCTGCGTAAATATTTTAACACCTTGAGGTGGGATATAAATGGTATCATTGTGCCCGACTTCTCTACTCACACTAACATCTCTTCGTCATCCGACACCCGGATCTTGACGATTTTCTTTTCACAGTTTATTTCCACTTTGTTACGTGCTAACCAATCCATTCCCACTATCACGTCAAAACTACCTAATTCTACGGTAATAAGTCAATCAGGAAGGATTGATCGTTCAGAACAAAAGGGGCAATCCGAACTATCTGATTAACTATCATGGTTTTACCGTTAGCGACTTCTACGGTATAAGGTTCTATGGTTTCACTAATCAGTATCTTTCCAAATGGTAGGAGGTTAACAGGAACTAACTTCTATCGGCGACCGTAAAAATATCACTGAAGCCTATTGATTAAAACTACAACGTACTTAATACCACCTTTGGATCATGACGTGCTTTATTCGAATTACTCACAAAAGCACGGCTCCTTGCTTGATCAGAGGTTGATGCTTGTCATGAGGTTCGTCTTCCAACGACACATTGGTTCAACTTTGGGCATTTCTCTTGAAACGTCCTGTACTGCCACATTCATAGCAAGTACAACTGTTTGGCATAATTTGATTTCTTTGGATGGATTGTTATTGAAGTTGTTGGGTTCAGAGTGGTTGTACGCGAATGGGTTGGGGTTGCCGGTTCACATGGCTTTAATTGGTTCTACAATCGGGGCATTACGTCCATATTTACCATACCTGTGGCCTACTATCACTCGACATTCTTCTTCCTGCCGATAACCATATTTTCCACATTTAGGGAAGGACCCTTCATGCGGTTCATGTTTTCACACCAGAACTAGTCTAGTATAATTCTGGGTTGTAGGACATACCTACTTATTCAAAAGCCTATCTTGCACTATACCTTTATCATTTCTCTTCTTTAACACTCGACGTCTCACCTAACGTCCTTCCAGTCCGCTTCCCATAGAGTCAAATATATCAATGCTGGCTTGTGACACAACCCTTCCAAAGGTTGTATATTTTACAGGATTGACTATACTCCTTATCGATGGAGTTAGTCCACAATATGGCGCTCACTTCGCTTAGTTTCAGGAGTAATTAGCCATGTTACCAGACATGACAATTCCTTCAGATGATTAGCGTGTTCTAAGTGATCAGCACACAACATTTCTATCTACCATAGCTCAGTTTCCAATCTCTGAACTTAATTACTCGAATAAAAGTGCTCTAGCACAAGAATTTTAAATTCTGACCATATCGTCTGAGTAATAATTTTCTAACTATAATTTTGTACTATCGTGTAACGATTCCGGCAAATTCAGGTATACCCTAGCCGGAATATACTATTTACGTGTTATTTAATACCGAATATATGAATTACAATGTGTCTATACGAGTATATAAGATTCACAGTACGAATCATACTCGAATGTATAAGCTAGTCGTATTGGAATTACGATTAACCGATGAACGGTTATTGAAACCCGAACGAATCGGGGATTACATTATATACGAAATATATGATGTTTAGTAAGGTTTACGAAGTATTAAATCTTCGAGATGAGTGAATTATAGCACAGAAAAAGGATTTCGATTTAATGGTACGTCGGTACGTTAAACGAAACCTTTAATATCAAACCAAGCAAGAGACGATCGATCAAGCCGAAAAAGATGCACAATTACCGACAATATGATGTGTTAAGTCAATAAACGTCATGGTTTAAGTTTTTAAAGTTTTTAAATCAGTTTTATATAAATTTCATTTTTAAGCCGAAAAAACGACCGTTTTGGCCTCGTTTTGAGCGGAATTAAACGTTTAACCGAAAAACGAACTGAACCAGATTATCCACAACATTATCCGGATTACACAATCCAAATGTGTGGCCATGGTTGGAGTTGTGGGCCCCCCCACACCATACATGGACCGATCGGTCCATGTGGTGCACACACATCACATTTTCCTTTTTCTAAACTTCCAACTCCAAAATCCTCTCAACACTCTTCAACCTTCATCCAAATCCTTGATTTTTAACAAGAATCATAAGGTAAAAACATGGTTTTAATGGTTGATTCTTAGTTTTGATTCCATAATCTTGAGAAAATGAGGGTTTCAAATGAAAAATGGGTGAAAACCCGAGATGAAACCGATTCTAGCATGATCAAGTGATGTATACAAGTTATACAAGGGATCTTGGTCCAAGAAAGGAGTTAAAAGAGTCAAAACGAATTTTTTACGGTCAAAATCTTTGTTTTGATGTTTTAATCGAAACCATGAAAGAAATGGCTTGATTGTGGGTATAACTTGCTTGGTGTGGTGTTGTTGTGCTTGTCGGTGTTGTATCTAGTGGCTAGCAAAGGCTAGAAACCAAGATCTTTGCGATCTAACGCTAGAAAACACAAGGTAGTTCGGTTTTCGTATGATTTAGATAATTTGGGCAGATTGTGATAGACCTAGATTTGGGTCACGAAATTTCACAGAGATGATCTACACATGAAAATATGAGATCTGTGAATTTTTGGTAATTTTTTGGATAAAGGATGAATATTTGGTGAATTTAATGCTCGGTTTTGGCCAAAAATGGTGAAAAATAGCTAAACATCATGAAAACTTTTGGAAAATTTAAGATAAGCTTTTTATAACATATAAAAGTCACACACAAAATTT